>NW_020954576.1:80655217-80843395 GCF_900497805.2 Vombatus ursinus | reverse complement strand
TGTGTGTGTGTGTGTGTGTGTGTGTGTGTGTGTGTGTGTGTGTGTGTTATGGTGTTGTCTCAAAAGAATTCTCTTAGGCTCTCTCCAAATCAAGTAAAGGCATTTTATTCTAGGTAACATACCCAGCAGGCTCCTCCTTAAGGGAGGTAGCAGCCCCACAAGGGAAGCAGCTCCTTAAGGGAGGCAGCAGCTTAAGGGAGGCAACTCCTTAAGGGAGATGGCCACTAGCTTGGAGAAGCTTGGGATTCTTATAGAGGAAATGTGCCCTGTCGGCAGGGGGATGAGGTAATCAGGGATATGCAGGCAAGGGGTGTTAGAGTTTTACACATATCTAGGCACATCATTATTCCAGTGTTCAGCTCATTTGCCCAGGGCAGAGGGTCCCCTTAGTTACAATATTTCATTGCCTACCTTATTTGAACCTCATTGTCTCATTGACCAGTCTATTTATCTAGGGCATAGAGGCCTCTGCTTTCCTCATCATTGCCAGAAAGACTTCAGCTAATCTCATCATCTCCCCCCCCTCAAGAAATAGATACCCAAATTCATTTGGGAAAAAAAGGTGAGGGTCATGCATTCCTCATCAATGTTGTTAACAAGAGAAATTATAAAATTAAGGAAGATCTGACACTTACGGAGGTAGAATTAAAAATCATTAAAGCAGGGGTTCTTAGCTTGGGGTCCATGGGTCCATGGGCCTCCAAAGGGTTTATGGATAGATTTCAAGAAGTCCATGAACTTGAATGGGAAAAAAAAAACACATCTTCATTTCAATATAGTTGGTTTCCTATGTATTTCAGTTTTCACATTTGAAAACTGTTGTGGAAGCAATATGACATATCTAGGGATAGGGATTTTATTGACAAAATTTAAAATATAATAATGTTAATTGAGGACAATTTTATAATGCAAGTCTACTAATGGGAAAATAGACTTCTTTGGCGGGGGGGGGGAATAACATTTCACTTAATTAGTTAGTGTTCCCTATCATCAAAATAGATTGCAGATGTTCATCTGTTAATGCCGATCTGTAATGAGAATTTTACATATTTCATCTTTGAAAATGTCTTTTCACAGATAGGTACTGCCAGATACGATATCAGTATATAATTTTAATTGAGCATATTTATTGCCTAGAAAACATTTGTAGAGTTATATTAGATTCTTCTCTTGATATTTGCCTTTTAGCACGTCATTCCATTGCAAATTAATCACTACCAATTGAAGGTGAGATAGAAGCTCCCTGATTACATAGTTAAATCAGTTTTGAAATATGGACATGTCTTTGCACTAGTATCAGGGTCCAAAAAACACTGTATAGTTTGAGCTCAGAAAATATATCCAGTACAAATTTGTGCAGGAATGAAGATCTTGTTTCTGGTTTTAACTGTTAACAGCATGGGGTATGTATAAGGCAACTTGGCATTACTTGTGGTCTGAACAACATTAATAGTCACAGAATTGACTTCACCACAGAATAAGGTTTTTTTGGGGGGGAGGGGGCTAGGCAATGGGGTTAAGTGACTTGCCCAGGGTCACAGAGCTAGTAAGTGCCAAGTGTCTGAGGCCAAATTTGAACTCAGGTCCTTCCTCCTGACTCCCGGGGTTGGTGCTCTATCCACTGCACCACCTAGCTGCCCCCTGCCACAGAATAAGTTTTGCACATAAGCATTCTTTTGCCTCAGAATGTTAAGTTAAATTTGTTAAGAAACATTATCAAGTCAGAGCAAAAGCTAATTTTCAAAGCCATACAGTGTTCAAAACTAGCAGTTGAGGGCAGTTCTCATTCAGAAAAATTTCATTCTTTGCCTCAAGTTAAAAAAAAAATCATCTCTGAACTTTTCTTTCTCTTTCTTCTTTTCTTGTTTTGACATATGCCCTGGTAATAAAAATTCAATTGCAGTACAGCAATATGCATGACACCATGGTAGAGTGGCACACAGTACAGCAAAGTGACAAGAAGGTCACATGCGGTCTCTGTAGCAGCTACAGGCATACTTCATTTTATCGCACTTAGCAAATATTGCTTTTTTTTTTTAACAAACTGAAGGTTTTTGGCAACCCTGTGTCAAGCAAGTCTATTGTCACCATTTTTCCAACAGTATGTGCTCACATCGTGTCTCTGTGTCACATTTTGGTAATTCTTGCAATATTTCAAGCTTTTCATTATTATTCCACTGTTACGGTGCTCTGTGATCAGTGACTTTTGATACTACTATTGTCATTGTTTTGGGGTGCCCAAACCACACCTATATAAGACAGCAAACTTAATGGATAAATGTGATGTTGTTCTGACTGTTCCACCAACTGGCCACTCTCCCATCTCTCTTCTTCTCCTCAAACCTATCTATTCCCTGAGACATGACAATATTGAAGAATATTGCATAAACTCAGCTGATAAAGCAGGGGCAGGGTTTGAGAGGACTGACTCCGATTTTTAAAGAAGTTTTACTGTGGGTAAAATGCTACCAAACAGCATCACATGCTGCAGAGAAATCTTTCATGAAAGGAAGAGTCAATCGATGTGGCAAACTTCTTTATTGTCCTACTTTAAGAAGTTGCCACAGCTACCCCAACCTTCAGGAACCACCACCCTGATCAGTCAGCAGCCATCAATATCAAGCCAAAATCCTCCACCGGCAAAAAGATTAGGACTCACTGAAGTCCCATATGATGGTTAGTATTTTTTAGCAATGAAGTATTTTCACATGGTAACTCCAGGAGAAATGCCAGGAGCAGAACAAAGGTCCGTATACAACATTGGTAGATCTAAGACCTTTGATACTGTCAGTCATGAGGACTTAAGGAAAATTATGTCAAAATTTGGTTGCCTGGACAAGTTAATCAGCACTGTACGTCAATTTCATGACGGCATGCTTGCCCGAGTTCTGGATAATAGACAGTGCTCTTGTGCTTTTCCAGTCATCAATGGAGTGAAACAAGGCTGTTTGCTTGCTCCCATGCTTTTCAGCACGATGTTTTCAACCATGTTGTCAAATGGCATCAAGGACAGGTACCACGCTGTTGATAAATTCTTCAACTTGAAAAGACTACAAGCCAAGACGAAAGTGGAGGGAGTGTTGGTGCATGATTTTCTGTTTGCAGATGATTGTGCACTCAGTGCAGCCTCTGAAGCTAAGATGCAACAAAGTATGGGGGCAGCTAGGTGGTGCAGTGGATAGAGCACTGGCCCGGGAGTCAGGAGGACCTGAGTTCAAATCCGGCCTCAGACACATAATAAATACTTCCTAGCTGTGTGACTCTGGGCAAGTCACTTAACCCTAATTGTCTCATGAAAAAAAAAAAAAGTATGGATTGATTCTCTGCTACTTGTGCTAATTTTGGCCTAATAATTAACACCAAGAAAACACGGGTGCTCCATCAGCTACCACCACACCATCCATACGTGAAACCATCAGTTAACAGCAAATGGAAAAGTTTTGAATGCTGTGGATAAGTTCGCTTACCTTGCTTGGTAGTCCACTAAGGATGTACACATTGATAAAGAGGTTGATGCACGCATTGCCAGAGCTGGTTCAGTGTTTGGGAGGCTCTGAAGAAAGGTATTGGAGAGAAGACACATTAGAATGAATACCAAACTGAAGGTCTACTGAGCCATTGTGCTGATCTCATTGTTGTATGCCTGTGAAACCTGGACAGTGTACCAGCACCCTGCCAGGAAACTGAATCACTTCCATCTGAATTATCTTAGGAAGATTCTGAAGATCACCTGGCAGAATAAGATATCAGACACTGAGTTACTCTCTCGAACTAAACTGCCAAGCATTCAAACTTTGCTTCAGAGAGCGCAACTCTGATGGGCTGGCCACATTGTTTGAATGCAAACGAATGCTTGCCAAAAAGACTATTTTATGGAGAACTCACACAGGGCAAGTGTTCACATGGTGGTCAGAAGAAGCAATACAAGGACACTCCCAAGGTCTCTCTTAAGAACTTTGGAATTGATTGTGTGACATGAGAGACAGTGGCACAGGACTGCTCAGTATGGCGTGCCCACGTCAGAAAAGGAGCTGTGCTCTATGAGCAAAGCAGAATTGAAACAGCTCAAGAGAAACGCAAAATATGCAAACTTAAAGAATACACCCCAAAGGTCCACCCTGGACTATTTGTGCCCGACTTACGGTAGAACTTTCTGAGCTCGAATTGTTCTGATCAGCCACAGTCAGACACTAAAACTTGACTCTAACATAGTGATGTCATTTTGGTCCTCTTCGAAAATGAAGGACAGCAACAACAATTTTTAATTAAGATCTGTACTTTTTTTAGACATTACACGATTGCACACTTAATAAACTACACTATAGTATAATCATAAATTTTTATATGCGTTGGGATACCAAAAAATCCATATGACCCACTTTATTGTAATATCTGTTTTATTGCTGTGGTCTGGAACCAAACCTGCAATATCTTCAAGTTATGTCAGCTCTGCTGTGCCATAAGGAGAAAGCAAATAATAAACAAGTGAATGTGGCTGTGTTATAATAAAAAAAAAATTTATGGACACTGAAGTTTAAATTTCACAAAATTTTCACATCACAAAATATTATTATTCTTTTGTTTTTTTCCAATTATTTTAAAATATAAAAACCATTCTTAGCTCATAGACTGTTGTCCTTCATGCTTGAAGAGAACCAAGATGACATCACTACATTGGGGTTGAGGTACGATGTGTCTGCCTGTAGCTGATCAGACCAACACAAGCTTGAAAGGCTCTACCACAGGTCAGGCACAAATAGTCTACATGAATATTTGGAGTGGAGATGTCTCCAAATTTGCACATCTCACCTTTCTTTTGAGCTTCTGCAATTCCGCTTTGCTCATACAGCACAGTGCTTTCTTTGATGTGGACATGCCATGTGAAGTAGTACCATGCCTCTGTCTCACAACTGATTCCAAAGTTCTTCAAAGAGAACTTGAAAGTGTCTTTGTATAGCTTCTTCTGACCTCCAGGTGAGTACTTGTCGTATGTGAAGGCAAACATACATTTGGCATTCAAACAACGTGCCTAGCCCCTCAGAATTGTGCTCTCTACAGTAGAGTTTAAATGCTTGGCAGTTCAGCTGAAGAAAGGACCTCGATGTCCAGTACCTTATCTTGTCAAGTGATCTTCAGAATCTTCGTAAGACAATTCAGATGGAAGTGATTCAGTTTCCTGGCATGGTGCTGGTAGACTTTCCAAGTTTCAAGGCATACAACAATGAGGTTAGCACAACAGCTCTGTACACCTTCAGTTCAGTAGGCAACCTATCTCATCTCTCCCACACTTTCCTTTGGAGCCTCCCAAACACTAAGCGAGCTCTGGCAATGTGTGCATCAACCACATTATCTATGTATACATCTCTGGACCCAGAACTTTGAGACCCCTTGGTTACCTTCAATCTGCCCACCTGCCGAAAAGGTTTATAGGGGTGTGGCCACTGCACCTACTACATGTAGCATATGCTACAGCTTCTTGGAGCCTCAGGTGAGAGTTCAGTGAATCAGGTGGACACCAAAGATGGAAAGCAGCCCTGAAAAGGGTTCAGTAGCCCTCACACCAAAGGTACTAGTCTTTCCTAAATACCTGTACACTCCAGCTTACAGACTATTTAAAAACAAATTTTAAAAAATAAGCAGCAGGCTGGATTTATCCTGGAGCCCATAGTTTGTCAAACGCTACTCTAAGGCATCATGTAAGCTTCTCACATCTTCTTCCTGGAATTAACAAACAAGTTTAGAGGTGAGGCTCTGAGGGACTCAAGAAAAGAAACTTCTACATATCCTAAGCTAAGCATCATTGCCCTACCTAAAAGAGTATCGTCACACTCCAGCTGAAAGAAATCATGGTGATGCTACAGTTATTCAGAGGACTCTACCACCCAACAGAGCCAGTGGCATAATATGGAAAAGGATTGTAGATACTCAAAAAAAGAGCAAGCTCAAGACTACCACATCAACCTGTCCAGCAGAGAAGTCCTCTCTCAAGTCCAGTGGCCAAATGCTCTGCCTGGTCCAGCCTGCAAAGCGGTCGTCCAACAGTAGAGCAGTTAGACCAGTCACATTCAGCGGTAATGGTCCAGGGGGTGTATTAACTAATTAATTAAAGTAACTAATTAATCAATGCCCCTGGATTCTGGGTGTATTAGTCACACTCCGTCCCTTACATTTAAGTTGTGGTCCATAAATCCAAATTCCTTTCCCAGCCACCATCTTCTTAACCAGCTGTTCATTTCCCAAACCTGCCTTTTTCTTCTGAGCCCTTTGACATTGATTGGGAACAAAAATAAAACAACATGTATGTCCTTAATTCTCTTTCACCTCTCCCTTCCTAAAATGGTAAACAATTGGATATAGGTTATGCAAGTTCAATCATGGAAAACATATTACCACAGCAGTCATGTTGTGAAAGAAGACACAGACTCAAAGGAAAAAAACACAAAAAAGAAAATGAAAATTTTTCACAGAAAGTGAAAAATAGTATACCTTAATCTACATTCAAACTCCATCAGTTCTTTCTCTGGAGGTAGATAGCATTTTTCATCATGGTCCTCTGGAATTGTCTTGGGTCATTGTGTTGCTAAAAATAGCTAAGTCATTCACAGGTGATCATCATATTTTATTGCTGTTACTGAGTGCAATGTTCTCCTGATGCTGCTCAATTCACTTTGCATCAGTTCATATACTCTTTCCAGGTTTTTCTGAAATCAATCTACTCATCATTTTTATAGCACAGTAATATTTCATTATAATCATATACCACAACTTGTTCAGCCATTCCCCAATTGATAGGCATCAGTTCTCTATATATTTGAGAAATAAGACCTTTATCAGAGAAACTTGCTGTAAATTTTTTCCCCAAGATTCCTGCTTTTCTTCTAATTTTGGCTACAGTGATTTTGTTTGTGTGAAAACTTTTTTAATTTTATGTATTCAAAATTATCCATTTTACCTCTTGTCAATCTGTCTCTTGTTTGGATAAGAACTCTTCCTTTATGCATAGATGTTATAGGTAATTTCTTCCATGCTCCCCTAATTTGCTTATGATATCATGCTTTATATCTAAATCATGTATCCATTTTGAGCTTATCTTGGCATATGGTGTGAGATGTTGGTCTGTGCCCAATTTTCTGCCAAACTACTTTTCAGTTTTCCAAATAATTTTTTTAAAATAGCAAATTATTGCCCTAGTAGCTTAGATCTTTGGGTTTATGAAACATTAGGTTACTGTGTACATTTGCCTCTGTACATTGTGTATCTAATCCAGTCCATTGATTAACCATTCTGTTTCTTATCCAATACCAGATTGTCTTGATGATAACTGCTTTGAAGGATAGTTTGAGATTGCCTTCCTTTGCTCTTTTTTTTCATGATTGCCTTGACATTCTTGACTTTTATTCCTCGAAAATTTTATTATTTTTTCTAGTTCTACAAAGTAATTACTTGGTAGTTTGATTAATGTGGCACTGAATAAGTAAATTAATTTAGTTAGTACTGTCATGTTTATTATATTGGCTCAACCTATTCATGGACAATTAATATTTCTCCAATTATTTAGACCTGTCTTTCTTTATGTAAAGAGTGTTTTGTAGCTGTGTTCATACAGTTCCTGTGTGTGTCTTGACAGGTAGATTCCCAAGTATTTTATTCTGTCTGTAGTTACTTTAAATGGAATTTCTCTTTCTATCCTTCACTGCTGGATTTTGTTCATAATATATGGAAATGCCAATGATGTATGTGTGTTTATTTTACATCCTTCAACTTTGCTAAAGATGTTAGCTGTTTCAGCTAGTTTGTTAGTTAACTTTCTAGGGTTCTCTAAATCTACCATCATATTATCTATAAAAGTGATAGTTTTGTTTTTTCATTGCCTGTGCTTATTCCTTTCATTTCTTTTTCTTGTGTTACTGCTATAGCTAGCATTTCTAGTGTGATATTGAATAATAGTATGAACATTTTGGAAATTGTCTAATTTGGAATTATCCAAATAACATAGCTAAGATGTCTGTACCCTTTGACCTAGAGATTCTCTACTAGGCATCTACCCCAAGGAGACCACTGATAAGAAGAAAGTTTCTATATACACCAACATCTTTATTTCAGCACTTTTTGTGATAGCAAAGAATTGGAAACAAAATAGATGTCCATCAATTGGGAAAAGGCTAAACAAATTGTCATACATGAATATTTATTGTTGTTCAGTTGTTTCAGTCATGTCTGACTCTTCATAACCCCATTTGGAGTTTTCTTGGCAAAAAAAAACTGGAGTAGTTTGTCATTTCTTTCTCTAGTTCATTTTATAAATGAGGAAACTGAGGGAAATGGGAGGTTAAGTAACTTGTCCCGGTCACACAGCTAATAGGTATTTAAGGCCAGATTTGAATTCAGGTCTTTCTGACTCCAGGCGTAGACTTCCATCTAGCTACCCTACATGTGAATATAGTCAACAGTGAGTTAATAAATATTTATTAATGCCTATTATATGCCAGGCACTGTGCTAAGCACTGGGGTTGTAAAAAGATATAATGGCATATTACAGCACTATAAGAAATAACAAATATGGTGACTACAGAGAAGCATGGCAAAATCTACATGAACTGTTGCAGAGTGAAGGAAGCAGAGGCAGGAAAACAACGCATACACTGACCACAACAATGTAAACAGAAAGGACTACTGACAAATCACAAGTGAATGTTGCAGAAATAAAAAGTACAAATATGGCTACAAAAAAGAGAGATGAGAAGATACTCTCACCCTATCGCTTTGCAGAAGTGGGAAGTCCATGAGTATAGTACATTACACATATTTTCACATTTTTTATTGTATCGATTAGTTTTGCTAATTTTTTTCTTTTTCCTTGGGGGTCTTTTAAAACTAATATTATTATATAGGGTGAATCTCTGGGAAGAGGAAGAATACTAGGGGTATGGTAATGTAAAAAAAGATATCAATAAAAACATTTTAAAAACTTAAATGTAACAGAATTACAAAGAACAAGCATAACCCCAAGGAGTATATATGAGAAGATATTTCCTCTCACCCTTTGCAGACTTGCAAATATTTTTAGATTTTTTTCAATCTATTGATCAATTTTGCTGAGGTTTTATTTTCCCTTTTCTTTTGCTTTAAAATACTATTTGTTATATGGAGTGATTTGTTATATGGGGTGAAGTCAAGGGATTCTTGTAGAAATTTAGGTAATGTAAAAGCAAAAGATATGAACAAAGATGTATTTTTTAATTAATACAAAAATTCCTACATGAAAAATACAGAAAGAGAAAACAGTCTAATAAAACCATGATTTTCATTGAAATCAACTTTTTACTTTCCTTTAGGATGTATATTAGATGATGAAGCCATTATAGATAATTTAAAAAAATCCAAACTGACATCCACCGAAGTTTCAGAACGCATCAAGGCAGCAGAAAAAACTGAAAGTGAATTTCAGATGACCCGCAAAAACTATCTTCCCATTGCAACGCGAGGTGCCTTGCTATATTTTTTAGTAGCAGATCTGGCACAGATCAACTATATGTACCAATTTTCTCTAGACTGGTTCCGGGAGATGTTTGTGATGTCTGTAACCTACAAATCTGATGATGTTGAAGAAACAGCTCAGTTTGCTTCAGTTTTAAGAAACGTGCAAGTATTTGAGAAACTGCGGAAGTACCAAGACAATAAGCCTGACCCTCTGAAGGACAGAGATGGCTTTAATAATTATATTGCAGATTTAGTCGAGGTATTAACAGAAAGCATTTATAAGGTAAGACTCTGTGTCTGTGTCTGTGTCTGTGAATTTTCAAATGCCTTTTATTGGCTCTGTTGGTCCTACAGTTGCCTTTTTCCACCAGGTCGTTTCCTCAGCACTGTTTAATGAAAACAAACTTTGCTTCTCCTTCCGGCTTTGCACCTTAATCTTGCAAAATAATTGTGATGGATCTCAAATCCTAAATAGTACAGAATGTTTGCCCGAGGAAGAATGGAACATCTTCTTATACTCTAGCCTACTAATAAATATTGAGGAGAAATTACCCCAGATTAAAAATGAAGGTAAGTATGTAGACAATATAAGATATTTAGGAATCTATCTCCCAAAACAAACCCAGGAACTCTATGAGCACAATTACAAAATACTTTTCACACAAATACAGTCAGATCTAAATAATTGGAAAAACATCAGTTGCTCATGGGTAGGCTGAGCTAATATAATAAAAATGACAACTCTACCTAAGCTAATTTACTTATTCAGTGCCATACCAATCAAACTACCAAAAATTATTTTATAGAGTTAGAAAAAATAATAACAAGATTTATTTGGAAGAACAAAAGGTCCAGAATATCAAGGGAACTAATGAAAAGAAATGCAGGGGAAGGTGGCCTAGCTATTCCAGATCTTAAATTGTATTATAAAACAGCAATCATCAAAACTGCTTGGTACAGAAACAGAGTGGTGGATCAGTGGAATAGGTTAAATATGCAAGACACAGTAGTCACTGACTATAGTAATCTATTATTTGATAAACCCAAAGACCCTAGCTTCTGGGATAAGAACCCACTCTTTGAAAAAAACTGCTGGGAAAACTGGGAAACTAGGCAAAGACCAAAATCTCACACCATATTCCAAAATTAAGTCAAAATGGATTCATGATTTAGATATAATGGCTGATACCATAAGCAAACTGAGAGAGCAAGGAATAGTTTACCTATCAGATCTATGGAGAACAGAAGAATTCATGACCAAATAGGAGATAGAGAACATTACGAAAAGCAAAATGGATAACTTTGATTACATTAAATTGAAAAGTTTTTGCACACACAAAGCCAATGCAACCAAGATTAGAAGGAAGGTAGAAAATTGGGAAAGAATTTTTACAGCCAGTCTCTCTGATAAGGGCCTCATTTCTAAAATATATAGAGAATTAAGTCAAATTTATAAGAATACAAGTCATTCCCCAATTGATAAGTGGTCAAAGGATATGAACAGGCAGTTCTCAGATGAAGAAATTAAAGCCATCTATAGTCATATAAAAAAATGCTCTAAATCACTATGGATTAGAGAAATGCAAGTCAAAACAACTCTGAGGTACCACATCACACCTATCAGATTGGCCAACATGACAAAACAGGAAAATTATAAATGCTGGAGAAGATGTAGGAAAATTGGAACACTAATGCATTGTTGGTAGAGTTGTGAAATGATCCAACCATTTTGGAGAGCAATTTGTAACTATGCCCAAAGGGCTATAAAAATGTGCATACTCTTTGACCCAGCAATACCACTTCTAGGTCTATATCCCAAAGAGATCATACAAATGGGAAAAAGACCCACATGTACAAAAATATTCATAGTGGCAAATAATTGGAAACTGAGAGGATGCCCATCAATTGGGGAATGACTGAGCAAGTTGTGGTATATGAATGTAATGGAATATTATTGTGCTATAAGAAATGATGAACAGGCTGACTTCAGAAAAACCTGGAAAGACTTGTATGGTCTGATGCTAAGTAAAGTGAGCAGAATCAAGAGAATGTTGTCCACAATAACAGACATGTTGTGTGATGACTAATATTGATAAACTTAACCCTTTCCAGCAATACAAGGATCTAAGACATCTCCAAAGGCCTCGTGATGGAAAATGCTATCCACATCCAAAGAAACAACTATGGAATTTGAATTGCTATTTTTTTCTCTTCTGTTGAGTTTTGTTTCCTCTTTCTGGTGGTTCCTCCTATTGGTTCTAATTTTTACTTAAACATCACTAATGTGAAAATATGTTTAATAGGAATGTATATGTATAGCCTATATCAGTGCACCATTTTGGGGAGGGTGGTAGGGAGGAAGGGGGAGAAAAATTTTAAACTCAAAAGCATATGGAAGTGAATGTTGATAAATCAAAAGACATGAATAAAAAAAAAAGAAAAAAAGAAAGGTAAGTAAAAGACAATGACCTTACTAAAAGCCTTTGTAATGTTGTAAAGAAGGTATTTGAATCAGTCCCATAAAAGGGGAGTTTGTAATCACTAGTATTTATACTCCCTTTAAGAACTGTGACTATGGCACTAAGCTCAGACTGTAAACTTCCTCTGGGCAAGACTAGACCAAGTCTGATTCATCTTTGTATTCTCCATGGCACCTAGTTCAATGCCTTGTACACAATAGGGAGTCAGTGAACAATTTTAAATGAACAAATTTCAAATGACTACTATAATTAAGGTTATTTCGGTTGGAATGCTAAAATGCAAGCCATAATACCTACTTCTGGTAAGAGGAGGTAGAGGGTACTGGATTGGAGACCATCAGAAGACAAACCTATCTATCCTTCATGACTTTTCTTCCTCTTTCTTTTGAAAAAAAAATCCTTTTAAAAATATCTAAACTGGGTACAGCTAGGTGGCACAGTTGATAGAACACCAGCCCTGGATTCAGGAGGACCTGAGTTCAAATCCAGCCTCAGACACATAATACTTACTAGCTGTGTGACCCGGGGCAAGTCACTTAACCCCATTGCCTAGCCAAAAAAAAAATCTAAACTGAAAAAAAGACAGAATAAAGATCTTATTCTTATCAAAAAGATATTCTCACATTTAGTGTATTTTAATAAGAGATAAGATTGAAATATCATGTGGAATTATTTAACTAGTCAGGAATATATGTCTATGTTACATTTTAGTGACATTTTTTAAATGAATGCTACAAGAACCCCAACATTCTCACAAAAGGTTCTGGGGACAGGTAGGTCATTATTTTAAGAGCAAATTTTTCCAAGAATGTATTACATATGACAGACAAAAACTAAAAATTCAGCTAACCATTTTGGCTACATAATGCCAAATAGCCTGACAATTGGAAATATTCAAACAATTGATTTAATTGATTCAGTTGCCCTACAGGTGTTTGACATCATATTATCATGTTTGTAGTCTTAGTGCTAGGATCTCATGACTTCTGACAGGAAAATAGGGTGGGGGAGAGCATGGAGCCCTGAAGGTATTGTCAAGGATGCAGCTGCTGTCCCTGACCTTGTGACCCAGATTCATCACCGTCCAAACTCTTCTGTGCTCCCGTAGACCTACCCAGGACCAGCAATTCACAGCACAGCCGAGTACATGAGAATTCTGCAGACACGCACAACACAAGTGTGCACAAACCCAAGCACCCAGGGCGTCACATCCAAAACACCGGATCTCCAAAGCTGCACCATTCTACCACAAAGAGGCTTCAGCTCTTGTCTTTCAGGAATCGTGACTGCACAGCCATAGCGTATCAGGCATCCTGGAAAACACTAGCCAAGAAGTTTTGCTTCTCCCTATTTTTATGTGCTGACTACAGGCAAACTCAATACAAGGAGAGGGAGGGAAGAGGGCTGTCTTCTTGTCAGCAGAGTTCAATTGCCCTAGCTTCTTTACTATACTAAACATAGAATAAAAAATAACTGCAGACGGATATTGCTTTTCTGCCATTCGTTCCCCAAAACTCAATTGGAAAGCAGAACCCTAGAAAAACAACAACCATATTCTTTCTCTAGGTACAGTGTTAGTAAAGATTTTTTCTGACTTGGCTTTACTACTACCATTTGCTTAAAACAGCAGGTCACATGACTGACTGGAGCTTGCAGAATTTATCTAAGACTTCAAACTTTAGCTCAGGTGATTAACTAGTTAATGACAAGAGAATTTCTGGCTCTGCTTTATTATCTCTATTTCAAGCACATAACTACAGCTTCAGTATTAGTAGTTAGTCTACAAATTCTAGCTATATCCTCACTGTTTGTTGTTGTTGTTGTTCAACTATGTCCGACTCCTCGTGACCTTGTGGACCATACTGTCCAGGAGAGTTTCTTGGCAAAGATAGTGGAGCGGTTTGCCATTTCCTTCACCAGTGGGTCAAGGCAAACAGAGGTTAGATGACTTGCCCAGGGTCATACAGCTAGTAAGTGTCTGAGGCTGGTTTTGAGCACAGGTCTTCCTGACTCTAGCACAGTGCTCTATTCGCTGAGCCACCTAAGTACTCCCAGGGTTTACTGACCGGTTTTAACTTAATACACATCTTCCCATTCTTCTATCGGCTCTTTGACATGAAAATCTTTACCTTCCCTTTCTGCCTTCTATAAAACTCCTTTGTACCCATCGTGCCTATGTAACCAAAACCTATATAAAGTAGCTTAAAACTTCTTGTCAGGGTCCACTGTTTTTTGCATACTGTGGGTCTATTTTCTGAGCATAATAAACCAGTTTTTAAAGTGTTTCTGTGTGTTAATAGTTTTCGATTGGCAGCAGTACCTGTCAATGAATGCATCCTTGGATAGTTTCTCTAAAAATGGAAAGCCAATGATTCTTAGCCACCTCAGTCCCTTTTTAACCACTCTACAACTATTAGTGTGAAGTGGCAAAGAGACTTTATGAGACTGAAAGCCATTCCTTTATTTTATCTTTGATTTATATCTTGCTGTGGCCAAAGAACTGATTGCCTGGAGGTCAAATTGGTGATGACCCTCTTCATTTTTAGGTTGGCATTCAGAGAGCGGACAATCTGTTTCTGGGACTACAGATGTGTCGGAGCTGACTTTTACCAGCTCTGAGAACTGATTGTTAAATTTTCATTCTGAGAGTTTATACCTCAGAAATTGGCAAACACTACAAATCAGGACTTGATTTATTCTTTGTTTGATTTCTAGATTTAAGGAATTGATAGAGAAAATGTTAATGATGTAGCTTAGACTTAAAAATGTACCTTGTGTACATTTTCCCCCAGTAAGGCTAGTTATTAAACATGTACTCATGTACCCCTGCCTGGGACCCATAATCAAACTTTTCCAGCATAGTAGACCTAGAGCTTACATTAGAAAAGTAGGCCAGTTGATTGACATGAATGAGTAAAGGATAAGAGATTTTAGTATTCAATTGATACCCTTAAAATGCAGGGAGGGAAAACCTAGAAGAAAGAGACCTAATCTAGAATATTGTTGGATGGATTGTATAATAATATAATAATAGCTAACATTTATATAGGGCAGCTAGGTGGCAAAGTATATAGAGTGCTGGGCCTAGAGTCAGGAGGACCTGAGTTCAAATCTGGCCTCAGATACGTACTAACTGTGTGACCCTGGGCAAGTCACTTAACCCTATTCACCTCAGTTTCCTCACTTGTAAAATGAGCTAGAGAAGGAAATGGCAAACCACTCCAGTTTCTCTGCCAAGAAAACCCCAAACAGGGTCATGAAGAGTCAGACACGACTGAATATCAACAAAAAAACTGATGTAGCACCTACTGTGTGGCAAGCACTATATGAAGCACTTTACAAATATCTCATTTGATCCTCGCAACAGCCCTAGGAGTAATTATTATCACTATCATTTTACATATGAGAAAACTAAGGCAAGGAGAGGTTAAGTAGCTTTTCCAGGGTCACATAACTAGTAAGCATTTGAATTCAAATCTGAAGTCATGTCTTCCCGACTCCGGATCAATGCTCTATACACTAGAACACCACCTAACTGCCTCTGTGGATCCTCCATGGAGGATCTGTGGAAGAATGAGAACAAAGATCACACAGAAAAAGAAGACTTATTATAAGATGGACTACAGAGATAGAAGGAGTACTTGAATTAGGTGAGATCCCTGAACCTTCAAAACATTCGCTCACTGAATAGCTCATAGTTGCTTTCTTTCACCACTAGATGACAGTCACTTATTGGTAAGGCATGATGCTGAATCAGTCTGAATAGAGAAGCCAAAAGCTGATGGAGAATAGATGAAAATAATAAATGAAAAAAAGTAGCAAAAAGTTCCATACAGATTTTAGGGAGTTGGATGAATTCATAAATGAAATATAAGGCAAAAACAACAAAAAGAGAGTGTGTCATTTCTTTGTATTCTTTCTTGGTATCCATAGGAGGCTCTGAGAGACAGGAATCTAATCGGACAAACCTGAGGACAGCTGTCAACAATGAATACCAACCCCAGAACTCTGTCTCTTGACCTATGTCTCTTGTCCTTGTCAAAAGGACAAATAGGAAACACACATAGAAGCACTACCAGGGAGCAAGGGGAAATAGGAACACTTTGTAAAAAGAAATTTTTTTAAAAGCAAATTTTAAAAATCAACTATGATGAAATTATAGAAATTATACAGAGGAAGGTTATTGATAATTCAATTCAATTTTCAATTCTGTAAACATGTATTAACTTCCTACTGTGTGACTGTTAGTGTGTACAATGTTCTAGTTCTGCTCATTTCACTCTGTATCAGTTCATGTATGTCCTTCCAGGTTTTTCTGAAGTCTGCTTGCTCATCATTTCCTATAGCCCAGTAGTATTCCATTACATTCACACACCACAACTTAGTCAGCCATTCCCCAGTTGATGGGCATTCCCTCAATTTCCAATTCTTGGCCATCACAGAAAGAACTGCTATAAGTATTTTTGTACATGTGGGTCTTTTTCCCAAGTGTATGATCTCTTTGGGATACAGTCCTAGAAGTGGTATTGCTGGGTCAAAAGGTATGCACATTTTTATAGCCCTTTGGGCACAGTTCCAAATTGCTCTCCAGAATGGTTGGATCATTTCACAACTCCACCAACAATGCATTAGTGTTCCAATTTTCCCACATCTTCTCCAGCATTTGTCATTTTCCTGTTTTGTCATGTTAGCCAATCTGATAGGTGTGATGTGGTACCCCAGAGTTGTTTTGATTTGCATTTCTCTAATCAATAGTTATTTGATCATTATTTTCTAATGAGATTCATGTTTCTTTTCCATTGTTAGATTTATATGAACTCAGAAAAGCCGAGCATCTTTTCTGGCTTTCTGAATGCAGGTGGAAAGAGTGCCAGTTCATCAGCCATCACTTACAACCATTTTCTCTTTTATGTCAATCTCTTTTATCAAATAAATCACAATGGGATGACTTTAGGAGCTATAAACGTACATATTTTCTAATGAGCAAACCTTACACTTCTCCAAAATTACAACAGGAACAAAAAGGAGAAAAAGAAGGTAAGAAATTATCTTTCTCAAATTAAAAAAATCTAATGCATAAATTAATAGGCTCAAGCTATAAACTGAGGCTGGTTGACATCTCAAACTACAGAAAAAAGAAAAGGATAACTGACCACTTAAAATGAACCAACTGATACGAACAATCCACTTAACTGCCTCATGCCTCAGTTTCCTCATCCATAAAATGGGTTTGTACTAGATGGCCTCTGAGGTCCCTGCCAAGTCTAAATCTGTGACCCTATGATCATATTTACGCCTCATTTTATGTAAAATTTTATGTGAAACAGCTGTTAATCTATCATTAATCATTAATCTGCTGACCAGAGGTCAGCAAACTTTTTCTGTCAGTGTTATAGTAAGACTACTTATTATACAGTTAAATATATTTTGAAATATGGAGATTTCTTTGCACTCGTGTCAAGATTCTGCTAGAACTGTAGTTTCAGCTTGGAAAATACGTCATCTGCAAATTTGTGTGGGAATGGACATCTTGCTTCTCATTTGAACTTTTGACACATTTGGAAGTGTATAAAGCTGCTTCTAATTCAAACAATAGTCATCACCAATTGACATCACTACAGTATAGGTTTTCCATACATAAGTGCTGTTTTCGCTTGATTTTAGATGAAATTAAAAATTGTTATCAAGTCTATACTATAAGTTAATTTTCAAAGCTATGTAGTGTTTAGTACTAGTAGTTGAGGGTGGTTCTTCTCATTAAGAAAAATTTCAATCCCATCCTTGTGCTGAAAAAAATCATAATAACTTCTCCCGTTCTTTTCCTGCTTTGATATGATGGGTACGCACTTGTAATAAAAATAAATAAATAATAAAATATTGCAGCACAGAAATACATATGGCACCCAAAACACTGTTGAATTATAACTGTCATTGCAATTTGTAGTGCTGCTCAACTCTGCTACTTTAGATGAAAGCAGCTACAAACAATATGTAAATAAATGATTGTGGCTGTGTTCTAATAAAACTTTATTTTAAAATGTGAAAACCATTGTTAGCTCATGGGGCTATATAAAAACAGAAAGCAGACAAATTTGGCCCATGGGCCGTAGTTTGCCAACCCCTAGCTTAGCAGAAAGAACACATTCCATTGGAAAAGAGTTCTATAACACTTCAATTGAAGAGAGTACCATTCCACCCAGTCAAATCAGGGGTTGAAGATGGTGAATGTCTGCAGCTGCCTATTGAAGAATGATGACAGAGAGTCCTGCAGATCAACTAGAGGCAGATTAACAACTGTTACATAACTCATAGTCTTAGAAATTTGCCTGGGGCCCTTAGAGGTCACCTAGACAGTTTGTTACAGTTGGGTCTTCAACCCAGGTCTCCCTGGATCCAAAGTCCTTTCTATTCAGTATGCCAGTTGCTTCCCATTGACCTTACGGCATTATATAAATGAGTTTTTACAATTATTGTAAGAAATTTCCCAACTTCCTCACATAATAATGACTTTTTTTTTTCTGAGAGACTTCCCTCATCCCAAGGTTTATAGAAACAGCGTGTCAACTGATTATAATACCCGGGAGTCATAGCTTTCCATATCAGCAGGAAGTAGGCAAAGCATGTCAATCATTCCCCCAAGCTCTCAAGCAAGGAATACTTTATAGAGAACAGTAATAAGGAGTGAATACAGAAGAAATAGAAGGAGAAGCTAAAGCTTAATTTTAAAGTTACTAAATTTTAAAATTGTATGACTCAAAATTTTTTTAAAAGAACTTACTCTTACAATGTCTTATCTTAATGACTTAAATGATTGGTCCTTTCATCTCAATTTTCTCTTCTAAATCTTAATCCAGAAAATGATTTAGAAGAACCAGAGTCTTGTGAAATAATCTTCCCCTGGGAGAAACTCACTTCATTTCAAAGACTTATAATGGTAAGATGTGTGACAAGAAATATAAGAATCTTTAATCTTTTAGGCACTAGATTACCAACTTTAAATTCTTCAAAACTAACATTTTTGCAAGGCAAACATAAGAACGCAGATCGTGGCAGTACCAGAAGTCTTCTTCTTCTTATAAAATCGAAGGGCTTTTTTTTTTATCATAGTCACTGGCACTTTTAAGTTGAATAGGAATTGGGGGTAAAAATGGATTCCCTTCTCTCAATCATTTCATCTGACTCCCTGAGTGTTAGGGAAATAGATAATGCTTATACATATTATCCATATAATTTCTATAATCTTTTCCTGGCAGGAAAGACATAAACAATCATCTCTGGGAATGGGAGACAATTCCCCCTGCTCAATCCCTTGCCTCATGACAGCCTAGGGAACATTTCCTAGGCCTTTCACATCTCAGAAATCATGCTTTCACGATGCTTTTCAAATCATTTAACACTTTCAATATCACCTTCCACTCAAGAACTCAAGATACTTTCAATTTAGCAACTAAAAAAAGGCATTAATTTTCATAGAACCCTTCTGAGGCAAGTTAGCAATATGTTCTAAATATAAGACTTGAGGTAAAGAAAAAAGAATTAAGTGCCTTCCCCTCAACTATCTCTAATCAGAACTTCTGAAGTGATCACT
Organism: Vombatus ursinus; assembly: GCF_900497805.2. Classification (NCBI taxonomy): domain Eukaryota; kingdom Metazoa; phylum Chordata; class Mammalia; order Diprotodontia; family Vombatidae; genus Vombatus; species Vombatus ursinus. Next base: position 80,823,847 of record NW_020954576.1, on the reverse strand, counting down.
CTGAGATATGATGAAGAAAAAAGGAGGTCACTAAGGAGACGTAAGACAGGCAGTGGGGCAGCTAGGTGGTGTAGTGGATAGAGTGCTGGACCTGGAAGTCAGAAACACTCATCTTCCTGAGTTCAAATAGGGCCTCAGATATTTACCAGCTATGTGACCCTGGGCAAGTTACTTAACCCTGTTTACTTGTTTCCTCATCTGTAAAATCACCTGGAGAAGGAAATGGCAAACCACTCCAGTGTCTTTGTCAAGAAAATCCCAAACGGAGTCATTGAGACTCAGACATGAGTCAATAAACAAGAAGAAGAAGAAGAAGACAGGCAGCATTTTGTAGGAAATAAAGAGCTGGTTCCAGAGCTCCTAAGACCCGACTTCAGGATCACCTCTGACAAATACGTCCCTGGAAAATCACTTAACCTCTCAGGGCCCTGAATCACTAACCATCTAAGGCTATAAATTGCAGTGAAGGCATATACTGCTCTGGTGGAGTTTCCTATACCAATAAAATCCCAGATCCAGTACCTCTCCGTATCCTAAGGAGAAGAAAAGATGAGAAGAAAGGAAAAGAGGTAATTAGAGGTACCCCAAGGAGGTTTATGTTTGCTCAGAAGCCAAAGAGAATTCAATTCTGCCAAACAACATCATTTCTCCAAACTCTCCCACCCACTAAAGCATTGGTTAAAATAGAAATAAAAGCAATACCCCTGGATGATGAAAAAAATACTCATAAAGGAAGAGGCAACTATGTGAATTAAAATATGAAAAGGGACCAGTTATTTCTGATAGTAAGAAATCATTTTAATGTTTCCAGGACCCCATTATGGTACATTGATCCTTCCTACGTGTTGTGGTAGTAGATAATGCATGTAGTTATTACACATATGATTCTATAATTTTTTCCTAGTAAGGAAAAGATGTGCAATGCTGCATGTTGGCCAGTAGGTGAAGCCATGTTAATGGCTCAGCCCAGGCCAGCAGTTCATCAGAAAGGCAGGTTCCCAGTCAGAAATGGCAGCCTTCAAGGGTGGTCCCTACAGCAGTCTACAGTTACCACCACCACCACCACCAGTCAGTGTCAGGGATGTGATTTCAAGTCTACCCCTGGGTCCCTCCAGCTTGGTTAGAGACTGCCACAGCTTCCACTCCATTGACATAGTCTTTGAAACCTCAGAGGTGCCACATCACAAGAAGGCAACAGAATGGAACAGCAGCAAAAAATTATTTTTCCAGTACTGTGAAACTTGTATATTTTATCTTTATAAGCTAGTATTACTGTCTAAAACCTACTTTGTTTAGAGTTTAGGGTTAGAGCTGGGCCTTAGTCCACTAGGGTGGACTTGAGTTCAAACCTAGCCTCAGACACTTACCTGCTGTGTGACCTCCCACAAGTCACTGAACTTCTGTTTGCATCAGTTTCCTCAACTTTAAAATGGGGATAATAATAGCACCTGCCTCCCAGGGTTGTTGTGTGGATCAAATGAGATAATATGTGTAAAGCAGAGTGCCTAGCATATAGTAGGTTATTGTCATTGTTATTATTATTATTATTGAAACACATACTGCTAGCTTCAGGAATATGGGTGTGCACAAGGAAAGAGCCAACAAAAACTCTTGCCATGTGGGATTTTTGCATACAGGACAGGGTCCTCAGCTGGCAAATGTGAAAGTTAGGGATGTAGTTCTGAACAGCCATAGGCTCTGTCAGGAACAGTGGCAATTAGTCCCCCTAAAGTAATCTCCACCACTCACACCAAGCTGGGTATGCCCTTGGTGGAAGTATTAAGGACAAATAAGGAGAATATTAGGTTAGAAGAAAAACTGAGAGCTAATACTGAATTACTATAAGCATGTTCCTATTGCATTTTTATTTGAGGTGACATTCCTCTAGATGATGTTTGCATTTATTCATTTTTCCACTTTATTCCTTTTTAGATAAAAATCCTTAAGCCAGAATCTTTAAATAATTCCGTGCAAAAATTTGTTACTGAAAAATTGGGAAGTAATTATCTTAATACAGCTGGAATTAATTTAAAGGAAGTGTTTAGAGAATCTAATGCCAGAATTCCACTAATATTCATCCATTCTCATGGTGAGCTTTTTATAAATATATTGATTATTAATCTTTAAGATTCTCATTCTCCCCAGTAGTGGTGACTACAAATGCACACCACCACACCCAGATAGAATAGAGGATTTTCGGAAAACTCTATTAGTGACATGAGGTACGGGATTAGTATTGCATTTATGAAAGGTATTGATTATCATACTTTATATCTGTGGACAAATGCACCTCATGAGGAAAAAGTGCAACTGGAATGACACTGGCTTACCAATCTGGAAATGTCAAAATAGAGTTCCCATTCTGTCACTAAGGAACCGTATGATTTTGGGCAAATCACTTCATCCTTTGATGCCCCCATTTCCCCATATCTGCAATGAGAAGTTTGGACAAGATATTCTCTAAAGACCCTAAAAATTGTAAATTCTATGAACTTATGGATGGTAATGCCCCTCCTCTTCCTCTTCCTCCTAAATCCTTCCCATGTATTTGACACTGTGGACCACCCCATCTCTTCCTCTTCTACATTTTCTCCTGCCTTCACTCTCTGTGACATGCCTTTCTTCTTGTCCTTTTTCACTCTATTTCTATTGATTTTCTATTTCTGTCCGTTATTCCTCCTTGCTGTCCTTTACTGGATCATTACCCTTCTCCCAATTTTTAAGTGAATATATTCAAGTCCTTGAATATAGAACCTGACCCTATATTCTCTTAGACCTCTTCTCTCTCTAAAATCTCTACCTTAATGACTGCATCCACTTCCATGAGTTCAATTATGACCACTATGGAGTTGACCCCTAAATCTATTTACCCAGGCCCATTATCTCTCCTAAAATTTAGTCTTGCATCTTCAACTACCTGTATGTCTCAGGTGCCAACCTCTGACTCAATATGACTGAGCTCATCATCTGCCCTAAACATGTCCCTCCTTACAACTTCCCTCTTTCTGTTAATGACAACACCATCTTCCCAGTCACCAAGCCTTGAAATCTTGGAGTCATCTTTCACCATCCTCTTTCATCTATAGGCAGCTGGGTGGCACAGTGGCTAGAGTGCTGGGTCTGGAGTCAGGAAGACTTGAGTTCAAATCCAGCTCCAGACACTGATTTGCTGTGTGAACCTGAACAAGTCACCAAACTTCTGTCTGCCTCAGTTTCCTCAAAATGGCACCTCCCTCCCAAGATTGTTGTGAAGATCAAATGAGATACTTTTAAAGCACTTAGCACCATATCAAGCACCTAATGCTCACTTTATAAATGCTAGCTATTGTTATTATTATTACTATTTCTTCATATGGATTCTACTTATACAATATGTCTTATATCCATCTCTTTTCCTCTACTCACTATTAGTTACCCAGGTTTTCATCTTCTACCTGGACCATTGTAATAGCCTCCTTCCTAGACCCCCTGCTTCTAGTTTTCCCCATCTCCAGCCTATCCTTTCCATAGCTGCCAAAATAATCTTTGTAAGATATAGGTCTGACCATGCTGCTCCCTTGTTCAAAAAATCATTTCAGTTTGAAAAACATTTGTTAAGTTTCTACTATGTGCAAAGCACTGGGTAAGATCCTGGGAATTCAAAGACAAAACAAACAAATAAACAATCCGTTCCCTGACCACAAGGAACACATTTTCCTGAGGAAAACCACATGCATCAGAAATTTCAGTGGCTCCTGATTTCCTCTAGAATAAAATATAAACTCTTTAGCCTGACATTTAAGGACCCCCTACAGTCTGGCTCCAAAATGCACTTCCAACTATTCTCTGATCTCAGCAAACCGTATTTGGCCTCTGTTTTCATGCAAGCTGTCACCTATTCCTGGAATACCTCCACTCAGGTTGCTCTTCTTTCACAAAGCCTTCCCCAAGCCCCCCAAACTGAAAAGATTCTCTCTTTCCTCAAATTTTCCTACAGCACTTTAACCACTTTCACCCACCCTGCCTATCACCCCCTCTCCTCCCCTACTCTAAGCTCCTTAAGGTCAGTAGATAGAAAGATAGGTAGATAGATAGATAGATAGATACATACATACATACATACATACATACATACATACATACATACATACATACATATGGTTGTAGATATAGGTATATTAATCTATATCCTAAGTGCCTAGCACTAGCATACAGAGATATGAACCCATGATTTCATTAACATAGGGAACTCCCAGATGAGAAAACTCCATCTACCAATATAAGTGAGCACCCAAGAAGTTAAATAACTTGTTCAGGGCCACATATCTGGTATATTTTAAGGACTTGAAATATATACTTCAAGATTCTTAATAAATATATGTTGAGTTGGATTACTAGCTTCATCTCTGTTTCTTTACTGGCTTATCTTTCCCCATCTTCTATTGCCTTCTGAACTTCATCCTTCACCTAAAGCTCAACTTGTCAAAAAACTCTCCCCTACTAATTTTTCTATTTCTCTTCATGGAAACCCACAATCACCTATGCTAAAAACCTTAAAGTTATTTACTCTCCCTTCAGTCTCCATTTCCAATGAGGTGCCAAGTCTTTTCATTCTTCCTTCATATCTCTTACATCTATCCACTCTTTTCTTTTCCCATTACTTCTACCATCAGTAAGCCTTCTTTATATATCAGTTGGGCTATTATATCCATTCACTAACAAGGTATGAAATGACATAAATGTCAATTACTATGATTATTTTTCACCTTTTGTATTTTTCATCATTGTAGAAACAAAAAAAATCCTAATTGAGAAAAAAATTAGAGACAAATGGAAGAAAATATAAATATAATTATCATAACTTTAAATATGAATGGAGTAAACAATCCAGTGGGAGAGCTAAGTGGATAGAGCACTGGCTGGAGTCAGGAAGAGCTTAGTTTAAATCCAGCCTCGGGCACTTACAAACTGTTTGACCCTGGACAAGTCACTTAACCCCTATTTGCCTCAGTTCTACATCTGTAAAATGGGGCTCACTGGAGAAAGAAATGGCAAACCACTCCTGTATCTTTGCCAAGAAAACCCCATGGACAAAGTCATGTAGAGTCAGACACAAGTGAACAACTGAACAACAACAAAACAAGCCAATATAATGAAAGAGTGACAGATTGGATAAGAAAATAAAAATCCCACAATCTGTTGCTTGCAAGATACATACCTATAAAGCAAAGACATACACAGAATAAAAATGGGGGGCTGAAATTAAATTTACTATGGATCACATAAATAGAAAAAAAAATCAAGAATTGTGATCATGCTATCAGACCAAAAACAAAACATAGCATAAAAAAAGATAAAGGAACTCCATTATGTTAATAGGAACTGTAGGCAAATAGACCAATATCAATATTAAACTTATTGCTCCATCTATATCTAAGTTCATAATAAAAAAAGGAAAAATCAATTGACTTAAGAAGAAGACATAGTAATACAATAATAGTAGGAGACTTTAATGCCCCTCCATCAGTTATATACAAATCTAACAGAAAGATAAACAAAAAAGAAAATGTGTAATTGACCAAATTGCTAAATTATGACATAATATCTTCTAAATAGGACTGCTAAAGAATATGTGCATTTCTCAGTACCACATGAAACTTTGACAAAAACTGACCATATATTAGGGTGCAGAGATATTACAATTAAAAGTTAAAAAAAACAAAACTATTAATCGCATCCTTTACAAATCATAATACAATAAAATAGAAATCAGTTCAGAGAGCACAAACAAAAGACCTAGACTCAAATGAAGATTTAACAATGAAATCCTAAATAATGAGTGGGTCAAAGAAAAAGTCATAGAAATAAATGATAATTATGTGGACAAAAAATGATAATGATGAAACAACCCACCAAAATTTATGGGATGTAGCTAAAGCAATCTTTGGAGGGGAATTACAGCCCTAATACATATATATTAACAAAATAGAAAAGGAGAGGATTAATGAATAAAATATGTATTTTTAAAATTAGAAAACCAACAAATAAACAAATCTAAAATAAGCAAAAATGAGGAAATAAAAATTGGAGGACAAATAGAAAACCTGGAAACCAAAAAGACTAAAGAAAAGATAAACAAAACTAAATGTATCTTTGTATGCCCAGTACGCAGCACAGTACCTTATATGCACAATGTAAGCACTTAATAAATATCTCTCATTTAATTTAATTTAACTTAATGGAGTTATACTAAACATTGTTTTACAGGATTAGATCCCACAACTCTCCTGCTGAGATTTGCACAGGAGATGAAAGGAAATACAGATGATGTGACCATGATTTCTTTGGGACGTGGCCAGGGAAGTAAAGCTGAAGAAATAATATACAAGGCAAAAATAAAGAAAGGCCAATGGGTCTTCCTCCAGAACTGCCATCTTGCTGCATCTTTTATGCCAAGACTTTGTGCAATTGTTGAGACGTGAGTTCTTTTAATTTCTTTATCCCGTTCAAAGCATCAGATTAAATTCATTGTTTTAAAAAAAAAGTAAAAAGTAAATCCTATGCAATGAATATAAATCTATACCATGGTATTAATGATCAAAGCCTATTAGGGACTCTAAGGAGAAAAAAAGGTAAAGATATTTTGCAAAGGGATGACTAGTATATCCTTGAATAATGAAAAATGGCTGCTGTGAGAGTTATATACCCTGCTGTCATTTTCACATGTACCACTAGGATACTATAGTTCATTTTTTAAATTATTTATTTATTTAATAATTATTTTATTTATTTTGCTTATTTATAAATTTATTATTTATGTATTTACTCAGATGAAAGTCTTATCAGCAGAAATTTCAAGCATCAAGTCACAAAATATTAAAATCAACAGCAAGATCATACGAAGTTTTATGTTAGAAAAGCAGCATGAATTGTATTATTAGTCTGCCCTTCAATATTCCTGAGAGTTCCTCTGCAGCTGCTAAAAATATTTTCTGCATTGGGTCTTCAAGCTGTAGGACATAATTATGTCCTACACAGTCTTCACCTTTCTGGCTCCACATTCATACATAGAATTCAGTTTGGCATTCCCAGTGGGGCAGGTGAAAGATGAAATAACTGAAAAAAAAAAAAAGGTTTTATCTTCCTAGCATATCAATTTATTAAGCAATGCTGCCTAACAAATCAGGACCAGGCCCCTTTCTCAGCTTAGGGCTGGACCCCGAATACAAGAGGGGAGAGACATATTTTTATACATTAAAAATAATTAACCAAAGAAGATCAATTAATTAAAAGGAAACAATACAGCACTAGGTAATCTGATTTCTAATTGGAGATTAGAGACTTTCCAAGTTGGGAGAGGGAGAGTAAACGTGTGCAATTCCCTGAATTCAGAAAAAGAGGTGTCCTACTCCCCTCAAGTGTCTGTAAACAACAATAACCGATTGATCAGTGTGGGGCCAGTTTTCAGATAAGACATATGGGTTGCTTGAGATCTATAATTGTGAGAAAACTCCTTGCGTCATCTTTGGGTCTGGCTGGGTTTTTTGGTCTTTGGTTAACGGTGTCCAAGCAGCAGGTGGAGGTGCTCCAGGTTCCCAGCCACAGAGGTTAGGTTCAAACAACGCAATAAGGTTTTCTCCCAATTCCCACAACTGAATAAAGTTTTCTCACAAGACAGAAATTGAACTAGACCCATAATTGAACAGAAAAGGAACTGAGCTACTTCCAGAACTGAGTCACAAGATGGAATCAGTGTTCACCCAGTTCCCACAATTGACCACTTTCTGTTCTAATCCCCTCAATTCCCCCACCAAGGGCAATTCCCAGAAATTCACCTTCTATATCCTACGCTAGTATAACTGAAATTTAGTCGATTGGATTCTTCTTTAGCTGAAGAACAATCAATGTTTGCGATTAATAACATATTGTTTGACAGATTTACATTTGTCCTAAAAAACATAGGACCGATTAATCCTAATTCAACTTTCCTGGAAATTCAGAACCTCAACCACTATAGTGTAACCGTAACACCCAATGATTTTTATCTCTTCCACATACACCCGCTATCCCCAACACACACACACACACACACACACACACAAAGGTGTAGTGCCTTTATCTAGTCAGAGGCAGTGTTGATTACACAAGGAGGAATTTAATTGGCTAGATGCAATATCAGATATAGACACCAGGCCGCACCCTCTCGGGCCACCAGCTAGGCCTTGTCAGTTATTCTAACCAGTGCTTGAATTATAATTCTTTCCTAAAATGTTGCAGTCTTCTTACCCCCTACAGGAGAGTGCTGCAATGCCCAGACTCCCCTTCCTGCAGATTTTAGGTTATCAATCCCACGTAATTCACTAGGGAAAAATAATGCAAAGAAAAAGAAACTCTAATTCCCTCCTCAAAATTAGGGAAGACATAGAATATATGCAGGTAACTGTTAGCCAAATAAGAAAGACCTTTGATGTTAAAATGATCCCTCACATGCTATGAAACTTTTCCTTTTGTTTTGTTTTTCATGTTAATAATTTTATAAATTAATTATGTTGCAGATTTAATTATTCAAAACTAGACCCCGACTTTAGACTATGGTTAAGCTCAAAACCGGACAGTTCCTTCCCCATAGCGATTCTGCAGAAGAGTTTGAAGGTGAGAATGATGGGTTGTTGGAGGTAGGGTCAGAGGGGAATTCAGATTGTGGAGCATTCCTGATGTGAAAACTCCCCTCACCACCCATCAATGCAGACTAGAAAACAGGCTGTAACTTGTAACAACCTCAGAAAGTTGCCAGATGCACTAGGAAGTGATTTGGGGTGGGGGGGGAGGGCGGTGCAGACAGTGAATTTCTGTCAGAGGCAGGATGTTAACTTAGCCCTCTATGGAGATTCCAAGGCCACACCTCTATCCATTATGTTTGGATGCTTCTCAGCTATTAAAAACAACAAATTTAAGGATGGACAGAAGAGCCCAGTGTGAATGCTAAAGATTTTAAAATCTTAACTCTGAGGCAAGATGGAGGGAGGGTTTGGTGCTGTCAGTCATTCAGCAAGTACTGGGGGGAGTGGAGTGGGGGCTTTGATTCTACTGGGAGCTATGGGAGGTAAAAAAAAAAAAGGCACAAGAAAAATTTGGTCCCTCACCCCAAGTCATTTACAATTTAAATTTCTTATATTTCACATACCTATGGCATACTCTGAATTAATAGGAACTGAATAGTCCCTTTGGGAAGGATTTCTGCCCTTGCTTTTGCTGTTTGCCTTGGCATTTATATAATTAATTAACTTATTCATGAGAAGGTAACTGGGGAAATTTTCATTTTATTTTTCATGTTAAAACTTAGAGCCTTCAGAACACAGAATGCTGTGAAGAGTTGTGGGAAATTAAAATGTAGATAAAAAGGGTCCAAGTCAGGGATGTGCTAGTGTTTGATAGGGAAGAAGTATACATGGGGCAGCTAGGTGGTGCAGTGGATAGAGCACCGGCCCTGGATTCAGGAGGACCTGAGTTCAAATCCGACCTCAGACCAAGCACTTGACGCATACTAGCTGTGTGACCTTGGGCAAGTCACTTAACCCTGATTGCCTCACTAAAAAAAAAAATGTGTGCATATATATATATATATATATGTATATGTATATATATATACATAGGACCTACTTTTAAATTTAATCTGAATTATTGACATGTTCTCCACACTTTCTTAAGTCTGGACAAATAATAAATAAAGCAATAAATCAAGCCCTGATTTATAAGGTTTACTGATTGACCAGTTGCAAAATGGTCATCTGAAAATTTAACAAGACTCTCAGAAGCTAGTTCAAGCAGGCTCCAGCAAAGCCCTGGCCCTAGCCTCATATAGCTGACAATCTAATGGGGGAAATGAGGTAAAATAGCTTTTATTACTTGTTAACAGTGCTTATGAAATAACTATCAAAGACAGAGTTTAAAGTATGGAATAAAAAATCATAATTTAGAATTAACAGTAAGTTTCATTTATCCTTTTTTATACCTGGCCTGCATTACCATGATGTTCACCTTGGCTAGGTCTAGACAGTGCTAAAAGATTCTGTTGGTGTAGCCAAAGAATCCAATCAAACAAAGAACTGGTCTTTTTAGTGAAAGAATCCACCAAACTAACTGATTAAAACTGACCAATGACATATCTGGTTGTATTTAGAGGAAATGGGCATTTAATGTTTGCTTTAAACTTTGACAAAAATGGAGAAAGCATGGAGGAAATTGCATTGGGAGGGAATGGTTGCAGTCCCTGAGCAGACCCAAGAGGATTTAAATTTAATTCCACCTTCCTGGAAAATGAGGACCTCTCCCACTAGTCAAACCATACCACCCCAAGGAAATTAGGGTACCTAGCAACAATGCCAAGCCCAACTGTCTGTCATCTCTCCCAGTCCCTTCTTCTGGCATCCCCAAGCCTTAGTCCCTCTCCAAGAGCCTCTTCCTAAGGACACAAGATCTGTATCCTAGCATATCATTTCTCGAAGTCAGAACAACTATTTTCTCCCCCCTCTTAGCAATTGTGCCCATCTTGTAGGCAATGAGAAGTGAGTAATCATTCTTTCTACCAATGACTATGGTCTTATGCCAGTACCCAGGATATGTGTGTGTATGATGTGTGCATATATACATATATATACACACCTACATACATATATGATATATATGTTTTATATATGTATGTGTACATACATATATGCATGAACCAAACTTTTTATCTGCTATTAAGTCATATAAATTATATTCAGAACATCTGCATTTAAGTTATAGTATGTCTGCAACTGTGCCAGATGCAAAGGATACAAAGATAAAAAGTAATATAGTACCTGCCCTCCAGAAGCTGTAAGGAAATTGGTTGACCACTTTATAGTAGGCTTTCTACCTTTGTTATACCAAAAAAGAAAAAAGTAAATAAACTTTAGATCTAGGGGCATGAAGAATGCTACTTTCATCTACTGTTTTTATCTCTTCTTCTTTAAAGATGACAGTAGAATCTCCCCAGGGTGTGAAAGCAAATCTCCTTCAGTCATTTGGGTACCATGGCAGTGGAGAGATAACAGAAGAAATCTATGAGAACACTGAATGTGGACCATCATGGAAAAAACTTTTATTCAGCATCTCTTTCTTCAATGCTGTAGTCAATGAAAGAAGAAAGTATGGAACATTAGGCTGGAATATTCCTTATGAATTTAGTACTTCAGACTTGGAGGTGAGTGTAGTTTGGGAATTTTTTTAAAGATACATTCCTAATCATTCCTTGATACCAAAACCAATCTATCCAAGCACCATAAAATAGTGAACACAAAAACCAGGAAATGCTTTATTTCCCTAAAACATTTCCCTTCCAAAGAATTTTCACTGAATATGACATTGACAAGTAAATGCTATATATATATCAAAAGTTTTATTGCAGTTTTAAGCTTTAGTCAGTGAGTCAATAAACATTTATCATATGCCTACTATGTGCAAACCACTAGGTTAAATGCTGGAGATACAGAAAGAGGCCAAAGACAATCCCTGCCCTCATTAAAACTCTCTGAGACACAGTTTCCTCATCTGTACAATGGGGTTAATGGTACTTGTATTACCTGTCTTTCAGGGATGTTATGAGAAAAGCATTTTGTTCAACCATAAAGTACTATATAAATGAAACTTGTTATCATTTGTGAATTTTCTGGGACAGAATGTTGTCCTGTCCTAGCCATTTTCACCTTCATGTTCAGAATGTTCCTCAGAAATGCCCCTCATGTCCCACTGTGCCACTACCTTCCTTGTCTTGTTAACGTATGTGTACATAATGACAGCTACTTTAATAGAAAGAAAGGAAAGAAACAAGCCTTTATTAAGCACCTGCCGTATGCCAGGGGCAGATAAGTGGTATAGTGGATAGAGTGCTGGGCCTGGAGTCAGGAAGACCTGAGTTCAAATCAGTCACTTAACCCTGTTTGCCTCAGTTTCCTCATCTGTAAAATGAGCTGGAGAAGGAAATGGCAAATCTCTCCAGTATCTTTGCCAAGAAATCCCAAATGGGGTCACCAAGAGTAAGCCACAACTGAAATGACTCAACAACAACAACTGTATGCTGGACATTATGCTAAACACTTTATTATCTAATTTATCCTCAACAACAACCCTGGGAGAGATGTGCTATTATCCCCATTTTACAGTTGGGAAAACTGAGGCAATCACAGTTTAAGTGATTTGTCTAGGGGTTGCTTAGTTAATAAGTGTTTGAGTTCAAATTTAAACTCAGGTCCTCCTGACTCCAGGTCCAACACTCTCTCCCCTGCATCACTTAGGTGCCTAGTACCTTGAGCAAACTATTATTTAAAAGCTCATTCTCAAGAGAAAAAAAGCATACCTTCAGGACTTAATTCAAATGTTTTGAGGTCATTTAAAACACTAGTCCCCTCCACTAATATGTGTTCTAATGAGTTGGCTGGAGTTATGTTACTGACGCTGTAGTTTTGGGGTTTGGTTTGGTTTGGCTGCAGGGCGTAGGGGTCTGGAGTTGGAGGGCACATCCAGACCTGGATTTCATTGGTATGGAGAGCTCCAAAGACGCACATCAACAATTCACTCATGAAATTATAGTTTTAGAGAACTGGCCAAGGCACTGTAAGACCTGGCTATGATCATATAGTTAGTTTACATCAAAGACAGAAATTGAACCCAAGTCTTCCACAACTGGCTCTCTATATGTATGTGTGTCTCTGTCTCTGTCTCTCTTTCAGTCTCTCCTCTATCTCTCTTTCTGTCTCTTTCTCTCTGTCTCTCTCTCAATCTCTCTGCTTCTCTCTCAATCCCCCCCTTTCACAACCTCTCCCTCCTCAAATCTTTTCTCTCCTCTATTTCTCTCTCCTTCTCTGTCTCTCTCTCCCTCTTTGTCTCTCACCACAGTAGTGACTTTATTAAATTCATCTTTTCCTTTAAACCACGTAACTGTTCTCATATGCAAGATGCTTAGGTTTGGTTTGCTTTATGAAAAAAAAAAGAAGTAGAATTCTCATCCAGACATCCTATTTGTGATTCACAAATGTACCATATACCTGTGAGCCACTAGCTTCCCATTTAATTGCTTAAATATTCCCTTTTAAAAAAAATTTTTTTAAATATTCCCTTCTTTGCCAAGGGATTCTTTGTCAGTGTCTCAAAGGCAGTGGTGATCAATTTTTGAAATGATTGGCCTCAAATCTAACAGAGCACCATTCCCAGAGCTGTAGAGAACTGTCAAAGGCATAAGATCATAGATTTAGAGATCTTAGAGGCTGTCTTTCTTCCAGCATCCTCACCTATCAGGTGAGCAGATTGTGACCCAAACTGGTGGAATGAATGACCTGAGGCTGAATTGGTCATGACGGAGGCAGATCTGAACCCAGGCTTTCTAACTCCAAAATCAATGCTCTTTCCATTCTCCAGTGTTGAAACAGTTACCCAAGGCAAGATCACAGAGTCTAATGCATCAAGGATCCAGGGACTATTGCCCCAGAGATCAAAAGCTGCTCTCTTATTGTCTGCCCTATAAAGCTCTCTGAGAACTTTGGGTTCTCCCTCAAAAAGACATCCAAATAAAGTCAAGTTAAAATGAAAACCATTGCTTAATACTTTTTTCAAAGGTCACCATCAAAATGTTAGCGATTCTCCTGGCCGAAAAGTCAGAAATTCCTTGGGAAGCAATACATTACTTGACAGGAGAAATAATTTATGGAGGCCGAGTGACAGATTGCTGGGATAGGCTCTGCTTACTATCTCTCCTAAAGAATTTTTGTAATCCTGACGTGCTGAAGAAGGACTTCAGTTTTACTGATGATGGGGTAAGAAATGTATTTTTTTCTAATAGTCCCAATTTTTTTAATATTTTAACTGAACTTTGTTATATGACTTTTATTGACATCTATCCACCATTATTGTTATTATCAAAAAGCATTTAATAAATACCTCATTGGAAATTGTGTCAGGCTTTGGACAAAAAGGACTTGTATTTTAAGACACAAATCAGAGACAGATACTAGCTAAGTACTTTCCTACTCAGCCTGGACATTAGAATGCTCCAGCCCTCCTCACCCTCAGCTTCTTTTCCATTTCCTCCATCTTCTTTCTTCCCTCTAAGCCCACTTTGTCTTCCTCAAGATGAGGTGAAGGGTATAGATAAACTAGTAAGTGTCCAATGATACCTGGCTGCTGAACTAGAGGAAAAGCTTACCTCTAAACTTGGAATATTGCCCATTCATTTTCAATTAATTCAATCAGTCAACAAGTATTTATTAGGCACCTACTATGTGCCAGCCCCTAGGGACACAAATAGAGTGAATTCTGCTATAACACATGTTTTGAAAACATGGATTTATTCCAAAGTGATTGATACATTAGGGAACTTTTTGAGCATAATGCAAATTTTGCATTTGTTTGTGTGCAATTTCATCTGCAAGAACTATCAAGTACAAAAAACTACAGTATTTCACAATAACTCACAAGCTTCAAGCCTTCTGGATGCTCATTTCCACAATCAAACTTCAGACTTCTTTCAAGGTTAAATGTCACATTTATTGTATACTTTCCAATACAATAGAATCTATAAGTGGAGGAAAGCTAGTCCACACCCACACACTCCATCTCCCAAATCCCACCATCTACCATGGCTTCCTGGAGTTGGCAGAAGAAACTCCTCGCCCACCACACACACACACACATAAGCTTCCTTTAGCCCATAGCCATTGACTTTACCAGCCTGGCCTGTGGGACCCAGGACCCAGGCCAAGCAGCAATTCAGGTTCATGGATACCACTATTATTTATTGTAGTATTTATGTACTACTTAACCATTTAACATATATAAAATTGTGCTGCCATTTTTATTAAGTTCTTATCTTTTTTGTATATATCACTGAAAAGATTTTTGAGTGTTGTACCCCTAACACCATTTTTCCCATAAGCCCTAAGGTTTTTATTGCAAAATTTTGCATAGAACAATGATTTTTAGGAACACATAAGGCATGTTATAGCAGAAATATCTGTACAAAGAATGAAGAAATCTTTACTCTGAAAGAGTTTATATTCTACTTATTTACCACCTACTACATACAAGGCCTCGTCCTTACCCACAAGAAGCTGGAATATTGTCTTTAATACTATAGTAGTATAGTAAGAGAGCCCCTTGCCTGCCCCATACATTTTAAAAGAGCCATTGATTTAAATATTTGGTCAAAAAACTTTGTTGGGGAATCATAGAAACAATGAAAAGGTTTTCCAAGACAAAAGGGAAGGTGACCCATTAGGGGTGATAGTCTCTTATCTCTCCTCTCCGTGGGCTCAGCTGTAATCTCTTTTTTTCTGTGTAAATAAAATCATTCCACATTTTAAAGCTTCAGAGGACAGGTGCCTTTGTAGGACTGTCAGACACTGAAGTCCCCAAGTTTCCTCTGGGCACCTTAGATGGGAAAAAAAAATACATCTTCAATATAACTGATATCCTTTTTATTTTATGCATTTAAAAACATTATTTTGAGAAGGGGGTCTACGGACTTCCCCCGATGGCCAAAGGAGTCCCCAGCACAAAAAAGGTTAAGAAACCCTAGTGTACATGCTGGCATGGCGGCAAGTCATCTTAGAAGTCTTTGGAGTAAGGCTTCAAAGTCAGTATCATGATTTCACTGGTAGAGAAGTCCCTGCCCCTGCTCTTGTCTAAGAGTCGACTACATGACAAAACAAAACTATTTTATTAATGATGGTTTCCCTTGAGCCTTCTAGAAGAGAACATATTAAAGATTTTACTGCAATCTTTGGATTCTAACCTTCATTACCATTTTCATTGACTTTTTCAGATTCTCCTTTCAAGGTTTTATGCATTCTCTGTCTCACTTATCAGCATCATTCTTTCATTCATTCATTCATTCAATCAATCCAGATTTATTGAGTTCCTATAATCAGAGCATCTTGCAAAGATGAGGAAGGATGAGTGAGTGCCTGGTATGTGGTTGTGTGCTCTGATTCCATGAAGTCCAAGGAGCTGGGTTTGAATCCTGGCCCGGTCACTTACTCCCTGTGTGACCCTGGCCAAGTCACTTAACTGCTCTTGAGGCCATTTTATAGGCCATTCCTATAAAATGAGGGAGTTGGGCTAGATGACTTCTCAAGTTCCTATCAGTTTGAAAGCTAGGATCCTCTGTATTTTACTGCCAGATGCACTAATTTGGGGAAAGGAGGAAACCCCTGAGGCAGGCAGAGTACCAAAGCACAGATTCTTCTGCTCAAAATGCCCCCCAATCTCCCTTTCTTGTTCTGTCAAGAAGAAATTCATTTAGGGTAACTCAAAACCTCTCTTTCGGGTTGAATATGCCTGCTTCCTTAGGATGCTCATATTTCAGCTCTAAAGATAACTGAGAGTCTGTGGTGAATTAAGCTGACCTTCATATTGCCTAGTTGAGAATTGTGAAATTACTCTCACAATTTAAAAAGTTAATAAGTAGATTGTGTAGCCTAAGGTGAGGAAATTGTACATTGGGAAATAAGATTTCTAGAGCTTGTGTCACCCTTGTTTCAGTATTTCCTCCCTGGCAGCTTGGTTTCTAGAAGCCCCTGTTATTCAGGGATTAGCTACCTGCACAGTAACGATGGAGGATGCTATTCTGGATGGAACAGCCATGTAGCAAAAACTAGTGAAAAGTACTGAATGTATATGTGATTAGAAATGTGATTTGGAAAAAGCAATTCAGTCCAACGTTTGAGAGATAACTACATGCTAATTCAGTGTCAGAAACCAGAGTAGACACTAATGATGGGCAAATAAAAATAATAGGTGACATTTACATGGCTCTTTAAGGCTAGTAAAGCACTGTGCATCCATTATTTCATTTAATCTACATATCAAAGGCATACAGGGAAGACTCTACCAGGATTTATTATCCTCATATTACAGATAAGTTCAGAGAACATAAATGACATACCCATGATCACAGAGCTGGTCAATGTCAGAAGTGATATTTCAACCTAGGTCTTTCCTGACTCCATGCTACCATGATCCCTACCCTTCAGTCTCTGTAGACAGTAGATAAATTGTTAATAAATTAATAAATTTAATTGTTAATAAATTATTTACTAAATTGTTTTTAGTCCAGACCTGTGATTTCATCAGTAAACTTTCTAATAAATGTTTGTTGAATTTAATTAAGGATCTCAAAATCTCATTGGAAAAACAAGAGATACAAACATAAAACAATAATGATAATAGTGATAATAAAAATAGCTATCATTTAACACCATGCTAAATGTTATTTATAAATACTATTTCATGTGATCCTCACCAAACCCTGCAAGGTACATGGTATTATTATCCCTATTTTACAATTGAGGAAAATGAGGCAAACAGAAGTTAAATGAATTGCCCAGGGTCACACAGTGAGTATCAGGGGCCGGATTTGAACTTAGGTTTTCCTAACTTCGGGCCAACACTGTATCCACTGCACCACCTAATTGCCCAATTAAATAATGATGCAAAGCAATATGGAAACAAATCAACAAATTCAAAATTAACTCAAGAAACCTTTATTGGGGACTTTCTATGATGCCATAGAGAAAGAAGAGATTTAGAGTCAGGGATCTGGTTCTGAGTTTCTGTTCTGCCATTCACTAGATTCATGGTGTTGGGCAAATAAGTCTCTTTCCTCCATTGTGTCACAATTTCCTCATGTATAAAATGAGGAAATGGAATTAGATGGTATCAAAGGTATCTTCTAGATCAAAATCTATGAAGAACCTTACTTAAAGATTGCTTGGGGAAAAAAAAGCTACATGAATAAATAACTACATGAACAAATAAGTAACAGTAAGAAATTTAAAAAGTTATTTAAGACACAAAACTAATTTGGAATTGGCTGAATGGTTGGACTCAAAGAGCAATCATTAATAAGTCAATGCCACCTTGCAAGGTCTTCAGTGCAGTATTCCAGGGATCTGCACTTGGCCTTACACTATTGAATATTTTTATCAATGACCTGATAAAAGAGAGGAAGCATTGTGTGGTGGAGAGAGAGCTGGCCTAGAAGCCAGAAAAACCTGGGTTCAAATGTTGCCTTAACACATACTGGCTGTGTGACTCTGGGCAAATAACTTAACCTCTCAGACTAAACACTAAGACTATAAATAACGGCAAAAGTGCTGACCTGAATTGGTAGAGAGAGTGTCCTCATCTGAAAGTTGCCCATAGCAGTGAAATCACAGGGCTAATCTCTGTCCCTATCTAATCAATGACTTAAATAAAAGCATAGATGACATGCTCATCATATTTGCAGATGGTACAAGGCTGAAAGTGATGGGTAATCCACTAGATGACGCTCCATCCACTGTGCCACCTAGCGCCACAAATGGTTTTTACATTTTTTAAAAAATATGTGGCACGGGGCAGCTAGGTGATTTAGGGGATAGAGCACCTGCCCTGGAGTCAAGAGGACCTGAGTTCAAATCCAGCCTCAGACACTTGACACTTATTAGCTGTGTGACCCTGGGCAAGTCACTTAACCCCAATTGCCTCACAAAATTTTATATATACATATATATATAAAACCTTCCATATATATGTATATATACACATATGTGTGATGTATATATACACGTGTGTGTGTGTCATATATATTGCTATATTTGTGTGCCATATATACACATATATCTGCCGCATATGTATGTATGTGTGTGTGTATATGGCAAATGGATTTGGCCCTCTGGTTCTTATCTGCTGACCCTTGGGATATAGGACTAGACTAAATATAATAAGATGAAATTCAGTAGGGATAAGAGTAAAGGCTTAAATTTTGGTTCAAAAAATCGACATCACAAGTACAAGAGAAAGGAAATATGGTTAAATAGTGTTTTGTCAGAAAAGGATCTGAGGGTTGTTAAACTCAATATGAGTCAGCAGTTGGCAGTAAAAAATCATGAATGCTATCTTGGGCTGCATTAAGAGAGTAGCTTATAACTTACAGCTACCCCTAAGAAAAAGGAATAGTCCCATTGTATTCTGTTGTCATCAGAGTTTTGTGTTCAATTGTGCCACAGCTTAGGAAAGACTTTGAGAAACTGGAGAGTGCCCACAAGAGGATAAGCAGGATAATGAAGGGCATTAAATCTGTGTCATAGGAGAGTTCGTCGAAAGGAACTGGAGATGTGTAGCATGGAGAAAGACCAGGAAGGAAGGGCAGACATGACAGCTATCTTTAGGCATTTAAAGGGTTGACATGTAGAAAAGGAATTAGATTTCAATCCATCAACAAACACTTATGTCCACTTTGTGCCTGGTGCTGTACTAGGCACTAGAAATGGAAATACAAACCTATAGAACAGATTTTGCCCCCGAGGAGCCCGCATTTTATTGTTCTGTTTGTCTCAGACACAAACGGGTAGAAAGTGTAGAGAGGCAAATTAAGGTTTAATAGGAAAAAACTTCCAAACAATTAGAGCTGTCTAAAAGTGAAATGAGAGAGACGGAGACAGAGAGACAGAGAGAGAGGATTCAACTCCAAATCTTCCTAACTTCCCTTTTACTGCCCAGGGTTCCGCCATCTTCATAGCCACTCAGGCTCAGAACCTAGGTAACGTCCTTGACTCTTCACTCTCTTTCATTGCCCATACCTGTTGCCAGCTCCTATCATATCTATGCTCACAGTATCTCTCCTATATCCGCCTTTCTCTCCTCTGACACTGCCATCACCCTGATACAGGCCCTCATCACCCACACATGGATTATCACAATAGCCTTCTGGTTGGTCCCTCTACTTCAAGTCTCCCCACCTCAGTTCATCCTTTACTCAGCTATCAAATTGATCTTCATGAAGCACAAGTCTGACCTTGTCACCCCCTCTTCAATAAACTCCAGGGGTTCCCCATTACCTCCAGGATCAAATACAAAATCCTTTGTCTGCCTTTTAAAGCCCTATATAACTTGGTCCCTTTCTACCTTCGCAGGCTTCTTACACTTAACTCCCCTCCACATACTCTAAGATCCAGTGACTCTGGCTTCCTTGAGGCTCCTTGCCCAAGATACCACATCTCCTGCCTGAGATTTTTTACTGGGTGCCTCCCATCCCTGGAATGCTCCCTCTCCTCATCTTTGACCCCTGATTTCCATGACTTCAAGTCCCAGATAAAATCTCACCATTTGCAACAAGCCTTTCCCAATCTCCCTTAATGCTGAAGCCTTCCCTCTGAGATTTGTCCTGTGTATATCTTGTTTGTACAGAACTGCTAGTCTGTTGCCTCACCCATTCAATTTTGAGCTCTTTGAAGGTGAGGGTGTTTGCTTTTCTTTGTATCCTCAACTCTTAGCATCATGCCTGGCACATAATAGGAGCTTAACAAATTCTTCTTGACTTAATTCGACTGCCCTCCTCCCTTCTTGAAATTTACTACTCCTCTGCCATCTTTTCTAGTTCCTTCTTCTGCCTCCTCCCCTTAAACATGGGTGTTCCCCAAGGATCAATCCTTGGGCCTCTGTTTTAAATATAGATATACATACAGAGATAGATAGACAGACAGACAAACATAGGATACATTTTGAGTCTTTAGAGAATTAGTTTAATTACCCATATCATTGGCATTTCTATATATCACTAACAAAGCCCAACAGCAAGAGATAGAAAGAGAAATTCCACTTAAAGTTATTGTAGACATTATAAAATATTTAGGAGTCTGTCTGCCGAAACAAACCCAGGAACTATGTGAACACAATTACATAACACTTTTCACACAAATAAAGGCAGATCTAAATAATTGGAAAAACATCAGTTGCTCATGGGTAAGCCGAGCTAATATAATAAAAATGACAATTCTACCTAAATTAATTTACTTATTCAGTGCCATACCAATTAAACTACCAAAAATTATTTTATAGAACTAGAAAAAATAATAACAAGATTCATCTGGGGGGCAGCTAGGTGGTGCAGTGGATAGAGCACTGGCCCTGAAGTCAGGAGGACCTGAGTTCAAATCCAGCCTCAGACCAAACACTTGACACTTACTAGCTAACTGTGTGACCCTGGGCAAGTCACTTAACCCCAATTGCCTAAAAAAAAAAAAAAAAAAAAAAGATTCATCTGGAAGAACAAATGCTCCAGAATATCAAGGGAACTAATGAAAAGAAATGCTAGGAAAGGTGGCCTAGCCATACCAGATCTTAAGCTGTATTATAAAGCAGCAATCATCAAAACTGCTTGCTACTGGCTAAGAAATAAAGTGGCAAATCAGTGGAATAGGTTAGGTACACAAGACACAGTAGTCAATGACTACAGTAATCTACTGTTTGATAAATCCAGAGACCCCAGCTTCTGGGATAAGAACTCACTATTTGACAAAAACTACTAGGAAAACTGGAAAAGAGTATGGCAGAAATGAGGCATAGGCCAAAGTCTTACACCATATACAAAAATAAAGTCAAAATGGGTACACGATTTAGATATAAAAGCTGATACTATAAGCAAACTGGGAGAGCAAAGAATAGTTTACCTGTCAGATTTATGGCGAACAGAAGAATTTATGACCAAACAAGAGATAGACAACATTACAAAATGCAAAATGGATAATTTTGTTACATTAAATTGGCAAGTTTTTGCACCAAAAAAAAGCAAATGCAAACAAAATTAGGAGGGAAGCAGAAAATTGGGAAAGAATTTTTAAACCAGCATCTCTGATAAGGGCCTCATTTCTAAAATATACAGGGAACTAAGTCGAATTTATAAGAATATAAGCCATTCCCCAGTTGCTAAATGGTCAAAGGATATGAACAGGCAGTTTTCAAATGAAGAAATTAAAGCTATCTATAGTCATATGAAAAAATGCTCTAAATCACTATTGATTGGAGAAATGCAAATCAAAATGACTCTGAGGTACAACATCACACCTATCAGATTGGCTAACATGACCAAACAGGAAAAGGATAAATGTTGGAGATGTGGGAAAATTGGGACACTAATGCATTGTTGGTGGAGTTGTGAACTGATCCAACCATTCTGGAGAGCAATTTGGAACTATGCCCAAAGGGCTATCAAAATGTGCGTTCCCTTTTTTGACCCAGCAATACCTTTTCTAGGGCTGTATCCCAAAGAGATCATACAAATGGGAAAAGGACCCACATGTACAAAAATATTTATAGCATCTCTTTCTGTGGTGGCAAAGAATTGGAAATTGAAGGGATGCCCATCAATTGGGGAAAGGCTGAACAAGTTGTGGTATATAAATGTAATGGAATACTATTGTGCTATGAGAAATGATGAGCAGGCAGACTTCAGAAAAACCTGGAAAGACTTGTATGGACTGATGCTTGTGTGAAGTGAGTAGAACCAGGAGAACATTGTACACAATAACAGCCACATTGTGTGATGACTAACTTTGATTGACTTAGCTCTTCTCAGCAATGCAAGGATCTAAGACATCTCCAAAGATCTCATGATGAAAAATGTTATCCACGTCCGAAGAAAAAACTATGGGGTTTGAATGGAGATTGAAGCATACTATTTGCTCTTTTTTTCTTCTGCTTTGTTTTGTTTCCTCTTTCTGGTGGTTCCTCCTATTGGTTCTAATTCTTCCTTACAACATCACTAATGTGAAAATATGTTTAATAGGAATGTAAATGTGGAGCCTATATCAGATTGCACACTGTCTTGAAGAGGGAGGTAGAGAGGTAGGAGGAGAAAATTTTAAATTCAAAAGCTTATGGAAGTGAATGTTGAAAACTAAAATTAATTAATTAAAATAAAAATAAAAGTCTACCCAGCTTCCTAACCCTCCAAAAAAAATTAATTTAATTAGAATACTTTGTACACCAATAATACTGGAAATATGAGGCATTAATGTGTCATAATTTTCTGAGGTTTATAAAATGAGAACCTACATCTAAATCATAGCAGATTTTATCTTGAAAAGTCTTACTTGCTGAAGTGTTTCTCATGATTAAATAATAATGATGTCAAGATATAACTATCAGAAACCTAGATTCTGTTTCACAATTTGTTTTCAGTCTCTTATCTACCACTCCAGCTTACATAACTATGTTGTAGGTAGCAAACCTACTCTAGATACCCCAAAAACTCTAGATATGCAAGCTGTAACAGTTTCTAATTGGGAATTTTTCTTATTTCTCACAAGTGTAAGATAGCTTATAAAAAAAAAACATTCTACAAGATTTAATTTTACATGGAAATTTGTAATTTATGTGGGAGAAAAACAAATACTAATCTTTGACCACAGTGATTGATTTAAAAAAACCATCTACCATCTTTCCTTACCCACCCTCTTTAATTTTTTAAAAGTTTTATTTTTCTGTTGCTAAGTTGATTCTCTTATTGATATTCTTTTTTGTCTTACAATCTATTTATGTCTAAATATGTTCTCCTTTCCTACCCAGTAAGCCTTCTCTTGTGTCAATAATTAAAAAAGAAAAAAACAATTCACCAAAACCAGAATGTTGTTGTTTCTCCTTTCCTTGCTGAAAATATCTCTCTCATACGTGCTGAACGTCTTCCTCTGTCTCACATGGTAAGAAAGAAACTAAGAAGCTCTTTTGAAATTTACAGATGTATGCAATGCTACCTGACTGTGCAAACCTAACTCAATGTAGGAAGTACATAGAATCCCTCCCGGATTTTGAACTGTCCGAGGTCCTTGGAATGCACCAACAGACTTCAAGGATTTATCAGGAATCCCAGGCCCAAGAGCTTATTAACACTATCATTGCTATGCAACCAAGAATTGCTATTGCCAACATAATCATTGGGTAAGAGTTTCTGAGAAACAAAAGCTTTCCTTTAAGTTCAAACATGTTATATAAAGCAATTTATTGTACTTGGCATACTGGCCCTGCTTTTGACGTTTTGGTTAGTTGAATCATCATCCGTAACATTTTCCAAAGTGATACATCACTAGAAAAAAGGTAGGCCGTCCTGTAGTGCAAGAGAGAACCAATGGAATCTGTCCTTCTTGAGTGCTTTCCTGATGTTAAGAAAGGCCCCAAACATTTTAGATAGAACCCCTTCCCTGTAGAGGATTTCTAAGGAGATACAGTAAAGTGCCTGGTACACAGTATGCACTTAATAAATGCTTATTTGACCGGCTATATGAGTCACATAGAATTAGAAGGCATGAATAAGGATCAGTTGATATATTTTGGGGAAGTACCAATATTTTTACCAAGACGCAGATCCACTGGCGAATAGGCAGTGATTAAACAATAAATGGGGGCAGGTGGAGGGCTGGGAGGAGCAATAACAATAACCAGGGAGCTAGGGGGTATAGTGGACAGAGCACTAGACTTGGAGTCTGGAAGACCTCAGTTCAAACCCTCTCTCAAATGCTTATTAACTGTATGGCCCTGGCCAAGTCACTTAACCTCTCTAGGCCTCAGTTTCCTCATCTGTAAAGTGGAAATAATAATAGTGCCTATCTCCCAGGATTGTTGTGAAAGTCAGATGAGATTACACATCTAAAGCATTTTGCAAACTTGTAATAACAATAATAATAATAGCTAACATTTATATAGTATTCACTATATGTCAGAAGCACTATATGTGCTTCTGCAAAGCACTTTACAATTATTATTTCATTTGATCTTCACAACTGCTCTGGGAAGTTCATTGTTATTTGGGCGATCAGTCATGTCTGACTCTTCATGATCACATTATGGAGTTTTCTTGGCAAAGATACTGGAGTGGTTTGTCATTTCCTTTGCCAGCTCATTTTACAGATGAAGAAACTGAGGCAAACAGGGTTAAGTGACTTGCCCAGGATCACACAGCTAGCAAGTGTCTGAGGTCAGATTTGAACTCAGATCTTCTTGACTCTGGGCCCATAATCCTATCTATTGTACCACCTAGTTGCCCCCT
Source organism: Vombatus ursinus (assembly GCF_900497805.2). NCBI lineage: Eukaryota > Metazoa > Chordata > Mammalia > Diprotodontia > Vombatidae > Vombatus > Vombatus ursinus. The sequence goes on along the minus strand of NW_020954576.1, from coordinate 80,798,991 downwards.
ATGTATAGAGTTTACAAAAAAGCGCCCTCTATGCTGTCAAAGAACTTAAATCCTAAAATGATATACAAGCATTCCTAACATAAGATTGCCTTAGCCAATATTATCTCCCATTTTAACAAACATATTAAAGCTAAGTCACGTTGTAATACTTTCAGCCAGTCAACTGCCTGGATTCAAATCAGATGGTCAGTGACAATCTGGGCTAATAGTACTTGAAGCTGAGCTGAATTAACTCTCCCAATATTAGTCTACTTACCAATTTATTCATAAGATTTTTCCTGTGAACTACCCTCATCAAAGTGTTTCACTCTTGAGCAAGAGGTGTATATTTGAAGTGAGGGGAAAAGGAGGTGCAGCACACCCTGGGAAGAACATTACCATTGAATAGGGAAGCATTAATGGTAATATTTAACCTCCACTGTGCCACCTACACCTTATGCATATGCATGCCTATGGTTTTACCTGATGTGATTTTTGTGGAAGCAAGTATTCAATTTGATTCAAGTCAACAAGCATTTATTAAGTACCTAATATAAGCCAGTTACCCCTAAGTGCTGAGAATACAAAGGCAAAATGAAATAGTCCCTGCCCTCAAGGAGCTTGTATTCTCTTGGGGGAAAAACATGGTTATGCATAAGTAAATATATAGAAATACACAAAGTAATTTCTTTGTGGAAAGGGTGGGCTAATATGAAATGCAGCTTGTTAACAATAGAACAAGAACTCCAGAGGGCACAATGAAAGGGTGGAAAAGAATGAGATAGGGACATGGATGTATATGAGAGAGCACTTTTCCATAGTTGCACTGGGGTAAAAAGTCTTTCAATCCAAAAGTACTGCATCCTTCTGAATCTCTTTAGGGAAGCTGCCTTTTGCTGTTTGTCTCCAGAAAGGACCTGAATAAAGGTGCCTTCTGATCTACACTAGCCTATGACTCCTATAATTCCCAGAATTTACTTTTCAGGAGTGGAAAGAGCCAAGGTGAACTGGTGCTGGAACTCTCATCTGAAATGATCAAGCGATTGCCTCTGACTGTAGAGAAGGATCCAATGTCCAAAGACATCTTTCCAACTACACTATTAACCATTATCTCAAGTTCCATTTGGGTTAGACTTAATAGAAATGTCAAAGGTGAGAACTGTAGTTCATACTCTGAGGAAAATAATGCTCACAAGGGGAAAAAAAACTGTGTGAAGTAGCCTTTTTTTTATCCTTAGGTTCTCTTTGCTTTTTTCTTTCTTCCTTTCCTTTTCTTTCTTTCTTCCTTTCCTTCCTTTCTTCCTTCCCTTCTTTCCTTCATTTCTTCCCTTTCTTTCCCACATCCTTTCTCCTTCCTTTTTCTTTCTTTTTCCCTCCCTTCCTTCTTCCCTCCTTTCCTTCTTTCCTTCCTGCCTTTCTTTCCATCTCTCTTTCTTTCCTCCTTCCTTTATTTCTTTTTCCTTCTTTCTTTCTTTCTTAGATCAGACCTGTGATTTCATGGTTAAGTACTTCCTGTACTAATGCAGATCAACACCTTCTCTGTAACTTATAATCTTAAAGATTCTCCTGGAGCAGTGAAGGTTAAATTCCTTGCCCATTTTACAGACTGTTAAATCACCCAACTAGTGTATATCAGAGGGAGAACATGAACCCAGACCTTCCTGACTTGGAGGTCAATTCTCTAAAGTTAGATTGCATATTGTAATAAACATAACATTTGTAGGTGGGAAAATGTTTCTAAAATCCAGCTCTTAAAACAATGAGGGCTTATGCAGTTTTAAAGTACTGACTAGTCAGGCTTTATAACTGCATGGAAGAATTAAAGAACAATATCTTCATGCCCTTTATACTGTATGCAAGACTCTGACCCATGAGTAGATCAAGAAACAATCAATAGAATTTTCCTCTACTGGCTATTTTGACCTGTTTTTAATCCATATTTCTCTACCTGAGTTTTTATGTCATCTGAAAATCTGAAAAGCATACCCTCTATGACTTCATCCAAAGCACTGATAAAAATGTTGGAACAGTTCAATCTCCTTTAAATGGCATCTAAAGCCCTCCACAAACTGAAACCACCCGATTTTTCAAGCTTATCTCATATTTATCTCTTTCTTCCTCTCTCCTCCTCCCCTGTTGCCAAACATACACTGTGCTCTGGCCAAGCAGGAATATTCTCTGTCCCCTGAATGTATTACTGTACTTCCCCATCTCTTTGCCCTGGCTTATTCTACTCTAGACTATCTATTCCCCTTCATCTAGTGAATTCCTACCCATATGCCAAAACCCAACTCAAATTTACTCCACACAGCCTTCCCTGTTCCCCTCCGAGTTAATAATGTTCTTCCCCTGTAACTTTACATAGTACCTTGTTTTGTAATAATGCTCTCTAAGTTACCTGTGTGTATGTTTTATACCCTCCCAGAAAGCAAACTGGTCAAAGTATATAGACAGGTTTAAGAAAAAGAAATGAAAATGATGAACAATCACATGAAAAAATGCTCCAAATCACTAATAATAAGAAAAATACAAACTAGAACAATTCTGAGATTTCACCTCATACGTAACAGATTGGCAAAGATGATTAAAAAGAAAAGAGAAACAGGCTCTGTTGTTGGGATTGTGGGAAGATAAGCATGCTATTAGCACATTTGTTAGAGCCATGACCTGGTCCCCCTCTTCTGGAAAAAAAAGTTTGGAACTAATCTGGAAAAGTCACTAAACTGTTTGGCCCAGAAATCCCACTGATGGACATGTGGGATCTTAAGCAGGTCAAATACAGAAAGAAACATCCTACATATAACAAAATATTCATAGGTATATTCTTTGTGGTAGCAAAAAAAAAAAGAATGAAAGCAAAATACGTGGTCATCAGTTGAGGTATATGTGTATGACTAAATTATCATACATGACTGGAATGGAATACTATTATGCTGCAAAAAAAGATGAATATGAAAAATCTAGAGACACTAGGGATGATTTATATGAACTGATGCAGAGGAAAGGAAGCAAAACCAGAAGAAAAACTTACACATTCAACATCATAATGTAGAGGAAAACAATACTGAGAGACATCTAAACTCTGAACAATGCAGTCACAATTCTTGACTTTTGAGAACTGATCACAAAACACAGCAGAGAGCTGTTAGGCACCAGGACCAGAATCAATTTTAACATAGCTAAAGGAGTTTCTCTTAACTCTGTCTCTTTGTTAAAAAGGGAAGGTTCTTTGGCAGTGGGAAGAAGGAGTAGTCATAGGAAAGTGACAGCAATGTTTAAAAGCATCAATAAAATTGTTTTAAGACCCCTACAAGGAATTATTAGAGTTGCTTCTCCTCTTTTGCAGTCCACCAATCCCCCTTCCCCATACAGACCTTAAACTTCCCTCAGGTTTTCCAATTACCTGCCACCTTCAGAAGTAAATAAAGCTGCAAAACTCAGTTAACCTAGTATGGAACAAACATTGAAGTCATAAGATTCGAATTCTTGTGTCAATTTCACAAGTTAGTATGCCTTAAGGAGATAACTTGAAAATCTTTGCCCTCAGTTCTTCAATTTGTGAAGTGATCAGTCAGTCAATAAGGGGAAGAGAAGGGAATAAGCATTTATATAGCACCTACTGTGTGCCAGATACTGTGCTGAGTACTTTACAATTATTATTTCATTGGATCCTCACAGCAACCCTGCAAAGTAGTTGAGGAAACTGAGGCAAACAAAGGTCCACACAGCTAATGTCTGAGGCTGCATTTGAACTCAGGTCATTCTGATTCCAGGTTCAGTGTTTCAGGCCGACTGCACCCCTTAGCTACATGTCAGGCACTGTCTAGGAATACAAAAAGAAGCCAATGACACCCCTTGCCCTCAAGGAGCTCACAATCTAATGGGGGAGACAGCAAGCAAACAAATATGTACAAACAAGCTATATATATATAGGATAAATAGAAGATAATTAAAGAGGGAAGGCACTAGAATTAAGAAAGGCTGGGACAAGCTTCCTGTAGAAGATGGAATTTTAGTTGAGACTTAAAGGGAGTCAAGGAAGCCAATAGGTGGAGATGAAGTGGGAGAAAGTTCCTGGCTGGGTGGACAGTCAGAAAAAAATGTCCACCATGGAGGAATGGAGTATCTTATTCATGGAACAGCGAGGCAGTCAGTGTCACTGGATCTAAGAGTACATGGCAAGGCATAAGATGTAAAAAGACTGGAAAGGTCAGAGGGGGTGTAAATTACAAGAGTTTTGAACACCAAAAAGAGGATTTTGTATTAGATCCTGGAGGCAATAGGGAGTAACCAGAGTTTATTTAGTAGAGGCAGTGACATGGTCTTCAAGAAAATCACTTTGGCAGCAGAATAGAGGATGTATTGGAATAGGGAGAGACTGAAGACAGGCCAATCCTGCAGGCTATTACAGTATTCTGAGGGTGAGATGATAAGGGCCTGGTAGCAGGGTGGTGGTCTTGTCAGAAGACAGAAGGGGGCATTTCGAGAGATGTTGCAAAGTTGACATTGATAGGCCTTGGCAACAAACAGGATATGGGGGCTTGAAAGATAGTAAGGATTCGAGGACACTTGGTTGTATGCCAGGAGGACTAGGAGGATGGTGGTATCCTCAAGAGTAAGAGGAAAGTTTGGAGATAGAGATTTAGGAGGAAAGATACTGAATTTAGTTTTGGACATGTTGAGTTTAGGATGTCTACTGAACATTCATTTCAAGATGTCTAAAAGGCAGTTGAAGATATGACATTGGAGGTGAGCAGAAAGGTTAGGGTAGGATAGTAGATTTGAGAATCATCAGCATAAAAATGATAATTCATGAGATCTCATGAGATCACCAAGTGAAAATGTATAGAGGGAGAAGAGAAAAGGGCCCAAGACAGATCCCTGTGGGACACCTATGTTTAAAGAATATGACCTGGATGTCAGTTCAGCAAAAGTGACTAATCTGAAGCAGTCTGATAAGTAGAATAACCAAGAGAGAGTGGGGTTCCAAAAACCTAGAAAGAAGAGGATGATCAGGGGCAGCTAGGTGGTGCAGTAGATAAAGCACCAGCCCTGGAGTCAGGGGTCTCAGACACTTACCAGCTATGTGACCCTGGTCAAGTCATTTAACCCCAATTGTCTTTAAAAAAAGGGGTGATCAACCATGTCAGAGGCTTCAGAGAGGTCAAAAAGAATGAAGATTGAGAAAAGTCTATTGGCTTTGGCAGTGAAGAGATCATCAATAACTTTGGAGAGAGCTGTTTTGGTGGAATGAGAAGACAGAAAGTGGATATGTGGCTTGTAGACAGTCTCCTCAAGGAATATGGCCACAGAGCAGAAGAGATAAAGGATAAATGCAAGAATAGAAAGATCAGGTGAGGAGTTTTTGAGGATGAAGAAGACATGTTTGAAGGCAATAGAGAAGGATTCAGTAGCTAGGGAGAGATCGAAGATAAATGATAGAGTGGGGATGACAGAGGAGGCCATATGTTGGAGGAGACAGGATGGAATGAGATCTCTTGTTCAGGTAGAGGGGCTAGCCTTGGTGAGGAGCTAGGCCACCTCTTCCTATGAGTCAGGGGTGAAGGAGGAGATAGCGGCAGAAGACATCTGAGTGATGTGAGATGAAGAACAAGGGAGAAGAAGAAGTGATTGGCCTCGACTTTTTCTGCGAAATATGAAACAACGTTCTCAGTTGAAAGGGTGAGGGGAGGGGGAACGATGGGAGGTTTGAGAAGGGATGAAAAGGTTTGGAACAACTGCTGGGGAGTGAGTTCATAAGGGAGGTGTAGAAGGACTACCTAGTAGTAATGAGGGCCCAGCTGAAGTTGTGTAACATAATTTGGTAGACCCAATCAGAACAGCTATGAGATTTTCTCTGCCTTCATTTAACAGTACATGTATAGAAATTAAGGTAATGAATTGTAGGAATAATCTAAGGCTGAGGCTTGTCAGGGCACAACCAAAGATATGATAAGGGGGTCATAGACTCAAGAGTATAAGGTGGATTTGAACTAGTTCACCAAGGGGTCAAGATGGAGAAGAGAGGAAAGTGTGGCTGGTCAAGGGTTGATGGCCTCAAAGAGAGCTGAAGGGTCAAGGAATTGAAGGTTATAGTGTGGGGAAAGAGTAGGGTTTGGCATACACAGAACCAGGTCAAATTTATATAAAAATAAAAGCCATTCCCCAGTTGATATATGATCAAATAATATGAACAGTTTTCAGATGAAGTAATCAAACTATCTATAGCCATATTAAAAAATGCTCTGACTCACCAATGATTGGAGAAATGCAAATTAAAACAATTTTGAGGTACCATCTCATACCTATTAGATTGGCTATAGGACAGAAAAGGAAAATGACAAATGGTGGAGGGGATGTGGGAAAATGGGGCATTAATGCACTATCGGTGGAGTTGTGAACTGATTCAATCATTCAGTAGAACAATTAGGAACTGCCCAAAGGGCTATAAAACCTTGCATACCTTTGATCTAGCAATGCCATTACTAGGTCTGTATCCAAAAAGAGATAAAATAAAACAAGAATGAAAAGGACCCATATGTACAAAAATATAACAACTCTTTTCTGGAGGCAAAGAATTGGAAATTGAGGGGATACCCATTAATTGGGAAATGGCTGAACAAGTTGTGGTATGTGATTGTGATGGAATATTATTGTGCTATCGGAAATGATAAGCGAGATGCTCTTGGAAAAGCCTGGAGAGACTTACATGAGCTGATGCAAAGTGAAATGTACTGTGTACAAAGTAACAGCAATATTTTAAGATGATCAACTGTGAATGACTTAGCTATTCTCAGCAATACAATGAGCCAAGACAACTCTGAAGGACTCATGATGAAAAATGCCATCCATCCCCAGAGAAAGAACTGATGGTGTTTGAATATAGATTGAAGCATTAAAAAAAAAAAGTAGGGTTTGGTAAGGGAAGGCAGAGGGAGAGATAGAAAGCCAAGTGATTATGGTCAGGTAAAGAGATTTGGGAATCTTGAACATAAAGGTGATGCATCTGCGGTTAATGGCAAAATCAAGGTTATGACCATCTTTGTATGTGGCTGAGGTGGGTAGAAGAGAAGGTCACAGGAAGTGAGTAGGCTGAGGAACTGAGTAGTTAAGGTGTTAAAAATTCAGTACGAATAAGAACACAAAGAAGAGAGGTCAGATTACAGTAGCCCCTCATTACAACATAGCTTGGTGCTTTAATTACAGATGTGGACACAGCTTTGACTAAATCAATCTCCTGAAGAGCAGAGTTATTCTCTAACACAAGAACAGGTCCTGTCCCTTGATGTCACTTCCAATTTCAAAGCACTATCTATGTAAATATAAGGAGAGCCCAAGTAGTTGAACGGTATGCAAGCCAATTTTAGAATCCAAAAAGCTCAGTCCTCTCTCTTCTATTTATTAGTTGTATGTGTGTGGACAAGTCACTACTCTTCTTTGAAACTCAATTTCCTCCTCTATAAAATGAAGCTAATAATGCTCACCTTATGTACTTTACAGGACTGTTCTGAGGAAATCATATCACAAACCATTATGTATCTATGAGCTACTATTATTGTTGCTTTTCTGTCTGCTGCCTGGGTGTTTTCAAAGTCATGTTCCTCTAACTACTATCTTCAACTAATGCGAACATAGAGTCAGGGATCACATTATCTCAGCCACTAGGCTGTGATAAATTCTCCATTTAAATGTTCAGCTGTCCTGCTGTTCATAGTGGCTTGTCTCTCATTTAAATTCTTTTTAAGATCTATTAAAAACACTTACCTTGATGAGCCTAGTCAGATTGCATTAGCTTCAAACACCACTCTGTCTGCAGCCTCTTTCTTTCTCTCTGGGACATTATATCGTTGCCTCCTCTTTTTTTTTTTTAAACCAGATTATGATCCCCTCCTCCATTCTGCCTTGTTAACATTCCTTTGTCAAGAAATTGGTCGATTTGATAAATTACTATCCCTAATCCACCAGTCACTGAAAGAACTCCAGGGAGCTGTCAGAGGTGAAACCACCATCAACCAGAAACTGGAAGAGATCTATGATTGTCTCATTAATAACAAAGTACCTGACTTATGGCAGGTAAGGGGCACGTAGTTTTCAATTTAGAACTTTGGATCAAAGATATGTAAATGAAATCAATGTTCTTTTGCAGGTCAACACTTGACTTTTAATCAACAAATTGACCTTTCTGTGAAATCAAGTTTGTGCCAACTCTGGAAAGATGCTTAATATGATTAGGATAGGTCTTGTGTCATGCAATAATATCTTTTTTTAAGTAAATATTTTATTAACATTAAAATCAATATAGTTAGGCTTGCTCAATAACAATTTATTTTAAATTACTTAATAACCAATGAGTTAAAACACTTTTTCAGCCCTTCCCCTTAGTCTTCATCCAATATACTTTTGGACACATTATTATTCTCCTCAGTGACTTGGATCAAACATTCCCTAGTGTGCTTCAAACCAGATTAAAATGTAATTTGAAAATATTTAACAAAAAAATACAAGGGAACATAGATAATATTAATATGTGATTTTCTACGTCGATATGCAGCCTGAAGGATCCTAATTTATGGTTTAGTGGTCCTCATTTGTATTTGAGTTTGACACCACTGACTTAAACAATTAAGCAGTTGTCCCTGGTTGTCCCTGGACAACCATAAACACTCACCACTCGTCACAGTAGAGAATCTCTTTCTTGTTTTAGAGTAATGGTTAGTGGGATGGGCCAATTATGACTAAAAAGAGACTGGGAAAACTGTAGTTGACATCCAGTCTCCTGAAGTGAAAAGTTATTTCTAATAAGGTAAAAAGCAATTATAGCATCTTATTGGTGGCAGCAAGGCAGGGGAGCAGTGGACATTCTCAGAAAAAGCTTTGCAACTTTTGCCAAATGCCTTTACCTCTCCAGACTCCAGTTTCCTCATCTGTAAAATGAGAGGTTGAACCTGGTGATGGCTAAGATTTTCTTCCAGCTATAACATTCTATGACTCTGTGAGTGTGGTGAGAAGAAGCTGCCAAGCCCAAACTGGACTCAGAGTCAGAGAACCTCTGAAACCTACTAGTATTATAAACCTGGGCATAGTTACTTCTCTAAGCCCACCTATAAAATATAAACAATAATAAAACCTAACACTATCAGCTGGGTTAGGTCTACTATATTTATTGAATTATCAGGGGGTTGACGGTAAAGAGGAGAGGAAGAATCTAAGCAGTCTCTGTTTGTAATCAATGCCGCCAGTTAGGTTCAGTCCAGGGGTGGGCCCTGCTCCAGAATCCCATAGGCTTAGGCAGCCAACTCAGCTTATCATGGGCCACCCTGCCTGGCCCAGCCATCTTCACAGCTGCCTCCATAAGCAGTTCAGAGGCCAAAAGGGTCATGGGTTACTAGGCAGCCCTCTCCATCCTAAACCCTCTCCATCTACTATCCATTTAACTAACTCCCTTTTTAGATAAGTCAGAGGAGAGGAGTACCCTGGGGTTTTTGCTATTCAGTCAGTTCAGTCAAGTCTGACTCTTTGTAACCCCTGGCAAAGATATTGGAGTGATTTGCCATCTCCTTTTCCAGCTCATTTTACATATGAGGAACTAAAATAAACAGGGTTAAGTTGAAGAGGTTTAGAGGTTTTGGGGTGCTCCTATGTGCAGAGGCACCCCAAGATCGTGGTGCCAAGTCTGCCTGAATGAATTCAACCAAATCTTCTTCCAGCCAGAGAGAGAGTTTATTAAAGATAAAGTATATAGGCCAGACTCCCAAGGAACCCAAACCTCAGTGACACCCATGAGGACGAGCAGGCATGAGACAGTCTCAGTCTTTTGGGCATGAGAAAAGCTAAGCATCTGAATGGGGGCTAAGGTGGATCTTAAGTACAGAAAGACTGTGGGAGGGATCTAGGAGTGGCCAAGTAGTTTGGGGTGATGGGAGGAAGGGCCTAAGGAGGTCTGGATGGGAGTGGCTAGTAGGCTGGGGTGAACAGAACTCCTGGGTCCTGGACCTCATGGTGCCTAGCTAGGATTGAGGGTGGGAAATGGCCAGGGGCCACAGGAAGGTAAAACAATGGAGGGGAGATTGGGTGTAGCCACAATGAAAGGCCAGTTGATGAGGGGATGTGGTTGGGAAAAAGGGTCCAGGTGAGAATTCCCTTTGGAAGGTCTGAGAGATTTCAATAAACAATGAGAATAGATGATGAAGGGAGGTGGAAGGTAGAAGTTTTCTTTCAAAGGGACCTGGGACCATAGACAAACTTCTTTTTAGGGCTAGGGGCAAAGGTGCATTTGAATAAGATTAAAAGGTAAGGCTAAGGCTTTCAAAGAGAGATAAAGAGAGCTTTCAAAGGGAAATGAAGGCAGTTTCTAAAACTCTAAGGTTTTTCTGGGACCGGAAGACAAACTGAAGCCAGGTTCTTTTCAGGGCTAGGGAGGAAAGATGCATATCAAAAGGCGAGGCCAAGGCTTTGGAAGGGAGGTAAGGGGAATCTAAAAATTTAAGGGTTTTCAACAAATGGGAGCCAAATTCCTTTTTGGCGAAAAAGGGCAAAGGGAAAAGGGACAAAGATCTCAGCTTCTGAAACTAAATGAAACCCTCATCAAAGTGACTTGCCTAGGGTCACGCAGCTAGTAAGTGCCTAAGGATGAATTTGAACTCAGATCTTCCTGGCTACTCTACTGTCTGACCCTAGAGTCCATTATTAGAGTTTGCAATGAAATAGTGATCTTAGAAGTCATTCTTTCAAAAAAAAATAATAATAATCTCATGTGTCTGTCTCTCAATCCCAACAGCGAGCTTCTTATGATACTGGAAAGGTGTTGTCTGACTGGATCACCTTTCTTCTGCAACGACTGGCATTCATCGACAGCTGGGCAAAACTGGCCTACGACGCTATATATTTTCGGTACGGGTAGCAGATTAGCTGGAAAGCACTTGTTGAAATGCACATCTCTGGCATCTGAATTTTTTTCAAATCTAGGCTAATGCCGATTTAGAGGAATGGAGACCTATATTTTGAGCAGGCATTCAGTAAGCATTGTGGTCCTCCACCAGGAAAGTAAGGCAGGCATATCTAGCTCACCTTTCTGAATATCCTTCTATGCAGCTGAGGGCACTGGAGTATCTTATTACTCAAAACAAGATTTGGCAAGATCTTTAAAGAAAAACTGGAGAAACAAAAGCATTTTTTTTTTAATGATCCAAACTCCTTCTGAGTGCAGAAACCTAAAATTACAAGTTTATCTACCTTAAAACTTTCCAAAAGTCAAAAGAGTATAATAAAGATAGACTTCTATAATCAAAATAGCTGGATTAATAGAAGTATAACATAATAATTGCAGCATATCTCTTTATTAGGGTTAGGGACTGGTCCTATGTGTTTATTCCTAAAGGGAACTCCCAGGTAAGGAGACTCTCTGAATTGATGCACCTTGAAGCCTTTTCTATTACTTTTAGTCTTAGAAGGTCGACAAGCACATAGAGCTAAAGTGACTCGATCAGCATCATACAGCCAGTATTTATCGTAGATGGTCCTTAGACCCAGGTCTTCTTGGCTCCAAGACCAATTCCCTATTCACTATACCACACTGCTTGTCATATATCTTTTTTTCATTTTTCATTTTCATTTTTATTTTTGCTTAATTTTTAATTTTATTTCATTACCTTTTTATTTTTAATTTTTAAAATTTTTGTTTAATTTTTAATTTGATTTTAATTTTTAAATTTTGTTTTAATTTAATATATTGTCTCTACATCACCTAGAATTTCCCCTGACTGCCTGCCCTGCCTTCCTCCAAGACAGCCATCCTGTTTCGCAAAAAATTTTTAAAATACACATATGTAGAAGATATTATAAATAAGTGATATAAAGATAATATAAAACAAAAAAGATATAAAGATGTTACTTTTTAAATGATAAAAAGTAGGTAACATTTATATAGCACTTTAAGGTTTTATGACAGGTGAAAGATGAAATGACTGAGGAAACAAAGGTTTGAGCTTCCAAGCATATCAATTTATTAAGCAATTGATGCCAATTGCAAAACAAATTGGGACCAGGCTTCTCTCTTCAGCTTTGGTACTGGACTCCAATACAAGGGGAGACAGATTTTTATGCATTAAAAACAATCAAATAAGACCAATTAATTAAAAGAAAACAATTAACCAGGATACAAAATTAGGTAATCTGATTTCTAATTGGAGGAAAGATTAGGGATTTTCTGAGTTGGGAAGGGGGAGCGAACAGGTCCAGTTTCCTGAAATCAGAAAAAGAGGTGTCCCACCCACCCACCCCCAAAGTGTCTGTATTCCCTCAAAGGAAAATGGAAACAATAACTGATTGACCAGTATTGGGAATATTGCTTCTCATCAGGGGGTGGACGCCTATGTGACAACATTGGAGTCAGTTTAAACTGGGAGGGAATGTGAGAAGTGCTAGTTTTCATTTCCACAAGAATGCAATCTAAGGGCTAGGTGGAAGTTGAACAAAGGAAGCCATAAAGTAGAATTGGTGAGTGAATAGACTAACCAGCAAAAACCAGTTCTGAGGTTAGGTATAGATTAACATATCCGTATCCTAAGCAAAAGAGGTATGGGCATACCTAAATAAGGGCAAAAGTAAATAAGGGCCAGGTGGCCAAATTATGGGGAGTGGGAGATATAAGCAGGGGCAGAGACTCACATGGGGAAATTCGGTGCTTCAGATAGGTTGTAACCTCTACAGTACCCAGCCAAGGGGGAAACAGAAGAGGGAAATTCTTATCAGAAATAGGGAATAAAAAGGTGTGTATCTATAGACACATGTGTTCTCACATGTGGGACTCCCAGCCTTCCCAGGCCGTTAATAGAGCCTCTTCCTGGTTCAACCATGGCTTTGTGGAATTTGTGGTAAAGCTAACAGTATGGGTCCAGTTTTCAGATACGTGGGTTGCTTGAGATGTACAACTGTGAAAAAACTTCTTGCATCAATCTTTGGATCTGCCTGGGATTCTGGTCGGCATAACCGAGGTCCTGAGCTAAGGGTCTCTAATCAGCACATAGAGGTTCAAATGCAGGGCTAGGTTCAAACAATGCAATAATGTTTTTTCACAATCCCCACAATTGAATAAAGTTTTCTCACAAGACAGAAGCTGGACTACAGTCATAATTGAATACAAAGGGAACTGAGCTAGCTCCAGAATTGAGTCACAAAATGGAGTCAGTGTGGTTCACCCAATTCCCACCACCTCTAACTGTTTTAAATTCCCACAGTTTGCATTAACCCAATTAAATAGTAGAGAGGTTGTGAGGTACTGTCTGGGATTATGCAAAATTTCTGCATATGAGTTTGAAGCCTGCCTCAATTGCTTACAAGTCCCTGAGCAAATCACTTAACTTCTCTGCTCCTCAGTTTCCTCAGCTATATAATAGCACCTACCTTACAGAATTGTTGTGGTGATCAATTGAGTGACCATGTAAGGGGCTTTGCCAGCCTCAAAGCACTATGTAAATGCTAGCTATTGTCATCATTGTTGCTGTTGTTATTATTATTAGAATTGAGTGAGTATGGGAAGGATAATGCTCAGAGACCCCAGCTGAGAAACTAGGATGGGGGAAGAAAAGTAACTGGAGGAGATGATAAATATCATCTCCACTCTCGTGCCACTGTTGTACAGATACAATAATAGAGACCAGAAGTGAATCCAAGGTACCTTTGTGCCTGGTTTCTGAGAGTAATTTGAGTCCTCCTCTTTTGGATATTTTTAGTAGTCCTGCTTGCTCTGGGTCAGACCAGCCAAGCAAGTTCCTGGACCTGATAGGACCTAAAAGTTTGATTTGTATGCCCTTTGGTTTGTGTTTCTGTGTAACAACATATAAACATTGTGTGCCTGTAGGATACAATGACTCTGGTATCTTCCCATCAGTCAATCAACAAGTATTCATTTACTAAACACTTACTATGTGCCAAGCACTGTGCTAAATACTGGAGTTACAAAGCAAAAGCAAAAAGAGTCCCTGCCCTCAGGAAATTTACATTCTAATCACGGATATAATATATTGTGTATACATGTATATATGTGTGTTTATGCTTATACATTATATATATATATGCATATATGTATGTATATGTAAGCAGATGTATATAAGATACATACAGAGAAGAGGTAACCTTGGAAGGAAGGCACCAGTAACTGGGAGAACTGAGAAAAGTCTCCTGCAAAAAGTGACACTTGAGTCTATGAAGCCAAGGTAATTCTTTAGAAATATTGCTCCTTTGCAAGCTTTCTGTCACTGTAAGTTCATCTTCCTATTCTCAGATTCATAACCTGGAGTGAAAGTGGTTTATAATCACCCCGATTTAAGTTGCAAATATTCAAACTCTTCTAAACCCAATGTAATGGTCACTACCTAAATCCCCTTCTACAGAATGAAACCCCAACAAAGAAAGTCCCTAGAGGCAGAGATAGAGATGGCTACTGATTAGTTTTTGTAGTGGATTCATGCACAGAAAATTCTCTTCACAACCCCATAGCTACTCCTTTTCTTTCATAAGTTTCAGAGTTGTCCATGGTTTGCCTCTCTGAAGGTAAAGGATAGGAAGCCTGGATTGCACTAGATACTAAAATAAAAGGGAAAAGAATCAAGAAAAGGTTGGAAAGAGTTGGAAGAGTTAAAGAAGCATTATTAAGCATTTTCTATATGTCATACAATGTGTGCTAGGTGCTAGGAATAACGAGACAAAATTAATCCCTTCCCTCAGGATGTTCATGTTCTAATAGGAAAGGATTCTGTTTAGGACCTCTCCAGTGCACTTATCATGTACTATTTTGTCTTATACTTGTCTATGTTTCCATCATACTCTCCTACTTTTCTGCAAGCTCCATAAGAACAGAGACAAGGCCTTATCTAAACTCCCCAACACCCACCAGTATATACATAGTGCAAATAGTATCTTTTCAGCATTGACTGAATAAAAATTAATCAATTCAGTTGAGATCTTATAAATTTAAGAAAGATTTTATGGCATCAGCCATCTCAAAGCCTTTTCTATGTCTACTTTCAGATATACCAAAATGACTACAACTTGGAAGCATTACTTTCCAAGTCAAACAAAAAAATATGAAGAGAAAGATAATGAAAAAGAGGCAGATCCTGCTAACTCCTTTCCCACCCGATTCTGGCTTCCAACTTTCTTCTTCCCACAAGGTAGGAACCTGGGGCTTGCCCTTGGTGAAATTGTCAAGTTGACACTTGGTCTTGGGTGCCCTTACACAACCTCTTTTGGCACTCAATTTCCCCCTCATCTATATTCCCCATCTAAGCCTATCCTCTTCTGATCCTCACTCACTTACCCCCCCCATTCTCCAAACAACTCCTTACCACCTCACCTTTCTACTTTTCCTTTCAAACCAACCTAATATTCTAATCACCTTCTCACTTCACTTCTCTATCTTTTCTTTCAAACCAACCTAATACCCTAATCCTTCCGGGACTCTCTACACTAGTTGGCATCCAGTCATTCATGTTCATGGATTCTTTGCTGATAATGGTTTCTTGGACTACTCTACCCAAGAGTAATTTCATTTTAAAAGGAGAATCCTGGAGGTCCAATCCCTAAACCCAAAGAATGAGTTTCTAATGGCAAAGGATTAGAAGCCTAACTAGGTCATTGTGACATTGGCTTTGTCTCTGAGCAAGAATCTTCCTGAAGGGTTTAAAAAAAAACTATCCCAAGAGCAGGAATTTCAAGAATAGCTGATAGTACTTATATCCTCTAAAGAAGGGGGCAGGAGAAGAGCTGTATCTAGACAATAACAGCATGGTGAGAGTGGGCATGGAAAGTAGGCTCCCTGGTAGTGCTGGTGCCCAGGGCTCAAGTAGCTTCAAAGATTCTCTAAAAGAGAACTGATCATGGTCCCCAGGTTCCAAAAGCAGGAAGATGCCTTGGAAGACAGAGGATTGTCAGTAGGACTGTCACTATTCCCACTCTGTCCCTCTGCCAGGGTCTGGGGAAGCTAAGGTGAATCTCAAATTTCTGGCTTTCTTTAAATTCAGCTCAAGCACCACTTTCTTCATGAGGTCCCCCAAGCTTCTAGTACGTCTCTGTATGCTAGGTCGCCTTGTATCTGTTTTATATACACCTATGTATGTGCATGCTGTTTCCACATTAAAATGTAAGCTCCTTGAGAGCAAGAACTGTTTTGGTTTTGTCTTTGTTTCCCTAGAGTTTATAGCACAGTGCCTGTCACATAATAGGTGCCTATTAAGTGGCATAGCATGTAGAGTGCTGGGTCTAGGATCAGGAAGACGAGTTCAAATGTAGTCTCACATGCTTACTAGCTGTGTGACTCTGGAAAAGTACTTTAACTTCTGTTTGCTTCAGTTTCCTCAACTGTAAAATGGGAATAATAAAGCAGCTACCTACCAGGGTTGTTGCGAGGACAGAATCAGATAATATTTGTAAAGTATTTAGTACAGTGCCTGTCACATAGTAGGTGCTATATAAATGCTTGCTCCCTTCCCCTGTAAGGGGTTAAGAAGAGAGTAAGAGGAGAGAAAGTCAGTTATCACAGACAGCCTTTTTGAGGAATTTAGCTACAATGAGCAGAAAAGAAATAGGATGATATGTGGGTGCTGTAACCCAGGCCCGTCCCTGTTAAAATTGATGAGTTTGTGCAATCACAGGAATGACTCCAGTACTAGGTGACAGCCTGCTCTTTGACACACAGAGAAATCTCACTTCTCTGCTGTTCTTCCAACTACCCATCTTTTAACTTAATCACTGCTGGGCCACTCCACAAGAATTGCTGGGCACTTGCAAAATCAGCTATAGACTAACCCAGAATCATTGCTCTTTTTCAGAAGGGTGGCAATGAACACCAGAATCTTAGGGCCCTTGGACACTGGCCTTGTGCTTAGGCCCCTAGGAGAGGCTGATGAGCAGAGGTGGGGTGGGGGGGAATGCATAAGGAGGAAGAGGGAATAAGCAGGCTGCAGCTTGTTAACCAATGAAACTTCCACAAGAGGAATAGCCGAAAAGGCTGAGGAAACTGAGGATGAGAGACAATAGAAAGAGAGAGCAACTAACCCAAGAGTCTAGGAACCAGAGGTTGGCTTTCAGCACATTGAGAAAAATCTCTTTTGGTAGAAGCTCTCAACTTCTGTGTGTCGTGAGCCTCACGAGCAGTCTCGTGAACTCTATGAACCCCCCTCCTTCATTCATTCATCACTACAGGAAAGGCCAACAAGTTGTGGTATGTGATTGTGATGGAATATTGTTGTGCTATAAAAAATGATTTCAGAAAAACCTGAACTGATGCAAAGTGAAGGGAGCAGAACCAAGAGAACATTGTATACAGTAACAGTAATATTGTAACAATGATCAATGGTGAAAGGCTTAGCTACTCCGATCAAGTCAGTAATTCAAGACAACTCCGAAGGACCCATGATGAAAACCCTATCCACCTCCAGAGGGAGAACTGATGAACTCTGAAGCATGTTTTTTCACTTTCTTTTTCTTGGAGTTTGTGTGTGTGTTTTCTTTTGCAGCCATGGCTAATAATGGAAATATACTTTGCATAACTTCATATATACAATTGATATCATATTGCTTGCCTTCTCAAGGGCAAGGGGAAGGGCAGAAGGGAGGAAAAATTTGGAACTCAAAATTTTTAAAAATGAACATGAAAAATTGTTAAAAAATATAATTGGAAAATAAATTTTAAAAATTTATAAGAAATGCTAAATTTCACTTAGGTGAGGGTAAAAATAAAGTTTTAATTTATTTTTCCCCATTCAAGTTCACCCTGAAATCTATCCATGAGAATCTTGAGGGTCCATGCCCCCCAGATTAAGAACTCCTCCCCTATGAAGAATTTATGAAATGACATGGATGAAAATCACATAGGATGAGAGTTCACGGAGAGATTGAGAAGATGGCATTTATGTAAGCGTTCCCTCTTCCAGGATTCTCTAGTAGAAGGATTACCTGCATAAATGAGGCCACAGAGCCACCAAAATAAAAACAAGAAAGGGAAGTCACAAGGAACTCAACTAGTAACAAACCAGTTCAACAGAACAAGAGCTTCATGAGGACAGTGGCTATTTTGCATTTTTCTGTTCATTTTCAGTGACTAGTGAAGAGCCTTGCCCCTAGCAGGAGGCTAATAAATGTCTGTTGTGGTTGAACTGAGCATCCAAAGCCAGGTATTCATATAGAATGCTCCTTGTACCCCATATGCCAGTTGTCCTGTCTCTCACTTACCAATCATTTAGAATCACTAAATGTAAAACATATTGTCTTTATTGATTTCAAAAGTGATTGAGTTATTTTAGCTGGTAGGGGTGTGTGTATTTGCTGAAAGGATTGATGGAATTTTCACTTGGCACATATTTGTAAGGGCATATAACTTTAAGATTCTGTCATCCCGGAGCTTGTTTTGTCTTTTTGTATGTTTGCTAGAGGCAGCTAGAAGGCCCAGTGGTTAGCGCATTGGGCCTGGAGTCAGGAAGGCCTGAGTTCAAATTTAGCCACAGACAACTTACTAGTTTTGTGACCCTGGACAAGTCACTTCAACTCTTTTTGCCTCAGTTTCCTTAACTGTAAAAGAAATAATATTAACACCTACCTTCCAGGGTGGTTGTGAGGAGCTAATGAGATAATATTTATAAAACACTTAGCATAGTACCTGGCACATAGTAGGTGCTATTGAAACACTAGCTATTATCATTGTTACCTCAGTGGCTCTCTTCTGCTGCATTTGGAAATTATAAATTTCCCCAGCAGCCAGGAAGCTTTTCACCTCTCCAGTTTATCGATATCTAATGTCTTAGAGATATTGGTGGGAAATGTTTGTGTGTTTATTGTTGCTATGTCTTTGAAGCAAATATTCCTTTGTAAAAGAAAAAAAATATAGCACCCAGAATGAAAAGCTATGCTCCAGGTCAACAATGCCGAGAGTATTACTGCATTATCAATACTCTTCTATCTCCCAGTTAGAAATGTTTCCCTGCCCTCTGTGACTGCTCTTTACCAAGGCAAATAGTACACTACCAAGCACTCCCTGAAAAAGCTGCTAGAACTTGGGGAAGAGAGGAAAGTTCAAAAATGCCTCTCTCCCGTATTAACTGTAGTAACAAAAGGTAAGGAAAATACTTTGGTAGAGTGGGAAAACACTGGATGCAAACCTGAATTCCAATCTTAATCTTCTTCTTAATACCTGTGTGACCTTGGGTAAGTCACTTAACTCTTCTGAGCCTCAGTTTCCTCATCTGTAAAATGAAGGAGTAGACTAGATCTCCAAAATTCTTCCAGCTCTAAATCTATGATGTTATAATGAAGACCCTTAACCTACACCGGTGCAAGTGTAGTTATGAGGAATGCATAGTTTGAGAACCAGATTCAATTCTGTGCTAAAAAGTTGAACACAAAGTTTACGTGAGCCAAAGAACAGTTTGCATATGAATTGGAGAAGAAATAGAGGATAGCCTGATGGAATGATAGGATCACATGACAGTTTTTAAGGGTGAAGGAGGTCTGGGCATATTTCTAGGTAGTTGGGAAAGATTCAGTATATAGGGAAAGATTGAAGATTATAAAGGCAGTGGATGGTCATGGAGGGGATGGGATCAAGAGTTCTAATACAGGAACTGGGCTTGTCAACAGGATAAAGGATCACCTTTCATTACAGGCTAGAGTAAAGGAGCAGAGAACAAGAGATGATACCAGTATCAGTTCTTGATGAAGTTATGCTGGCTTCTGTGATCACTGCCTTTTTTTTTTTTTTAGTGAGGCTTTAGTGGGGCTAAATGACTTGCCCAGAGTCACACAGCTAGTGAGTGTTATGTGTCTGAGGCCGCATTTGAACTCAGGTCCTCCTGACTTCAGGGCCGGTGCTCTATCCACTGTGCCACCTAGCTGCCCCCTGATCACGGCTTTTCTTTCTAGATGCTCATTAACCATCCCTTTAATGACACATTTTAGGATATTACTGGAAATCAAAGGCTCACTGGCTTCTGGTTGGCATTTCTCTTTCCATTCTGAAATTGAGATATTTGCTCTTTTCCAATCCTAAGCGATGGAGGCCTTTGGATTTTTCAGATATCATTGACAGTGGCTTAACCATCACATCTACCAGTTGTATTTGTGTGCTATGTCTAGGCCTGGTGACCTGAAGTCATGAAGGGAAACTAGGCACTTTCTTTCTATCACCCCTACTCAATTTGGTTATCAACTTGCTAGTATCTGTTTCTGCTTTACCAGGTCTAATTAAACCTGTGGAGTATGAAACTGTTATGCTTATAGGTATGGAATTGCAGTTAGTCTTCTGAGCTGTTTGAGTAGGAAAAATACCCCAAATGGCAACTCCAGGCCCATCGCACCACTGGCATCCTGTCAAAGAGTTACACTAATAACTAATTTTATTAGCAAGATTATAAAATCTATCAACAGCAGCAGCTTGACCATCCGTCATAGGTCATAACAGTTCTGAAAATGGACTATTCTTCACCTCTGAATGTTTAGGTGACTTGGGGAATTAGCTTAGGCCTAAGCCCATATCTTTGTATGTAACATGGATTGATCTCCTCCTATTCTGAGACAGGAACTAGCAAGAAAAAGGAAAGGTAGACACAGAGACACATTTAATCAAACAGGCAAACAAGGAGCACAAATACACTCATCTTGGAAGAGTAATTAGGGAAGTAAGATCAGTCCCTTATCCCTCGTCTCTCCTCTCTGGTACATATTAATAATAATACACTTAATAAAATATTGGGTGAGTTGATTGATTACTGTTATCTGTTTTAATACCGCAGGTTTCTTTACGGCTGTGCTGCAGAATTATGCAAGATCCAAAAAAATCTCTGTAAACTCTGTTAGTTTTAGTCATCATGTAATCAGTGACCCCCAGAATGAAACACTCTCTAGAAGTCTCCCATTTAGAGAGTACATGCTGAAGAAAGCATTTAAGGTAATGAGATAGTTGGTTATTTTCAAAGATTCAACTCATAAATCATATAATAGATTGTCGCTTTCTCTCCATCCCTCTTTCCAGCTTAGTGGATATACCATCTGTTGGAAATGAAATCAATCCCTGGAAGTAAGGGGAGAGAAGAAGAAGCAATGAATGTAAATGACTTTTTTTAGGAGTTTGCATACGAATTGGAGAAGAAATAGAGGATAGCTTGATGGGATGGTAGAATCACATGAAGGTTTTTAAGTGTGGAGGAGGTCTGGGCATATTTCTAGGCAGTTGGGAAAGATCCAGTATATAGGGAAAGATTAAAGATTAGGGAGGTAATGGATGGTCATGGAGGGGATGGGATCAGGAGTTGTAATACAGGAATTGGACTTGTCAACAGGAAGAAGAATTACCTTTCATTATAGGCTAGAGTAAAAGAGCAGACCACGTGAGTAAGAGCCCAACTGAGATTACACAACAAAAATTTGAAGTAGACTAAGTCAGTTGCCTTATAGGATAAATAAAAATTCTTTTGTTTGGTATTTAAACCCCTTCACAGTGTAGCTTCTACCTTTTTAGGTTTACAACATATTATTATCCTTCATACATTCTACATTCCAACCAACTTGACCTATGTGATATTCTTTTTATGTTATTCATTTCCCACCTCCATGCCTTTGCACAGACTGTCCCCCATACCTGGAATGTGTTTTGTAACTTCTTCTTCATAGCTTCCTTCTAAGCTTAGCTTAAGTTCTACCTACTACATAAGGCATTTTCACATCCTCCTAATTGCCAGTAGCGGAACAGGTGGGGGTATTCCAGGGTTGGAGTCTGGCAAAGCATGAACAGTGATTAGATAATAGGGCAAAGGATTTGGGATTAAAAGACAGTATATAATTAAGCTGTTTAATTATAGATTGGACAGGGAAGAAAGGAGGGAAACCAGAGTGGAAGTGCTACATGGCTTAGGAAAGCCCTGAGGGTTGAAGAAACTGAATGATAAGGATGAGGATGAATAATATGTTTTAGAGTGAGGGGCAGGGAGAGATGGATGGTTAGAAGGTGACAGATAAAATAATTTCAGAGTTTTTGATTGTGGAAGTAGAGCCTGGAGAAGAGGGACTCGGGAGGGAAATTATAGCTGTCTTCTAACAGTTGAAGGGCTATCACAGGTAAATGGTACTGGACTTGCCAATATGACTCCAGAGGGCAGAACCAGGAGCAATTAGTAGACGTTATAAATAGGAAAGTTTAGGCTCAATGTCAGAAGACACTTCCTAACAACTGGAGCTGTCCACAAGTAGGATGAGCTGCCTCAAGAGGTCCTGGGTTCCCCCTCCTTGGACATCTCCAAATAGAAGTTGGACAACCACTCATTGGAAATGTTATATAGTAGGGATTCCTTACATATATTGAGGTTGGACTAGATGTCATTTGAGGTCCAATGCTGTAAGTCTGTGAAAGCTTGTGGGGATA
The DNA here is from genome assembly GCF_900497805.2 of Vombatus ursinus. Lineage (NCBI taxonomy): Eukaryota > Metazoa > Chordata > Mammalia > Diprotodontia > Vombatidae > Vombatus > Vombatus ursinus. Next base: position 80,776,607 of record NW_020954576.1, on the reverse strand, counting down.
GTGAGATCAAAGGTGTAACCATCCCTGTGATGAGAGGGAGGGTAAAGATTCAGATCATGGGAATTGAGGATGTTGATGAAATTGAAGACGTTTGAGAAAACATTACTGTATACATTAAAATCCCTAAGTTTTAAGTGAAAAGGTGGGGTTGAATAAGACATGTGAACCACATTCTGAATTCCTCAAGAAAAGGGGAATAATGAACTGGGGCCAGTGGATAATTGCTACCAGGATCTGGATAAAGTCATATGTCTGGATAGAGAGCCTCAAAAGAGAATTTGATGAGTGAGGGCAATAAGGAATGTGGAGGGGGCAGGGATAAAATGTTATCTTCTTGGTCTAGTAAAGGGGGGAGGTATGGGAGGAGACACATCTAATACTGGAGAGGGTGGTCAAGAATATGGTGTCTTCTGAGGAAAGTTGTGAGGGCCAGAAAACAGAAGGAATGCCAAGAAGAAATGATCTAACATGAAAGGACAATTATTCATGATACAACATGAGTTTTAGAGCACAAAATGGAAGGAGTGGAGAGGGCTGACCTGGGGACTTGGGAGATTGGGGCCAAAGACTATGTGAGGAGGAAAAATAAAGAGCAATAGCAAGGGAAAGAGGTGGCTTTTGCTTAGGCAGACAGCTATTCTGCATCAATGGCATTAGGAAAGAAGGTGGGAGTTTGATAGCCATAAGATGGACATGTAATAGATTTTAACTGAGGCTCTCAACCTCAGGAGTGGCACAATAGATATAATGCTGGGCCTGGAATCAGGAAGACCCAAGTTCAAATCCAGCCTCAGATACTTACTAGCTGTGTAACACTGGGCAAGTCACTTAACCCCTCTTTGCCTCACTTTCCTCATCTGTCAAATGGGAATAACCGCAGCACTTAGCTCCCAGGATTATTGTGAGGATGAAATAACAATTATAAAACACTTAGCACAGTAGGTGCTGGCACATAGTAGACGCTTAACAAATGCTAGCTACTTTTATTTTAAATCACAGTTCTCTGAGATTGGATCTGGTATGGGTAGCATTTCTTGCACCAACTAGAGTTCTGGTATCTGAGTCTTTCTTACTGAGATGGATCTTGGAGGCAAGAGCCTGGTGTCTGAGGCATGATGTGGGAGGCTTTGGTCCCAAAGGCAGGCAGTGAGCATTTATTAAGCACTTACTGTATGCCAGGCAAAGTGCTTAAGCTTGAAGATAGGAAAACGAGGGGAAAAAAGGTGTCCCTGCCCAGAGTTGAGAAGAGTGAATTTGGAGTGGGAAGGGGGAAGTGGATAAGAAGGTACATGTGAGGAGGACATGATGACAGAGTCAAAGGCAAGTCTGGGAGAGAGTCAAAAGGACAGCTGAACATGCCCATCCTGGAAGGAATTCACCAGTGGGAGAAGGGGACCGGCATGGCAAAACAGCCGATGCCCAGTAGCAAGAGTGTCTGGGTCTCGGGTTCCATAAACAGCGAATAAGTATATTTAGGAGAGGGGTGTGTGTGTGTGTGTGTGTGTGTGTGTGTGTGTGTGTAAATCCATACACATATACCTATCTATATCCTGATGGCAGATGTACGATTCTCTTAGGAGACTGGTTTTGTAAGACGACCTTGTATTCTCAGAAATCCACTCCCGTCCTACTGCCATTGTTTCACCATGGCCTGGAGGTGACTCCACTCCCGTTGGAGTGCCTCACTAGCACGGTCCGGCTGAGGGCCAGCCTCGGGGTGTTGGAAGAGGCTGCTCATCGGAGGAGCCTGGTATCTGTAAAATGTAGGGGTTCTACTAGACGGCCTCTATAGAGGCTTCCAGTCCAGCCCAGGAGCTGGTGACTTGGGGGGCCACAGAGACTCAGCCGGAGGAGCCTGTGACAGGCATAGGGAGATGGAGCCTTCACGCTTGTGGAGTTGCTGGGTCACCTCTGTCCTAGGATATGTACATCAAAAGATAGTGGATATGCTTGTTGTTGTTGTTGTTGAGTCCTGTCCAACTCTTTGTGACCCGGTTTGGGGAATTTCTTGGCAAAGATACTGGAGTGGTTTGTCATTTCCTTCTCCAGATCACTTTACAGATGAGGAGACTGAGGCAAACAAAGTTAAGTGACTTGCCCAGAGTCACACAGCTTCCAAGTGTCTGAGGCCAAATTTTAACTCAGGTCTTCCTGACTCCAGGCACTCTATCCACTGCACCACCTAGCTGCCCAGCCTCACTTAAAGCAAAGAATTATTTTAAAACTTAGATTCACAAAAATAAAATTGAGAAGGGAATTATGATCCATTGGGCCCAAAGTCAGGAAGACACCAGTTCAAATCCAGCCTCAGTTGCATAACTCTATTACACTTACAAGATATGTGACTCTAAGCAAGTCACTCAACTTCAGTGTGCCTCAGTTTCCTCAACTGTAAAATGGGGATCATTATAGCATGAGCCTCCCAGCGTCGTTGTGAAGATCAGATGAGATATTTGTAAAGCACTTAGCATAGTTCCTGGCACATGATAAATACAATTAATGGCAAAAACAATTAATAAATGTTTCCTTCTTTCCTTCCTTCTTTTTGCAAAATGATTCTTTACTTTGAAAAATGAATCCCAGTAGGATTTCCCTTCTATAGTTGAAACATGATTTGATTTTTAAAAACTTCAGCCCTCATGCAACCATTCACTTGGAAATCAAGTCTCACTCAGAGCCAGGCTTCTCCACCTGCTGGCAACAATAAATTTGTTGTAGCTGATGAATACAGGCTCTATCTGAGTAGGCACAGAGGCCCTCCCTGAGGAGACTGCGGGTACACCCCTCCCGTCCTCCCAGCTTCAGCAGGCCTTCCTGCCACCCATCTCTCTATGGCTGAATCTCTGCCAAAACACTCCAGCTGAAAAGCACTGACTTGTTGCCAAGGCTCTCTCTGTGTTATCAATCCAGATCCCTTCTAGGTGCAGCAAGCCTTGATCAATCCCAAATCCTCAAAGACAGAATAAGGGGCTTCAGTAATTTAATTCTCAGCTTGAAAATTCATCAGAAACTCTTTTTGTTCCATTTCAAATCTTATTGCTAATCTTTTTGGTAAATATATGATTGCCTTTTCCTGGCATCCAACACCAAGTTTCCTGGACCTCACCAGATCTTCGAGGGCCAGGGCTACCCGTGAAAATATGACTTTATCTTGTAGAGGATAGTGGCTGTAGATGTAGGGGGTATAGCAGATTGGGATAAGCATGAATTCAGTGTTGGACAGTCTCTGGGAGTTGATGTTTTGACTAAATCACTGATGTGAGCTTGCTTTCATGTGATTTCTCTTTCTCTAAATTGATTAGTCAAGTCAGATGAGGAAACTGAAGCAAAAAGGGTTAAGTGACTTACCCAGGGTCTAAGGGCAGATTTGAACTCAGGTCCTCCTGATTCCCAGGTTGACACTCTATCCATTGCACCACCTAGCTGTCTGTGAAAATATAAGACAGGAAAATATCCTGGTACTTGAAGGGGGTAGTTAGTTCTGCTTTTTCCCAGACACCAAATGCTCAGGTGGCCTCAGATTCACACATTGACCTATTTTACGCAAGTCTGACAAAGTCTGGAGTTGAAAGGAGAGAGGAAGGGGCAATAATGGAGTGTTATGTTCCAAGGAGCTCATATAATCACAGTTCATGGGCTGGACTGGAAGCATCCATAGAACCCCTACATTTTACAGATAAGGAAACTGAGGCCCTGAGAGGTTAAGTAATTTGCACATGGTCCCACCAGTTACAAGAGGCAGAACCAGAATTTGAACCAAGGATCTCTGTCTCCACATCCAATGATCCCTTCCACAATACCACACACATACCACATCATATCCAGCCTCAGACACTTACTAGCTGTGTGACTCAGAATAAGTAACTTAACCTCAGTTTTCCTGTTTCCTCAACTGTAATCCATGCTGCAATAATAGTCCTTGGGAAGTAAATGAAGTAAAGTAAAAATCAACTCAGTGCTGTACTGGAGAAAGAAAGAAAGAAGGAAAGAAAGAAAAAGAAAGAAAGAAAGAAAGAAAGAAAAAGAAAAAAGATAGAGGAAGGAGAGAAAGGGGGGAAGAAAGGGAGGAAGTAAAGAAAAGAAAAAGAGAGGGAGAGAAAGAAAAAGAGAAACATAGAAACAAACAAAAACACAAGACATACTTTTAAATTTAATCAGCATTATTAACATTTTTCTATCAGTTTCTCAAGCCTAAATAACCAACAAAACAATAAAACAAGCCGTGATTTGTAGTTTCCCAACTCCCAAGATATAAATGCTCACACTGAAAATTTAACTATCAGCTCTGGGATGGAGGGGAAGTAGGTTTAAGCTGGCTCCCGAACACCCCTGGAATCTATTTCATCGTAACCATGTTCATCAGTTTATACTGAAAGTTTTCCCTGACAGTGCTTTGGATGACATCTTTCCAAATGCAAGTTATTTCCAGGCTCCTGCTTTTATTAAAAGAATGCCTGAGTTCACTGACGTTACCTTTTTTTGGTTTCAGGACATTAAACGTGACAACGTTGGAGTTATCATTTTTGGTTTATATATGGAAGGAGCAAAATGGAACCTAGAAGAAAAATATTTGGATGACCCGCTGCCTCGAGAGAGATATTCTGATTTTCCAGAAATACATTTTTTGCCTCAAAAGGTAAATATTTAGTCATTTACCACCAAATCACAAATTCTCAGAAGCCAGAGGTTAGCTAACTTTCTCTCTGCAAAAATGCAAACCACCTATACATGGGCCATATGACCTAATAAATTTTTTTCAAAAATTAGCACAGCTCAAAATAACACTCCAATCTGAAATAAATTCAACTCCGAGGCAGAAATTTGTTCTTTCTAGGAAATAAGTGCTAAAAACTGAAAAAGAACAAATCGTTTCAAAAAATAAACTTTATTTTCAACAGATGTTTACAAGTTAATCAATCAGTCAATAAATATTTATTAAGCACCTACTATGCACCAAGCACTACTAGACTGATGTCCAAAGTGGAATGAGCATTTATTACTACAGTTCATTCTTACAAAAAATCCACTTAAGGGATAATCCAAAGATAGAGGACATATCAGAAATTCCACTGATAAGAACAGAGAAGGAACTCTGTTTTCAATAAATGTTTATTGATTGAGGGGGTTCTTGGAAGATTGATTGCAGATTATGAGCCTAGACTATCAAAGTTGAAAATTCAAGCTGAGCCACTGCCAACTAAGTAAGACTCTGTGATGCCATTAGGTAGAACTGAAATATTTATAGCACACATCACCAAGGTGAGACAGTTTGATAACTCAATAATAGTCCTGATGACGAGAGATAGATGGAGACAGGATATGATTTTATAAACTGAATTAGCAATATAGATTTATTTTGTAGGGTCCTATGTACTTGATGTTTCTTGATATTTATAACTACTGTCAACCAGATATATTTTATAAATATTTATAAGTGTATATATGATTGACGCTTATGACATCAATGACATGTACTTGATACTGGTTATGTATTTCCTGAGATCATTAAATGTGATTTATCTTTCATTGGTTAGTGGCATATGCATGATCTTAGCCAAAAAGCCAAGAAAGAGTCTTCACGATGTCAAGAGAAGAAAAAAAAAAAATAAGGCTCTCTCTCAAGGGCCTGCGGGAGCCAGCTCCATTGACAGAAGAGAGCCAGTAGTTAAATTTTCAGTGTGAACATTTACACTTCAGAAATTATCAAAAGCTACAAATCAGAGCTTGATTTTTTATTTTGTTGATTGTCTAGATTCAAGAAACTGATGGAGAAAATATTAATAATCCAGATTAAATATAAAAGTGTGTCCTGAGCTACATTTTTCCTCTGGCAAACCAGTTGTTAAAATATTTACTGCTATACCCTTGCCCCTCTGGCAAATTTATGGGAGGAAATGGACAAGAATCACCTGGTATAGGCAGGCCTGGTTACACTGTGATCTGCTCTGTTGTAAACAGTACCACTGGCAAGACGGCAGATCCACTGGAACCCTGGAATATAGCCAGGTCTCAATTAGTTCAAATAATGAATCCCCTGAAGTAGTCAATATTATTTAAATTTGTACTTCATGTATCCATTGGGCTAGAACCAAATACCATATTTTACATAATTATAACTTACAATGCAAATTTAAATACATGTGACTACATCAGGGTATGCATTATTGAAACCAGTCAGGTCCTAGCTAATGCACTAAAAATCCTTTTTTCCCTATAAAATGGGAATGATCATACTTCCATTATCTACCTCAGAGTTGTGATGAAAACATTTTGCAAACCATAAAGCACTATAGAAGTGACAGCTGCTAATATTGTTATAAAGAAAACCATGGTCATGATGATTTTAAATGATCTGGTTTTCTGTCATAATACTCAACATCAGATACATTACTATCTGGCCTCTCATTACACTGAGTTATTAACAAAACCCCCCAAATCTAGCCAAGAAAAAATGTCATTCAGTTGCCCTGAATGATGCAATGTGACTGCTTGATTTTTTTTTCTCATTTCAAAGATTTCCACTCCAATGGGTAGTCTCAAGGACGTCTTCATAAAACAGAAGCTTTATGAATGTCCAGTTTACCGGACCCCTCGGAGGACAGAATCTGTGGCCTCTCCTAGCATATTTACCAACTTCATAACGTCAGTGCTTTTGCAAACACAGAAGCCTCCCCCTCACTGGATTACAAGACGGGTGGTATTGCTATGTGAACTCAATGAATGAAAGAAAATGTCCTTCCTATTTATCCTTAGCCCAGTAAGATTTAGCATCTGAGAAGAAGCACTAGACCAAAACATAAAAGAGAAGTTGTATGTTAGAAAGCAGGTCGTGAGCATCTTCAATAAATATTTAATACATATGTGCCCATTTCATTAAAGCCCCATGAAATTTTCCCAAACCATCCCTTAACTCTTTCCCCATCCTCACTCTCAAATCAGACACAAACCTAAAATTACAGAACTGGAAAGTGCTTTAGAGATCATCTTGTCCAACCCCCTCATTGATTGAGGAATCAGATGAGGAAACCAAGGCCCAGCAAGAACAGGTGCTGTACCTAAGCTAGTTAGTGGCAAAGCCAGAACTAGAGCTCCAATCTTAGCATTTAATCCAGTGCCCTTTCCCCTATCCATGTAGTCCCTGAAGTTCAGGTATATTGAAATGATAAATACTTGCAGAGGAAGACAGTTCAATTGAATCACATATTTGTTTTGTTTGGGGGGGAGGCAGTTAGGCAATGGGGTTGAGTGATTTGCCCAGGGTCACACTGCTAGTAAGTAGTATGTGTCTGAGGCCGGATTTGAATTTAAGTCCTCCTGACTCCAAGGCCAGTGCTCTATCCACTGCACCACCTAGCTGCCCCACATATTTGTTAAAAGTGCCCATTCTACACCAGACAGTGTGTTAGGTGCTGGAGATGCAAAGACAAATATGTATTAATTCTTTTAACTCCGTTGATTCCCTCCATATAATGGTAATGGACTCATCCATCAGGCTTTACTCTTCTATTCAAGTTTCCTTTTGCCAGGAGCTCTCTTCTCCCTTAGCGCATAACCTGCATCCCTAGATATGAGTTATATAATACCTACCCCCAACCAGGTCCTTTCGTCTCCCTCCCACTATTCCCCTTCCCTACTCACTTTTTCCCTCCTTCCCCCTCCTTCCTTTACCTCTTCCCTTCCTTTCCTTCCCTCCCTTTCCCACTCTTCCTCTTCTCCCCAGCCCCCTCTACTTGGTACAACATCATACTCTGATACCGTGCAAGGCCAAAGCTGAGAAGGCTATTAGCTCACAAGACTTCTATAAAGTGATTTCCTCAAATTGAGGGTTTCCTTAATCAAGGTCATGAGATCTGGCTGTCTTCATCCATCTTGTGAGTTTGTCTATTGCCTTGGCTTGAGTGAAAAAGCCCAGCTTCTGCAAGCCCCAGAATTAAACCAGTACTTTTCCAACCAGGCCCAGAATTAACTAAAAACTTGGCAGTCAGCTCCTCGAACAGCAAAGTCAAGCTTGTGGTTAACTGTGCTGAATAATAAATAGCTGCCCCTCTGGGGCTAGGAGCAACGACTAAGAGGCTGCCAAGTTTTACCTGTTTATCATACCCCCCAAAAATTACTATTTACTGGGGGTCGGGGGATGTCTTAAGCCTTACAAGTCCCCTTCACACGGTCATTTCAAGCACCCTGTAATTTGAACCCACCAAATGACCTGCTGCTCTGGGAGGTTAACACACGTATCTTAGTTCAACGGAACTGATCCTTAAACAGCTGATACTTTGGGCCTCTTCTTTATGGAAGGGCAAGTGACTGGGCTATGATTCCCCTTCAGGGTAGGAAGCCTATCTTTATTCATTTTCACGATCTAGCCAGTCCCAAATGAATGCTTGTTGAGTGCATCTGGAAAGAAATGGACCCCAAACAAGATAATAACAACAACAACAACAACAATAATAATAATACCTAACACTTAGGTAGCTCCTTTACAAAGATGATCTCATTTGACCTTCATGACAGCCCTTTTAAGGGAGGTGGTAGTATTATCCCCATTTTACAGCTGAGGAAATGAAGCTGAGAGCTTAAGTGACTTGCCCAGAGTCAGCTAATGATTGGACTCAGCTGTTCTCATCAGGACCCACTGTGGGCTACCCCAGCTAGGGGAGAACATGGGAAAGGAGTAAAGGCAGAGACGTGGAAGCCGAGTTGGCAAGAGAAATACAAATAAAACACAGCAATGGAAAAACAGGAGGGGGCAGACAAACTCCTGGGAAGCACTAAGAACCATCATTACTGGTGTATTTCTTGGGGAGCAAGGAGCTTTCCCCCTGCTTCAGGAAGCTGGAAACTCAATCTATACATGCCCTTTGCTATCCCCACCATGGGTTTCTTCTTTCCTTTATCAAGGTAAGTAGTTCCTGACAGCTACAATGTCCTTCTTCCATCATTTTTTTTTCCCCTGTAGGGGACTGTGACATTTGGGATTGTAACAGAGAGTTTGCTAAGGGTGGCAGGTTGGGATAGAGGAAGAAGGGCTAGCATTGGAACCAGGAAGACCTGAATTCAAGTCTTAAATCTAAAACAGAAGGCTGTGTGACCCCTGGGTAACTTTTCAGTGCTCAAAGCATTTCTCTAAGACATGAGTTGAAGATACCAAGCTACACTGGTAGAGGAAATTTCTTTATCCTTAAGTTCCCAATACCAATGAAATAACAGGTTAAGTACCTGGTTGTTGCTGTTCAGTCGTGTCTAAGACTTTGTGACCCCAGTTGGGGTCTTCTTGGCAAAGATACTGGAGTGGTTTGCCATTTCCTTCTCCAACTCATTTTACAGATGAGGAAACTGAGGCTAACAGGGTTAAGTGATTTGCCCAAGGCCATGCAGCTAGTAAGCACCTGAGGCCAGATTTGAACTCTGGAAGATGAATCTTTCTGACTTCAAGCCTGGCATGCTATCCACTGCCCTACCTAAGTGCCTAAGGAAGGCTTTTATGGCCTCTCCCTAAAGTCTGTTTCACCTTTTTTCAAATGGATCAGATTATCAGTCTTGTAAAATAAGCTTTTGCCCCCTAAAAAGCCCTAGTCTGTGTTAATACAGAAGGTCAATCTTGGTTAAATTCCGCTGATATAAATTTACTTAGGATTCCATGCTGCCTGCTATCAAAAAGGGTTTGGGGCAATTTTTTTTTAAGTTGGCACAATAAAAAGTAATTATCTTTAAAAAGAACAAGAACAATAAAAAGTAACAAAGAAATAGATGTTACCAGGCACCTGGGATGAGTTGGTCATTGCCAGCGAGGGCTCGATGTAGCCCTGTGCCTCCTGGCAGCTAAGAAAAAAGGATTACAGTCAAGTTCAAATTAAATTACATACTATGTACCATTTATCATTATCTGATGAAACGAAGGCCAACTTCTACAGAAACGACTTTGGCATAAATTCCAAAGTACTATTTATTGGGTGGATCCTAGAGTAGTGGAATGGATAAATATGTAATACTACTTCCCATTCCTGCGGCAATTTTCCTAAGGGACAATCCAATGGCCCCACTAGTTTACTTCTTCCTCACCTCTGCTCCACCTCTACTCCCATCATTTTCCCCTTGGTTGAGCTGGGCCAAGTTCATTCCCAAGAGCTGTTTTACTTGGGTGTCTTCTATCGTTTGTCCTAATCTGTATAATTTCTCTGATCTGTTTACTCAAATAAAGAGGTTAATTAGCTATCAGTGAGTGACATTTGTGTAACCAGCTTAGTGGGAGGAAGCCAAGTTGGCAACTGTTTGTTGTTGTTCGGTCAATTCAGTTGTGTCAGACTCTTGGTGACCCCATTTGGGGTCTTGGCAGAGATATTGGAGTGGTTTGCCATTTCCTTCTTTAGCTCATTTTACAGATGAGGAAACTGAGGCAAACAGAGGTTAAGTGCCTTGCCCAGGGTCACACAGCCAGTAAGAGTCTGAGACTGGATTTGAACTCGAGTCTTCTTCACTCCACTGATGTATCCACTGTGCTACCGAGCAGTACCAAACCTTCCCCTTAAAAACAATGTGGGAAGGTGGCTTTCTATTCCGAACCCATTATTGCACAGGTAGACTACAGATATTTGATACCTATCAGACAGAACTAAATCTAACACTTGTCTTCTAAACAAAGAGAATGAAAAAGAGACCACTCTGTCACAAGAGACCATCATGAGTCCTCCTCGTCCCTCTTCTGCTAAGCTGCTGGCTGAACCTGGCAGCAGCTTCCTCTTCCTCTCAACAGAAGCGGACATTGCAATCTCCCTTGTAGAAAGTGGCCAGATCCCAAATCAGATGTCTAGCCATGCCATTGGTATATTAGACAGAAGCTTCCACACACATCTACGTTAAAAATGAAAAGCATCAATTAAACACTTACGGGCCAAGCGCTAAGCAGACACACTCAAAAGCAAGATAGTTCGTGCCTTCAAAGAGGGGGACACAAGAAATCTAAAAGCTACTGACCTTCCACTTCTGACTTCTCCTTCACTGTTACCCTCCCAGTCTCTTCCTCTTCCCACCGAAGATTCTGTCCTGGGCTTTGACGTCTTCATCTGTGGTTTAAAACACACGCACGCACACACACACACACAGAGTGCTGTTCTTCTTTCATGTTTCTTCTATTGACCTTCTATATAAGCTGAAGCTATAACATGAAATTATCCTTCTTTGTCTTCCGCTTCAGACTCATCTCAGTTCACAATCTCCTGGATCTCCCTGCCAACACCTGACGGTGTTGACTGCTCCACTAACTTGACTGCCTCCTCAACTACAACTTCTGCTAACCTGCCCAGTTTCTTCCTCCTCCTCCCCTCTAGATGCAAGTTTCCATCCTGGGTTCCCCCTTCCCCCCATATTTCCTTTCCTCTCCTACTCTACACTTGGTGACCTCATCCACTGTCATGGTTCAATGAGCACCAGTATACAAATGACTTTAATCTTGCATTCACAGCTACTTTTTAAAAATTCCCATTAGGACGGCCAACTTAGCTACCTCACAGAATCAAAGAGTTGTAAGAGATATCGGGGAAAAAAAATTAATTTAACCCATACCAAATCAAGAATCCTCCTTATAATTTAACAAATGGTCATCTAGTTTCTCCTAGAAGACCTCCAGTGAAGGAGTACACATTACCTCCCAAAGCAGCTCATTTCTTTTTTGGATAATGCTGTTAGAAAGTGTCTTTATATCAAGCCTCATTTGCCTCCCTTTTATTTTCAATCATTATTCCTAGTGCTGGCTTAAGGGCCAAAAAGAATAAATCCACTATCTCTTCCATAGGACAACTCTTCAGATATTTCAATACAGTTATCCAAGGGTCTAACAACCAGCTTTGGGAGGGGGGGAGGAGGAAAGGAAATATGCCCGATACACTTTTTAAGTCTCATCTGCATCATAAAACATTTCCTTCATCACTTTCTTAAGTGTAGACAATCCACAAAACAATAAACCAAGCCCTGATTTATAGTGTTTTCCAATTTCTGAAGTGTAAATGCCTACACAAAAAATTTAATAGTAGAGAACTGGTTCCAACAGAACCCTGAAGTTATATTCCACTCTAAGCCTTTATCTTTTCAGGGCTAACTCCCAGATCCTTCAACAGTTCCAGGGGTAGCCTATGCTTGTAATCTCTTCTAATGGGAAGGCTAAGGCTGGTGGATCAATTTAGTTTAGGAGTTCTAAGCTGTAGCAGTGCTAAAGCCAATTAGCTGTCTGACCTAAAGTTGGCACCAATATAGTAAACCCCCAGAGAAGGGCACCAGGTTGCCTATTGAGAGACGAACGGCCTCAGATGAGAAAGGGAGCAGGTCAAAGCTTTCGTGCCCATGAATAATGGAATCAGGCCCCTAAGTGGCCAATGCACCTCCAGTCTGGGTGAGATGGGGAGACCCGGTCTAAAAAAAAAATCTTCATGTGGAGTGAACTAGAGGCCTTTCACCCTCCAGCTTGCTCTGCTTCAGTTTATCAATGTACTTCCTAAATTATGATTCCTAGAACTGGACACAAAGTTCTCAATGTGGTCTAACCAAGGCAGAGTACAGTAGGACTATCACCACCTTAGTTCCAGACAATATAACTCTTTTACTATAGCCTAAGACTACAATAGCCTTTTGGCTGCTACATTGACCTGTTGATTCAGGTTGAATTTGCTATCTAGTAAAAACCCCAGACCATTTTCAGCTAGACTACCAAGCCTCTTCCATACTGAATTTGCAAACCTGAGTTCTCAAACACAGGTATAAGATGTTATTGAATTTCTAAATGTATTACCTAAATTAAATATAACCCTATAAAATTTCATCCTGTTTTGAACTGGTTAACTACAGGGTCAATTAACGAAGCCCCCACCAATATAATTATCAGTCAAGAATCAGTTGGCTAGCCCCAAGTAGCTTTTTAAAAGATAGACTTACTAAGATGGTACAAAAGGGACGGCTGCCATAAGACATCCCCGTAAAAGTCTGTCATAATCTCCCAAAATATAGAGAAAGCCCAGAGAAAGTGGGCTCAAGGTTAGAAAGCATATGCGGCAAAGGGACTCCTGGCTGCTAAAAGTCCTTTTCTCTCATTTGCAAGGTACTCAAGCAATTCCCTTTAGGCAAAGTTTCTTTGTTGGTCCCCTAGTAGAGCCATGATTGTCTGTCCTTGACTTCTTCCTGAGGCCTTAATCCAGAGTTGGGGCTAGGATGCCAATGGGAAGAGAAAGGTCCAATGTTGTCTGTACTGTTCAAAGCTCTAGAGTTCTTCCTCCAATCGAAAAAGGAGGAGGGGAAAAAGAGCTGGAAGAGATTTCTCTTTTCCCCATCCCAGGTGATTCTTTTTCGGGGGGGGGGGGGTGATTCACCTACAATGCTTGCTCCAATTTCTGGAAATTAATCTCTTCTCAACTGAATGATAACCCTAGGGTGCAGCCAATTTCCCTCAACCTGTCTGAACACAAGTCTCGTGCATCATTTCAAATTTGAATGACTTTTAGCACTTAATCTAAGGGCCATAAGTGTTCTCACCTATTTATGATATCAAGACTAAAATAGAGAGGACTGGTTTCTCTCCTACCCTCATAGCAACAAGGTGCTCTGATAAATATGTGACATCAGTTTCTTAAAATGGATACCTCCTTTGGTTTCAGTTATTTACTACAACAAAAAAGACCCACATATGGGTCTTTTTCCTCTTTCTTTGAGACATATGATTAGAAGTATATCATTAGGTCAAAGGGTATTCATAGCTTAGTAACTTTTAGGGTATACTGTCAACTTGCTTTCCAGAATGAACGGAATTATCACTCAACTCCATCAACAATGCCTATACCCCCCATCTCCTGCAATAATTAACATTTTCCTTTTTATCATCTTTGTCAATCTGATGGATGTGGGGTAGAAAATGAGTTGTTTTAACTTGTGCTTCTCTTATCAATAACTCAGCATTTCTTCACATGATGGTTGATAGATCGGTTTTCTTCTTCTGAAAACTGATTATTTGGCAATTTTCAGAGGAAGAAATCCAAGCTATCAATAGTAATGTGGGGGGAAAAAAGTACTGCTTTGTAGTAGGTCAACAAGCATTTATTAAGCATTGCTGTATCAGGCACCAGAAGTACAAATCTAAGTAAAAAGAAAGATGGTGTCTGCCTTCAAGCAGCTTACATTCTAAGAGTAGAAGGCAACATTTAAAAGGAGACTGAAAATCGGGGGTGGGGGGAATTGGTTTGAAATCTGGTATTGCTAGATGCTCTTCCCACTTTTTTTTTTTTTACATTATTCCCTTGAGAGTCTTGACCTTTTGTTCTTACAGATGAATTTTTTTTCTACTTCTATACAATAATCCTTTGATAGTTTGAGCATAGTTTAACGTCTGGTAATGTGATGCCTTCTTCCTTCCCACTTTTTCATCATTTTCCTGAAGATCCTTGACTTTTAGTTCCTCCAGATTAATTTTATTATAATTTTACCTAGTTTTATAAGAGAATCCTCTGGTAATTTGATTGGCATGGCACTGCATTTGCAAATTAACTTAAGTAGTATTGTCATTTTTTTTATATTAGCATGGTCCAATCACAAGTAATCAAGTCCTCTCCAATTATCTGTCCTCAGATATTTCTGTAAAGTTTTATGTTTGTGTTCATATAACTTCTTGCATGTATCTTGTTAAGCAGAGTCCCAAATATTTTATAATGTATTAATTTTGAATGGAATTTCTTAGCTCTTTCTGCTGGGTTTTGTTAATAACAAAAAGGCTGAGGGAAGGGGAGGGTTGAATTTATTTTATATCCTGCTACATTACTTCTCTTCCCCCTCAATAGCTGCCTTACCACCTTGGAGAAAGCTTTCATCTGAAGCCCAGTACTATTTCAGGAGAAGCCTCACTCATATTTCACCTTACTCTCCAAACTTCTCCATGCCAGCCATCTTCCCACTCTCAACAATACCACTATTTCAGGAAGTGCCTAAACCACAATTCACTTCACTCTCCTATCACCTCACTCTAAACTTCTCTTCCTCCTCACCAACCACCTTGTACGTGTGGGGTGCTCTTCCGCTGTTCACCTCTCTATACCCAACTTTGCCTTATGTGTTTTCTCCCATTAGAATGTGAGTTCCTTACAAGAACTGTCTTGCTTGTATTTGTATTCCCAACACTTAGCACAGTACCTGGCACACAATAAGTGCTTAATAAATGCTTTTATCAATTGTTTCTATTATCTTTTCGTTAAAACTCAAAGTGCATCATCTGCAAAAAGCTTGCAATTTCATTTCTCTGTGCTTACTCCTTCAATTTCTTTTATCTTATTGTTACAAATATTCAATGATGATAATGGACAATCTTACTTTACCCCTTACTTTATTGGAAAGGCTTCTAGGGTTTTTCTTTGATGGATAGTGCTGTTTACTTTTAAATAATTACTATTATATTAAGAAATGGTCCATTTATTACTATGCTTATTCGTGGGGGAGGGGGTTCCCTTTAAAAGCATGTTATGTTTCGTCAACTTTTTTTTCTGCACTTACTAATGAAATCATTATTATTTTGTTACTAATATAGACTCATGTGTGTAGTTTTCCTAATATTGAGCAATCCTGTATTCCTGATAAAAATCTAACCTGGCCACAATGTATATTTTTTTAAAGTTTTTACATAGTTTATTTGTTCTCTGATGAAAAATAATCTTCCTGGATAAACATCTTCCATAGTGCCTTTAATCCTTCTTTTTGCCAGCATCGACATTTGCTTTTGCAGTACCTGACTTTTTTCATTCTGTTCTTGCATTCCTTTTGCTGTTTTCTTGATGTCTTTTTCTTCTCATACAGGCCATGCCTTGCAAGTCTGTGCTTTGGTTCATTTTTCTTTGCATAGTCAAGGGAATCATAAATCATGCCAAAGCCTGTTGTTTTGCCACCACCAAACATCTTGGCCAGTTTTTCTCGAATTTCATTCTTGGGCACTGTGGCCTTTCCAGGATGAAGGACATCTATAATCATCTGTTTACGCTGAAGAAGTTTGTCATGAACTTCCTGGTTCTGATGGTTACAGTGTCATTCATGGTGGCGGCCGGCTCCTCCAGCAGCAGGAGAGGGAAAAAGCCACACTGTATAATTTTTCCATGTGTTGCTACAGCCTCTTTGATATCTTAGTCGACATTTTTGAGTTGACATTCATTAAAGATATTTGTCTACATTTTTCTTTCCCTGTTTTGTCTCTCCTTGGCTTAGTTATCAAGACCATATTTGTTACATAGAAAGAATTTTCCTATTTTTACAAAGAGATTGTGTAATATTGGCATTCTTCCTTTAATGTTTAATAGAACTGACTTCTAAATCCATGTGGTCATTTTTTTCATTTTTGCTTTTCTGTTCATAGTATGATTTCTTTATCTAAGATTGGGTTATTTTCTATTTCTTGTTCTGATAATGAGTATTCATTTTTTATACATTTATCCATTTGTCACTTTTGTTGGGATGTGATTTGGCAAGTTTCTCCTAATTTTATTTGACATGAATTCTTTTTAATCTTTTACAAAGGAAATTTGGTTTTACTCCTACCTCTCAGTTTACTTAACATAAGCTTTCTCCCCAAAATAGTTACTAATTTTGTTTATAAATGGGCTTTTTACTTTCAATTTTGCTAATCTCATCTTCAATCTTTAGAATTTCTATTTTGTTGCTATTTTTTATTTATTGCCTTTATAAATTTTTTCAGTGGCCCTTGATCTTTTCTTCCTCTCTTCTTGATAAAAGCATTTAAATATAGACTTTTTTTTCCCCTGAGAACTGCCTTGGTTACAACCCACAAGTTTGGGGATTTTTTTTTTTTTTGTACCTCCCTACATCTTTAGGAGTAGACCTTCTCTAACTCCTCTCTCCTCAGGCCTTTTTCAGTTGGCCACACTAGAAGTCATAAAGATCTGCTGTCTGATAATCAATTATTGGGAATAGTTTTGCAGCTATGGCTTGATAACTTCCTAGAGTGGACTGGAGCTCGATTACAATTCATGTTCCTTGGGTTCCAGTGACCTTCAGAATTTGGTTAATGAATTCCCTAGTATTAGAAAAGCTCCAAGAAATTTAGCGGAAAATTAACTATTGTCACAAATTGCTACAATCCTTCTTGGGTAGATATGAATCAGCTTTTATGTATGGTACTGCCCAAAGAAGTTGGGCAAAAAGGGTAGAAAAATGAGTTAAAGTGTTAAATGAGTTAACTCATTGACTACTGTGTCTTGCATACTTATGAGGTGAAGTATGCAAGACACAGTAGTCAATGACTATAATAATCTACTGTTTGATAAACCCAAAGACCCCAGCTTCTGGGATAAGAGCTCACTATTTGACACTAGGAAAACTGGAAAAGATTATAGCAGAAACTAGGCACAGACCATAATCTTCCACCACATTCAAAAATAAAGTCAAAACTGGTACACAATTTAGATATAAAGACTGATACTATAAGCAAACTGGGAAGCAAGGAACACTTTACCTGTCAGTTTTATGGGGAACAGAAGAATTTATGACCAAACAAGAGACAGGCAACATTATGAAATGCAAAATGGATAATTTTGATTACATTAAATTAAAAAGGTTTTGCACAAACAAAGCCAATGCAACCAATATTAGGAGGGAAGCAAAAAAAACTGGGAAAGAACTTTTACAACCAGTGTCTCTGATAAGGGCCTCATTTCTAAAATATATAGAGAATTAAGTCAAATTCATAAAGAATACAAGTCATTCCCTAATTGATAAATGGTCAAAGGATATGAACGGGCAGTTTTCAGATGAAGAAATTAAAGCTATCTATAGTCATATGAAAAAAATGCTCTAAATCACTATTGATTAGAGAAATGCAAATCAAAACAAATTTGAGGTACCACATCACACCTATTGGGTTGGCTAACATGACAAAACAGGAGAATATTAAATGTTGGAGATGTGGGAAAATTGGAACATGAATACATTGCTGGTAGAGTTGTAAAGTGATCCAACCATTCTGGAGAGCTATTTGGAGCTAGGCCCAAAGGGCTATAAAAATGTGCATACCCTTTGACCTAGCAATACCACTTCTAGGGCTGTATCCTAAAGTGATCATAAAAACAGGAAGAGGACCCATATGTACAAAAATATTTATAGCAGCTCTTTTTGTGGTGACAAAGAATTGGAAATTGATGGGATGCCCATCAATTGGGGAATGGCTGAACAAGTTGTGGTATATGAATGTAATGGAACACTATTGTGCTATAAGAAATGATGAGCAAATGGACTTCAGAAAAACCTGGAAAGACTTGTATGGACTGATGCTCAGTGAAGTGAGCAGAACCAGAAGGTTGTACACAGTAACAGCCACACTGTGTGATGACTAACTTTGATAGACTTAGCTTTTCTCAGCAATGCAAGGATCTAAGACATCTCCAAACGTCTCATGATGGAAAACGCTATCCACATCCAGAGAAAGAGCTATGGAGTTTGAATGCAGATCAAAGCATACTATTTGCTCTTTTTCTCCTTTTGTTTCGGTTTGTTCTTTCTTGTGGGTTCCTCCTATTGGTTCTAATTCTTCTTTACAGCGTGACTAACATGAAAATATATTTAATAGGAATGTATATGCAGAGCCTGTATCAGATTGCATGCCGTCTTGGGGAAGGAGGTGAAGAGGAAGGGGGGAGAAAATTTAAAACTCAAAAGCTTATGGAGGTGAATGTTGAAAACTAAAAATAAATTAATTTAAAAAAAAAAAGAAAAGAAAAAAGAAAAAAAAATGATTCAGAGCCCTGGAGATGGCCCAATAGCAAAGACAGAGAACAGAAGCTAGTGACCTGGGTTCACAGTTAATGGATCCCTGGGACAGTTCCATCCTAGGACACAGGTCTAATCATATCACCACCATACTCAAAAAAACTTGAGTAGCTTCTATTACCTGTAAGATTAAATAACAAACTCTCTGGCCTAGAGTTTAAGGCCCGCTGGTGAACTAGTTCCAAAATACCTTTCCAGCATTCCTTTACAGTATTCCTCTTCTCAAATTCCCCACTTCAACCAGACTACTAGTTGGTTCACTCAGCATTCCATCTCTGGGCATTTGCACAAACCTAGAAATGAAATTTCCTTAACTCTGCCTTTCAAAATTCTTAGCTTCAAGGAAAGTTCAGGTAAGGTACCTCCTCCTCTACCATGAAACTTTTTTGTTTTGTATACTGAGGTTCCCTCACTTATTAATGTTCCGTCCCTCTTCAAATTACCTTATATTTAACTTTTCTATTTTCATGTTGTGTTCACAAACACCCCCAGCAGAAAAGAAACTGTCTCATCTTTTTAATAAGCACATGTCCTTAATAGGTGTTTGCTGAATTGACATTGTTGTAATGGTCCTTCCCTTTACTGGGAACTTTTCCATATTATACAAATGAAATGTAAGATGTACTTAAAATATTAAGCTCATAATTTTATTAACACAAAAGAATTTGCAATAGCCTAAAGGTATCTTAAATGAAGGAAACTGCTTGTCCTTCACATAGACACTAAGCCTAAATTCAGAATAAAATGGTATTTGGATGCCTGAATACATGTGCATATGTTCCAAATTGGGGTAGGAGGGATGTGGGGTCCCATAATTATACTCGAAAAATAACAGAGGTAGGTATATAGACGTTAAGTGATCAGACCGAGAACCCATCCATCCATTCCCTAAAAATGGAAGTCCCATCCATACTGGACATTTTGCATGAATAATTTACAATTTAAATTTTTTTGGAACAAGTCACTCCATAAATACCAAACTGCGATATTTAAAACAAACACTACAATCCTCACATTTGTTAAATGGAAAGTGATAAAACCCTCCAGAAAGAAGGTGCAGTGTCTTCTCCCAGTCAGGAGATAGTAAAGGCTAGAAACAAGCTTTTGTCAAATGTCCATCTAGTGTTAAACTTCAAAACAACCACTAACAAAATTAAAAGTCCAGTGGTACTGTTATACCTAGGACAGTGTACTTCCTGAAAAGACATTTAACAAAAAGCATATTGTGCACTTAGTTACACAGTGCACTGTACAAAGAGAAATACAAAAACCCTGAGACCCTAGACTTGAGAAAAACATACTATTTCAAAAGATTTGTACAACAGTAGGTCCAAAGTAGAACCAAGTTTGGTCCACTTCCTTTTCCAAAGCATTCCATGGCTCATGGAAATCACCATTATATTATACTTGATTCTCTGGTCTTGTTTCTTTATCTGGATGGAATAAAATAATCTCTTGAGGTCCCTTTTACCTAAAGAACTACATTCTAGATATATGAGAAGTGATCAAGTTAATACACTGCTACTTTGAATTTTATTTCAACTTGAATTTTATTATAAAAACCTCTACTTATCAAATTTGTGTCCAAAAATGAAAAGAAAAGGAAGACAAGATAAAGTTAATGTCACTCAGAAATCACATCACTGTGTAAGAAAGTTAGTTTGTTTTCACTACCAGGAAGATTAATTAAATAGCCTATTTATCCCTCCCCCCACCCCAAGCTCATTTAATGAATATAATATAGACTATATGGTCTATATTATAGACCATGCTATTTTTAATACTGAAAGGAAAGTGTTTGTAATAAAAAGAAACTACTTGCATACATCAGTGACCATACAAATATTTTGAAGTGACATCTGACAATTTTTCCAAAAAGAAATAATCAAAAGCTGCAGATTGGAATATGCTAGAGGAAAAAAAATCATGATCATATTAAAATAACCTATGCTACATATACTTCAAATCGCAGTGTACAAGACACTACAAACCCAAATGGCTCATATACAAAATGTAAAATTTAAAACCTCAACAAACACACTAGATTTTTGTTACATTGCCATATATTTAAGACACTGGGAACTATTTAACTTTTAACACAAAAATCTCATTTTAATAGAAATCCTTTCACATTTTATGACTTTGCTACCATTTCACCATTGACAGCTAATAATGGACCCCTATAAATTTAAGTAAATTTTAAGGCAGATTTTATGCTTCATAAAAACACACATCTAATAAAATCAAAGAAGAAATACATTTTGAACGTGTTCAACTCATCTGCAGATGAGGTTCCCAAAGGTGAAAAATAACAATTTTAAAAACAAAATCACAGCAATGAAGTAGAATTTGTAGCTATTGGATACACAAAATACAGTATAAACTGCAAAAATTAACAGTAGCAAATACAGTGTTTAATTACAAAAGTCAAAAATATACAAAAATATTACTCCAAAATGGCAAGTTTTCAACCACAGGTTCACGTAAAAAATGTTTAAATAGTGATGTTATTCCAAAAATATATAAATATATATGTCCAAGCTATTTTTACTTATTTGTAATAGTATAAAAGGCAACTGAGAACCTATAATTGAGGTAGCAAAGCCAAATTCACAAACTTTGGATTAAAATTACAATCCCTATATTTTCATAGCATTTTCCAATGCGATATTTAAGTGAACTCAGATTGTTTAAAAAACTTTAATTTCATATCAATACATTACTTTATAAAACTTTCATAAAAGTATAATTAAAAAATACTGAAAATTTTTTTTGTTAAAAGATATTCCTGGTCCTAAATAAGCAACTGCACCTCACATTCAAAATACTGTACAGAAAAAAATATGAAGTCACCATATTATACATAAAGAAAGCTATGTATTTACATTTTTAAGTAATTTTAGAATTGTAAGTAAGCAAGGTATTACTTTTTTTTTACTTTTTTTTTCTTTTCTGCAGGGCCTATTACTAAATCACTACTTCCTCATATCTTGGTATCCAGCACTGAACACAGAAGAGATTTTAATTTTAACTCAAGGAACTAGTAAATAATACACTTAAACTGTAATTAATAAAAATCCTATCCTAACTGATGAAACAAAAATGTAACTAGCTGTTAAACATACTCTGAAACTGAGTCAAACACAATCATTTCTATTTTTGAATAATGAAATCAACTGTTCAAACCAGAAATGCAAATCTGAAAAGCTAGGAACCTAGTCCAGAAATCAAATATTTCATTTCTGTTTGGTGTATTTGCCACAAGACTGTCCTCTTTTCATATCTTAGGAATAGGAAAATTTCCATTAAAAAGCTAATTCAAATATCTGTACTCTGATTTTTTTTGCCCTTAAGTTTATTAAAACAAATTATGTGAAAATTCTGGCTAATTTCAGTGACTAAATGGTGAACAAACCTAACTTGACTTGACAAACTTATTTCTTACATATTTATGACTCACTATTTGTTCTACTATGCATTTCTTTAGAAAACAAAACAAACAAAAAACAAAATACCTACAGACCCAATGGGAAGATAAGAGGTATGTTTTGTTTGCAAGGAAGCTAGAACTGCAGAAGCATTTAAAAGTCTGAAACAAAAGAGCTTATTAGTAAATGTATGGAAATATACGATATGGCACACGTTGACAGTACTTTTCCCATGCCAAACCATATTTCTTCTTACACTGGTGTTCATCACGAGCTTCTCGGTGGATAAGCAAGATGGTGAAATAAATCACGTAGATATATGGTAAGATATGATTAAAACCTGTGAAGAAACAGATGGTATAAATACCATTAAAGAGATAAAGACATTCTTCCTAATTAGTCTTTACCTAATTGTTTTTTTAATTAAATTTTGTTTTATTTTCAATTCCGAAATCTCCTTTCCCCCACTCACTGAGATGGAAGGAAAAACAAAGCCCATGACAAATACGTACAGTCATGCAAAACAAATTCCCACATTAGCCATATCCAAAAAGAAGGGAAAAAAAGTATCATTCCATAATGAGTCTATTAATTTTCCATCTGATAGCATATTTTATCATAAGTCCTTTGGAATCATGGTTGGTCACTGTCCAATCAGAGTTCTCAAATCTTTCAAAAATGATTTTCCTTACACTATTGATGTTACTGTGTTAATAGTTCTGACTTCACTTTGTATCAGTTCATATAGATCTTCCTAAGTTTTTCTAAAATTATCTGCTTCATTTCTTACAGCACAATGGTATTCCGTCACATTTATATAACATAACTTGTTCAGCCACTCCTCAAATGTTGGGTATCCCCTCAGTTTCCAATTCTTTGTCGCCACAAAAAGAGCAGTTATAAATATTTTTGATTATGCAAGTCCTTTTCCTCTTTCTTTCTTTTTTTTTTAATTTTAATTTTTTTTTATTTTTAGTTTTCAACATTTACTTCCACAAGATTTTGAGTTCCAAATTTTCACCCCATCTCTCCCCTCTCCCCACCCCAAGATGGCATGCATTCTGAATACTCCTTCCCCTAGTCTGCTTTCCCTGCTATCTCTCCCCCCTTCCCCTTCTATTTTCCTGTAGGGTAGGATAGATTTCTGTACCCCATTTCCCGTATTTCTTATTTCCCAGTTGCATGTGAAAACTTTTTTTTAAACATGTGTTTTTTTTAAACTTTGGGTTCCAAATTTTCTCTCTTCCTCCCTCCCTACCCACCCTCATTGAAAAGGCAAGCAACTCAATATAGGCTATACTTGTGCAGTTATGCAAAACACTTCCATAGTAGACATGCTGTGAAAAACTAACTCTATTTCCCTTATTCCTATCCCACCCCACCCCGTTTATTGTATTCTTTCTTTTGACCCAGTCCCTCCTCAGAAGTATTTGCTTCTGATTACCCCCTTTCCCAATCTGCCCTCCTCTCTATCATCCCCTTTTCCTCTTTCTTTGATCTCTTTAGGGTATGAAAATGGTAGTGGTACCAATAAGTCAAAGGGTTATACATAGTTTAATACCTTTCTGGGCATAGTTCCAAATTGCTTTGGAAAATAATAGGTGGACCAGCTCACAGTTAAACCAACAGCACCTTAAAGAACATGTTTTTCCAAAGCCTCTATAGCATTTGTTATTTTCTATTTTTGTCAATTTAAGCCTATCTCATGGGTGTGAGGTGGTACTTAAGAGTTACTTTAATTTTAATTTCTTTAATAGTGATTTAGAACCCTTTTTCACAAGGCTATCAATTGCTTGGATTTCTTCCTCTGAAAACTATGTATTCAAATCCTTTGCCCATTTGTTGATTGGAGAATGACTATTGTAATCTGGCTCAGTTCTCTGTATATCTCAGAAATGAAACTTTATCAAAGAAGCCTGATGCAACGATTTCCTGCATTTTTAGCTGCATTAATTGTTTTGTGCAAAAGAAAAAATTAATATCATATAATCAAAACTGTCCATTTTAACTTTCTGTGAAACTTTTCATCTCGTTTGGTCATGAACTCTTTCCCTATCCAAATATTTGATAAGTAATTTCTTACATGCTACTGTAATTTGCTTATAATATCACTCTATGTCTAAATCATGTATCCATTTGGAGCTTATCTTAGTATATGGTGTGAGATGTTGGTTTACAGCCAAGTTTCTGGCAGATTACTTTCCAGTTTTCTCAACAGTTTTCGTCAAATACTGAGTTTTTACCCCAATAGCTGGGATCTTTGAGTTTATCAAACATTAGATTCCTGTGCTCATTTGCTTCTGTATATCATGCACAAAATCTATTCCACTGATCAGCTCCATTATGTACCTAGCACCAAACTGTTTTGAAAATTATGACTCTATAATCTTATTTTGTTCCTCCAGATGAATTTCATTACTTTTCCTAGGTCGGGTCCTTTGTATAGCATTGATTTAATTTTAGGGTCCCTTCCAATCAAATTCTATAATCCTGTAATTTACTCTCCTCCCTCCCCTGCCCCAACAAGGACTCCAAAAGAATTTTGGTAGGGGGAAGGGTTTGGAGATTAGAATTAAATGAGGGCAGAGTCAAGATGTTGGGATGAGAGGGAACAAATTAATTGAGTAGTATTGCCCTTTTCATTATATTGGCTCAACCTCCCTGGAAACAATTAATATTTCTCAAATTATTATTTGCTTTTATAAGATTTTGAGTTCTAAATTTCCCCCCCCAAGACAGCATGCAATCGGATATAGGCTATACATGTATGACCATATTAAACATACTTCCACATTAGTCATGTTGTGAAAAGAAGAATCAGAACAAAAGGGAAAAACCATGACAAAGAAAAAACAAAAAAAACAACAAAAGAAAGAGAAAATAGTATGCTTCAATCTGTACTCAGACTCCATAGTTGTTTCTCTGGATGTGGACAGTATTATCTATCATGAGTCTTTCGAAACTGTCTTAGATCACTGCATTGCTCAGAAGAGCTAAGTCTAACAAAGTTGGTCATTGCACAGTGTTGCTGTTTCTGTGTACAGTGTTCTCCTGGTTCTGCTCACTTCACGCAGTATCAGTTCATGAAGTCTTTCCAGGTAAGTTCATCTGCTTACCATTTCTTTTTATGCTTCTCTTGAGCCTTGTATTTGAAGATCAAATTTTCTGGGGTTTTTTGTTTTTTGTTTTTGTTTTTTAACCAGGAATGATTGAAAATCCCCTATATTACTGAATATCCATCTTTTCTCCTGAAAGATTATACTTACCTTTGTTAGACAGTTGATTCTTGGTTGTAATCCAAGCTCCTTTGCCTTATGGAATATCATTTTCCAGGCCCTACAATCCGTTAATGTAGAAGCTGGTAAGTCCTGAGTAATCCTGACTCTGGTTAAATGATATTTAAGTTCTTTCTTTCTGGCTGCTCGCGGTATTTTCTCCTTGATCTGATAATTCTGGAATTTGGCTATGATATTCTTTGGAGTTTTCTTTTTGGGATCTCTTTCAGAAGGTGATCAGTGGATTCTTTCAATGACTATTTTACCCTCTGGTTCCAAGATCTTAGAACAGTTTTCTTTGATAATTTCTTGAAAGATGTTCTCCAAGCTTTTTTTGATCATGGCTTTCAAGTAAACCAATAATTCTTAAATTATCTCTCCTGGATCTTTCCAGGTCAGTTGTTTTTCCAATGAGGTATTTTACATTTTCTTCTAGTTTTTCATTCTTTTAATTTTGTTTGATTCTTGATGTCTTGGAGCCATTAGCTTCCACTTGCCCAATTCTACTTTTTAATAAACTGTTTTCTTCAGTTAGCTTTTGTACCTCCTTTTCCTTTTGGCCAGTTCTATTTCCTTCAGTGGATTTTTTTTTTCCATTTGGCCAATTGTATTTTTTAAGGAATTGTTTTCTACATTCAATTTTTTTTATTGGCAAATGTTACAAATGAGGGCTTGATTTATTGTTTTGTTGACTGTCTAGACTTAAAGTGATGGAGAAAATGCTAATAATGCAGATTAAACCTAAAAATGAGTTGTGCATACATTTCCTCCCTATCACCCCCCTCCCCCACAAAAAAGCTGGTTGTTAAATATTTACCAGCATACTCCTGGCACATCTATGATGAAATCTAACTTAGCTATTTCCAAGGATTGGAGAATAGATGCTAGGTATTGCTACAAGCCTGCTAGCAGCCAAACCACTGACTTAATGACCTGTGTACCTATGACATCATACCACCGTTATGGCCACTGAAAGTTAGCTGTCACTAATTGTAAAGAGGACAGCTAGGTGGTGCAATGGATAGAGCACTGGGCCTGGAGTCAGATAGACCTGAGTTCAAATTCAGCCTCAGACATTCACTAGATATATGACTCTGGGCAAGTCACTTAAACCTGTCTGCCTTAATTTCCTCATCTGTAAAATGGGTTAGGGAGAAGGAAATGGCAAACCACTCCAGCATCTTTGCCAAGAAAACCCCAAATGGACTCATGAAAGGCCAAAAACAACAAAAATGTGTAAAGGCTGGAAAGGATCCCTTGGCCTGCTGCTGGGCAGATGTGGCACTGCGTACTCAGTTTTGCTAGGATGGATATATGGGCATGAGAAAGCAGAAGCATCCACTTGAGACCTGCTGACTTTTGAATGAGAAAGTCATAACTACTTGGGGGGTCGAGAACTATGCTGGAATATTGACATCTCATCCCTGCAGTCTCTGATGGAAGCTTAGTGCATGCAAGGTCCCCCTTCTTTAGAAGGGCCTTCTAGGATAATTGCTGAATCACGCATCTGAATTGGGGATTTTTACTATGGCATAACTGTCCAAAATGTTTATATCCCAAAGCAAAGGTTCTCTCTAGTGAGACTAACCCTCAAGAAAAATAGTGCCCAGTGGTTTTGACACTGAAGGAGTTGCCTGGGTTTTATGGCCCATCTACAATTCAATTTTTCTCCTTCCTTTTCAAAGTTGTTGACTCTCTCTCCTGCATACCTCTTATTTCTTTTCCCAATTTTTGATCTACCTCTCTTATTTGACTTTTAAAATCCTTCTTGAGCTCTTTCAAGAGATCTTTTTGGGCTTGAGATCAGTTCATATTCCCTTTTGAGGTTTTGGATTTGGGTATACTGACAATGCTGTCCTCTTCTGAGTTTGCATTCTGATCTTCCCTGTCACCATAATAGTTCTCTATGGTCAGTGTTCTTTTTTGCTTTTTGCTCATTTTGTTTGCCTATTTCATGGCTTTTAAAGTTGAGCTCTCCTGCTGGGGCACAGGTTGCACTGTCCCAAGCTTCTTTTGCTCAGGTTCAGAGGCCTGGTCATTAGCTTTGTGCCCTGGGGCCCCAGGTGCCTATTGCTGGAGGATGTAGGGGTCTGGCAGCTTACCGGTGCTGAGCTGGGGTCCTACTAATGGTGTCTGGTGTGTGCTAAGGCCAGATGGCATTTTTCTGCATTTCCCTGGGGCTGCACTAAAGCAGGGAAGGTTCAGCAGCTGGAGGACACCTGCCTGGCCAGGGGCTGTGCCAGTGCACATGGTAGTTCTCCAACCTGGAGCCTGCCAGTCCCCCAGCTCTGCTAAAGCACGTAGGGAGGTCCTGGTGTCGGCATCTGCCTGCTCCATTGCTCTGGGGCTCAGGATCTCCCACTGGTTTGTTGAGGTGGAGCCTGCCTCCAGCTTGCTGGGATGCTTTCTATCCTGGACTGCGCTCCTCTTTTAACTGAGTGATATGGACTTTATTTGTTGATCCTCTAAGTCTCCTGGATCAAAAGACTGGTCCACCCCATCTTTCTGCTAGCTCTGCTATTCCAGGATCAGTTCTAGGGCGCTATTTTTTGTTTGTTCAGGGATGAAAATTGGAGAGAGACCGCAAACTCCACCATCTTCTTCCTTTTAGTCAAATTTATGGCTTATTTATTTTATTAGTTTTCTCAAAATACTGGCTCCCTAATTTTATTACTTCAACTTTTTTTCTTTCAATCTTGTTCATCTCTTTAATTTTCAGAATTCTATTTTGGTGTTTATATTGTGGAGTTTTTAATTTGTTGGTTTCCTAGTTTTTTAGTTGCAATTTGCTGATCTGCTTTCTTTTTTATTGTTGTAAAGCATCCCATACTTTTTGGTATGTTGTCTCACTGCTGTCATCATCTTGAATGAAATTCTTGTTTCTATGGTTTGTTCCTTAACTCACCCATTCTTTAGAATTTAAGTTAATTTTCAATGAACTTTTTTTTACTCTACGCTTCAAAGTCTCTTTGTTGAATGCAATTTTTATTGCATTATGGTCAGAGAAAGATGCACTTAATATTTCTGCTTTTCTACATTTTTGGTGTGGCTTTAGTGCCCTAACCCGTGCTTAATTTTTGTGAAGATTCCATACATGGCTGAGAAATACATATACTCCATTCTATTCTCATTCAACACTCTCCAGAGATCTACAGCATATCTAACTTTTCTAAAATTCTATTCAGCTTAATTTCTTGTTTATTTTATGATTAGATTTATCCAAGTCTGAGAGGGTTAAATTGAAGCCCCCCCACTATTATAGTTTCCTCCTATAACTCATTTAATTTTTTCCTTTAAAAATTCAGATGTTACACCATTTGGTACGTATGTTTAATATTGATATTAATTCATTGTCTATGATACTTTTAAACAAAATGTAGTTTCCCTGTTTATTTCTTTAAATTAGGCCTATTTTTGCTTTGAGACCATACCCCTTATTTTAACTCTGTGTATCTTTCTGTTTCGAATGTGTTTCTGGCTTCCAGTGACTAATTCATTGTGTTCTATTTTGTGGGTGAGTTCATCCCATTCCAGTTATACTTGCTAAGTGGGTATTTCCCTTCATCCTATCATCTTACACTTTTCCTTCTCTTTACGCCGATCCTTCTTCAGTGTACTTTTTTTTTCCAATTTTGTCAACTGTATTTTTAAATGAATTGTTCAGTTTTTCTATCTCCCTTATTTGACTTTTAAAATCCTTCTTGAGCTATGAAGTTATTGATTGTTTCTATGATTTGTTGTATGACCCACTCATTCTTTAGGATTATTTAGTTTCCAATTAATTTTTAGTCTATCTTTCCATGGCTCTTAATTATAATTTTTATTGCATCATGATCTGAAATCCCTGATCCTTCTTTAAGAGTCTGTTTTGTTTCTGACTACCCTCCTTAACCTACCCTCCCCTCTTACTCCTCTATGTCCACTGGGGAAGATTAACTTCTCTACTCAACTGTGAACATGTGTATTCTTCCATCCACTAATCAGTTCAGATGAGAGTAGTTCAAGTGTTGCCTGCTCCACATGGACATGCCTATTCCTCCACTGTATAGACACACCCCATTTATATGAGATAATTTTCCCCATTTGTCCCCTTCCATCCCTGGTTCCCAGTGCATTCCTCTTCCCCACTCATTCCATTCTTCTTTTGAGATCCAACAAAAATTTTTTTTTTTCGTAATTTATCAGCTGAGAAACAGCTTTCAGTTCTATAAATTTGATTCAGTTCTCTATATATTTGAGAAATGAAACCTTTATCAGAAAAATTTGCTTCAAAAACTTTTTCATTTACTATTGCTAAGTGTATTTCTCTCCATCCTATTCCCCCCATTTATTCTATTCTGTCTCTCCTTTCACCCTGTCCCTCCTCAAGTGTTTTGCTTCTGATTAACCCCTCCCCCAATCTGCCCTCCCTTTTATCACCACCACCCCTTTCCCTTATCCCTTTTCCCCTTACTTTCATGTACAGTAAGATAGATTTCTATACCCAGCTGAGTGTGTTATTCCCTCTTTGAGCCAATTCTG
Organism: Vombatus ursinus; assembly: GCF_900497805.2. Classification (NCBI taxonomy): domain Eukaryota; kingdom Metazoa; phylum Chordata; class Mammalia; order Diprotodontia; family Vombatidae; genus Vombatus; species Vombatus ursinus. The sequence continues at coordinate 80,746,591 of NW_020954576.1, read as the reverse complement.
CTGAGAGTAAGGTTCACTCACTCCCTCTCACCTCCCTGCTTTCCCATTCACTGTAAAAGCTTTTGCTTGCCTCTTTTATGTGAGATAATTTACCCCATTCTACCTCTCTCTTTTTCTCAGTACATTCCACTCTCACCCCTTAATTATATTCTTCAGATATCCCTTCATATTCAACTCACACCTGTGCTTTCTATCTACTCTAATAATGAAAGGTCTTATGAGTTACAAATATCATCTTCCTATGTAGAAACATAAACAGTTTAACTTTAATACATCCTTTATGATTTCTTTTTCTTGTTTATCTTTTTATGCTTCTCTTGAGTCTTGTATTTGAAAGTCAATTTTTCTATTTAGCACTAAATTCCTCTACATTGGTGAATGTCAATTTTTCCCCATTCATTGATTACATTCAGTTTTGCTGGATAGGTGATTCTTGGTTTTAATCTGAGCTCCTTTGACCTCTGGAATATCATATTCCAAGCCCTGCGGTCCCTTGACATAAAAGCTGCCATATTTTGTGTTACCCTGATTGGGTTTCCACAACACTTGAATTGTTTCTTTCTGGTTGCTTGAAATATTTTCTCCTTGACTTGGGAACTCTGAAATTTGGCTATGGGAGTTTTCATTTTGTGATCTCTTTCAGGATGTGACTGGCGGATTCTTTCAATTTCTATTTTACCCTCTGGTTCTAGAATATCAGGGCAGTTTTCTTTGATAATTTCTTGAAAGATGATATCTAGGCTCTTTTTCTGACCATGGCTTTCAGGTAGTCCAATAATTCTTAAAATTATCTCTCCTGGATCTATTTTCCCAGGTCAGTTGTTTTTCCAATGAGATTTCACATTTTCTATTTCTTCATTCTTCTGGTTTTGTTTTATTATTTCTTGATTTCTTATAAAGTCACTAGCTTCCATTTGCTCCATTCTAATTTTTAAGGACTTAACTTTCTTCAGTGAGCTTTTGGACTTCCTTTTTCATTTGGCCAATTTTGCTTCTTAAGGCATTCTCCTCACTGGCTTTTTGGACCTCTTTTGCCATTTGGCCTAGTCTGTTTTTTAAGGTGTTATTTTCTTCAGTATTTTTTTGTGTCCCCTTTACCAAGCTGTTGACTTGTTTTTCATGATTTTCTTCCAGCATTCTCATTTCTCTTCCCAATTTTTCCTCTACTTCTCTTACTTGATTTTCAAAATCCTTTTTGAGCGCTTCCATAGCCTGAGACCAATTTTTATTTGTCTTGGAGGCTTTGGATGTAGGAGCTTTGATGCTGTCTTCTACGGGTGTGTTTTGATCTTCCTTGTCACCACAGTAACTTTCTATAGTCAGTTTGTTTTTGGCTTTTTTTTTCCCATTGTTTGCTCATTTTTCCAGTCTTATCTTTTAGTTCTTTAACTTAGGGCTCTGCTTCCAGGGTGGAAGGAAAACTGTCCCAAGTTTCAGGGGTTTTGTGCAGCTGTTTTCAGAGTTACTTCTAGGTACCTATAAGTTTTCAGTTCTTCCAAGGTGTTATGATCTAAGGAGAGGTATTTACTACTCTTCTGGCCTATGCTCTGGTCTGTGAACAACCACAAGCATTCTTTGATGTCCTGGAACCGTGAGGAAGGTCTCCACTCCACTGTGACCACAACTCTGCTGTGCTAGTGCTTTCCTCACCCTGGGACTACTACCCAGGACTGCAACCCAGATCCAAGTATGAGCAAATCAATAAAGTCCTGCCCCAGTGCTAACAAAAAGACCTTCATAATCTCCTTCTGACCAGTTGCTCAATCCCCTTACCATGGATTGAGAGCTCCAGAAACAGCCACTGCAGATTCAGTGGTTCCCAAGGCCTACTCTTGGTTTGCTGTGGCCGGGGCTGTGCTGATGTGGCCTGTGCTGGAATGAGCTCCACTCTCACCCAGGTGTGACAGACCTTTCCCACTGACCTTCCAAGTTGTCTTGGACTGGAAATTTGTTTCACTGTCTTTTTGTGGGTTCTGCTGCTGTAGAATTTGTTTAGAGTCATTTTTCAAAGGTACTTGGAGAGGTTTGGGGGAGAGCTCATGTGAGTCCTTGCCTTTACTCTGCCATCTTGGCTCCACCCCAAGTTCTTTTCTTTAATAAGGTTTTATACCTCTTTTTCCAAGTTGTTAATTTTCTCTTTTCATATCTTTCTTCTGTAGCGCTCATTTGGCTTTTGAAATATTTTTTTTTCCTTTGAGACTTGCTTGTAGATGTTTTCACATCATTCTTTGTCACCATAGCAGCTCTTTATGGTGGGATTCTTTTTTTTTTAAATTTGCTCATTCTTCCAGCCTACTTCTTGACTTTGGACTTTGTTAGTGAGCATAAAGGGAGAAAATGACCTGTACTTCTGTCCTTTGACATCCTTTTGCTGCTTCTACAGCAGCATGATCCAGGGAGAGATCTATTCACTACTCTTTATCTGATTTCCACAAGTTTCTGACCCAGGTTTGAGTCTGGAGACTTTAATGTGGCTGAGAATTTCAATGTACTACAGCTAGACTTTGTCATGATTAGCCAACTGGGAGGTTACACAGGTTCACAGAAACTTGAACTCTGGGCTCCCCTTTGGTTTGGAGCTTATACACTGGACTAAAAGCTAGAACTAAGTCATTGCTGCTTGGCAAAGTGTGCCTTCCTGGCCAGCCCCTAACCCAGGGCTGGGGAACTTGTGGCCTAAAGGCTGCAGGTTCCCCACCCCTACTAAACTCAGTATTTACAGACCTGTCTCCCTAAGCTGCCCTAGGCTTGAAAAATGACTCAATGTGAATTTTCTTGGCTTTCCCAATCAGAATTCAAGTTGGTGCATTTTCTAGGTCATTGTGGAATAGGTGTGCTAGGTGAGCTAGATAAAAATGCTCCCTCTACTTCCATCATCTTGACCCTGACATTATTTACATCTAATCTCCAAACCCTTGCCCCTCCCAAAATTCTTTCAAAAAATTCATCCTAAGTTTTGGAATCCTTATTAGGGAAAAGAAAAAAGTAAATTACAGGATCATAGGACTGGAAGGGACACTAAAAATCATCTATTTTGTCTAACTCAGACAGAAGGAGACAAAGGGGGCAAAGTAGGAATTTGAACCAAAGTCCTCTAACCTCAAATCCAGTGCACTTTTCCTACACTAATGTACGAAATTAAACATAGTTTACATGATATTCTCTTATAAGGGAGAAAAGTACAAAACTAAATAATTTACTTGAGTCCCCCCTGGTATGACAGTTTTGAACTGAGACATAATAAACCAGACATCACATCTTAATATAAGGATCTTCAAAATAAAAGATTCTACCACATCTAAATAGCCTATTCTACTAATTAACAATCCTTAATACCAAGAGATTGTTCTTCCATATCTTTAGTCAATCTCCTCTTATTCCGTCCTCAGTAGAAAATTAAAACACCAAATCATTATGGGGCTCTCTATAGGACGTAATATGAATGATAAGAATAGGTAGATGCCAGTAAAAATGTTCGCAGCTAATAAATACTTTTGAAAGAGCTGCTTTGACTACTGATGAAGTTGTAAACTGATCCAAGCACTATGGAGGGCAATTTGGAGGGAAATATGCCCAAAAGGCTACAAAACTGTACATACCCTTCAACCCAACAATACCATTACTAGGTCTGTATCCCAAAGAGATCAAAGGAAAATGATCTACATGTACAAAAATATTTATAGCAGCTCTTTTTGTGGTGGCAAAGAATTGAAAATTGAGGGGATGTCCATCATTTGGGATATGGCTGAACAAACTGTGGTATATGACTGTGATGGAATACTACTGTGCTATAAGAAATAACAAGCAGGATAGTTTTGGAAAACCTAGGAAGAAATAAACTTACTGATGCAAAATGAAGTGATCAGAACCAGAAGAACATTATACAATGATCAAATGGAGCAGCCAGAAAGCTCAGTAGAGAGCTACCTCTGAAGCGGGGGGGGGGGGGGGGGGGAAGACCTGAGTTCAAATCTGGCCTCACACAAATACTAGCTGTTTGACCTTAGACACATAGTCTCTGTTTGCTTTAATCCACAGAGAGGAGAAGGAAATGGCAAACCACTACCGTACCTTTGCTAAGAAAACCACGTGGAAAGTATTGGCTTGCTATGGTCCATAGGATCATGAACACAACTAAATAACACCAATGATCAAAGACAATTCCAAGGGACTTATGATGAAAAATGCTATCCACCTTCAGAGAAAGAACTGATGAAGTCTGAAGGCAGATTGAAGCATAATTTTTTCACTTTTTTTTTTTTTTTTGCAACATGACTAGTATGGAAATGTTTTGCATGACTTCACATATGTATAATTGATATCACATTTCTTGCCTTCACAACGAGTGGGGAAGGGATGAGAAGGAAAAATAGAATTAGAAACTCAAAAAAATTTCTTAAACCAAATGTTAAAAGTAAATAAATTTTAAAATAAAAAAAAAAAGTTGCTTTAAAATCACTCCCTTAACTTCCACTTTCCTAACAGAATATACAATTTTCTCCAACAAAAAACAGCTACATTTGTGCTAGCTTATTTGCCGGATCAGTGAATCAATACCAACAGCAGAAGATTAGAAACTGTTACCTGGTAGCAGCCACATTGCACACTACAATTAAAATCCATATATCCAGAAAATACCTCCAACATTTAGAACTCAGGAGTCTCCCCACCCTCCAACCACAAAGCCTTTAAGTCAGAGCCTACTGAATACTGTGGATAAAATTAAGACACTCTTGGCTATCTGGTTTCCCTGGCAGAAGTCAGTTAAGATTAGAAGGGGCCCTTGTTGGAAAGCAATTAAGGACCACAATAGCAAAAAGAAACCATGTACTTCAACAGTCCCTAAGTGTATCACTGTTACAATGAGTATAACTAGTTCTTAATGATGACCAAGTCAACCAGAAAAGTTATTTAATACATTTTAGAAAATTTTTCAACCCCTCCAAAACAGTGAAATTTCTAAAAATATTCCAGGACTTTAAAGGTAAATAAGCTTCAGTTATGGAAATTTCACTCATCGAAAGTGTGCTAGATATCAACACATCTATTTTCTTCCTAAAAGCAAAGCAGAAACAGTCTGAGATATCTGCAACCCTTCCAGGCAAAAATGAAATGCAATCACACTGGATTCAAATTCACATGCCCATTTAAGAATAGAATCTATAGATCTTTCATTCAGGCTGGGAAAATACTAAATTTAACACTCTCATTACAAGTAGTTAAATATCAGATCTTACCACATGGTAGAGACCAAGACAGAGCCATAATGAGATCACCCAAGTAGTTAGGATGTCGAACAAAACCCCACCAACCAGACACTAGAAGATTCTTTCCACTTGAAGTATGAATAATTTTCAGATCTGTGTGTAAAGAAATACACATTTCATATAATCAAGTATATAAGCACATGTAATTTTAGTACATAAAAATAATTTTTTACATAATCAATACTTACGTGCCAAATTAGGATCATCGGGATTTTTCCGAAATGCATTTTTCTGAGAGTTTGCACAACGAAATACTGTATATCCTGAAACTAAAATTAAAAAAAATTCTCATTTAATAAATTTTTAACAAACTCAAATAGCTTTCAAAATTCAAATTCAAAGTTCAAAAAAATTTACTATTGCCATATTCCCTTAGTTATGTCAATACTTAAACCCTTGGGATCAAAGAAGGACAAGGACTGTAATGAAATTCCATTCTACAATTAAGATTATGGTATCCAAATTCCAATACATAGCCTCAATCATTTGATCAAGTTTTCAGTATGACCAAAATATGTTTTTCCCCCCACTTCTAAGGATCAGTTAGTTTTAAAGCTATTATGTCATGAATTTATTAATGCTGATTCAACATTCAGGCTTGAATAAATCCATAATAAAAGGTCATTTTAAGCTAGCTGTTCTTACATTACTAATATTCAATATATTTTTAAGCAGTAGAAATAATTTCCCTCTCCTATTTTTGGTAAAATTATGCAGGGTTGACAAAAGTAAGTGAAACCCACTAATGAGCCAGACTAACTCAATATGACATTTATTAAATGCTTGCTATTCTGAACAAGAGGGAGTACAATAGTAACATACTGTCCCTACCCTCAAGATAAAAACAATCTAATTGGAGAAGAGGCATCAAACAATGCAACAGAATGTAAATAAAAACAAAGTATCAAATTTTAATTTTAATTCATCTCATACATAACAGGATAATGGGATAATAAAAACTAGTATTTATGTAGTGTACACATGTAGTGTTGTAAACTGTAAAACATCATTGTTAGTCTGCCTGAATAATCAACCTGTAGATAATCTAGGGCTGGACATTTCCCTATAGTCCCTAAATGCACATATACTTTACAACCATCTTACTCACACTGTGCCCTTTGCCTGAAAAGATGACAATATTATAATTATTAGCAACTGGTACTTTTAAATAGTACTTTTAGGTTTGCAAAGAACTTCTATATATTATCTCATTAGAGTCTCACAAGGTAGGTATTATTTATTAACCCCATTTTTAGGTGAGGAAACTGAAGATTAGAGGTGTGGCAAATGTATAGGGTTGGAACTTTGGACTTAGAATCAGTTAAGACGGGGGTTCATATTATACCTTCAGCACTTATTAACTATGTGATCATGGGCAAATAATTTATCCTGAGTGTTTCCTCATCTGTAAAATAAAGACTAACAGGAACAAATTGTTAATCCCTGCCTTCGGGATTGTAAGGCTCAAATAATGCATTTGTAAAGTGCTTTGAAAGCTTTGGAACCAAGATATGAACACTGGTCTTCCTAATTCCAAGTTCAGCTCTCTAACTGCTATGCCAGGCTATCTCTCTACTGAGTATCTCTTTAGCCCCAATCCTAACTAATGAATTCCATATTTCAAGGTCCAATATAAATGCTAACTTTCTATAAATCTTCTCTGATTGTCCCTCTCCCCCTCGACACCGAGTGATCTCTTCTTCCTTTGACTTACAGCATTTTTAACATACAACCCTGCACTTGTATTAAAGGCATTTATGCACATGTCTTAACTTCCTTACTAGATTATAAACCTGAGGGCAGAGAGCTTGAATCTCCTACAGTCTGCATATAGCAGGTGTTTTAAAAAAAAAAAGTACTTGCTACTGAATGCTGAACTGTTATTAATATACTTCTCAAAAGCACTTGCGGAAAAGCTGCTAATGGTCCAAATATGAAATACCTACCTTCCCTGAAGGCAAGTGTCATTTCTGCCTTGAACTAATGGGAATTTTCAATAATTGACAAATGAACAGACAAATATGGCATAATAAATTCTATACATAATAATTAACACTGAACAAGTAAAATTATGACTTACATTTTAAAGCAATAATAACGGATGCAAAAAGCCAAGAAACTTCATTAGGATGACTGACTAAATAAAAGGCTTGTAGGCTATAGACAAATGGCACCCACACCAAATCTCCAAATGCTAACATGAACCCAAATCCATCATGTATAATGTCCATAGTTGTCAACAAAGCCTCCTAAAAATACAGTAGGGAAAAAAGACATAATGAAACAAAAATTCACCCTTGAAAAGGACTGACAATTAAGCTCTAATAAAATTAATATGATGACAGTGTTCAGGTGAATTATATCAACTTATGAGTAAACATTAAATTCTGTCAGTTGAGGAGTCATATTTAACTCGATTTTAAAAATTACAGTGACTTGTCATATGACTTCAATTACCTGAAATGAGCAAGAATCAAGAAAGAGGCAAAAAAGATGTCACGAAGTCCTTACGCTAAAGCTGTGAACTTAAACTGAGAGCCCCACAAATCATTATTCAGAGCCTATAATCCTCTTTTATAAATAATTTTTAACAATCTTTTAATCCTGTCTCCCTCCCCACCCAGAGATTCAAGTCAGGACCTTTGTTTTATACATGTCTTCTCACGTATCGATATGATCATCAGGAAATAAGCATTTGTTAAGCACCTATTATGTGCCAGAAACTGTGCTGAGTGCATTATAAATATCATCTCATTTTATTCTCACAACAATTCTGAGAGGTAGTTACTATTATTATCATCCCCATTTTACAGATGAGGAACTCAAGGCAAATATTGTTGAGTGATTTGCCCAGGGTCACACAGTAGTGAGTTATCTGACAGCAAATTTGAACTCAGAATCCTCCTGACTCCAGGCCAGTGTTCCATTGCACCAACTAGCTTCTTCACTCAAAGAGATGACAGTTCACAGCCTAACAGCTAAGGAGGAAACAGAAAAAGCAGAAACAAGAACACAGGAAATATACAGCTCCTACAGTATATTAGCTCTTAGTACAGGAGCTAATAGTCCTACCTACACATTACCCAGAATCATGGAATTGAAGAGTCCTCAGCAGCCTCAGCTGCTGACACAGTGAATAAAGTATTGGGCTTGGAGTCTGGAAGACCCAAGTTTAAGTGCCGTCTCAGGCACTTATTGGCTGTGTGACCCTGGGCAAGTCACTTAATTTCTATCTGCCTCGGTTTCCTCAACTATAAAACAGGGATGATAACAGCACCCACCTCTTTGTTGTGAGAATCAAATGACATATTTGTAAAGTGCTTAGCACAGTGCCTGGCACATAGCAGGCACACTTAATAAATGTTTATTCTATTCCCTTCCTTCCATTTAGTTCAAACCTAAAGAAGTATAAAGAACGTTGTCTCTGGAGTCAATGGACCTGGATGGAAATCCTAACTCTGAAACTAAATGACCTTGCATAATCCATCACTTTCCTGGGCCTCAGGTATATTCATCTCTAAAATGTGGGGGATGGAATAGATAACAGCTAAGGTCCATTCCAGTTCTTGACTCATGATCCTATGAACTTTATTCAAAAAAAAAAAAAGAACAGGTAAAGGGGAGAGAAAGGAAATGTACTATATGTCAAGAAGATATATTGGGGCAGGCAGCTAGGTGGCGCAGTGGATAGAGCACCGGCCCTGAAGTCAGGAGGACCTGAATTCAAATCTGACCTCAGACTAAACACTTGACACTTAACTAGCTCTGTGACCCTGGGCAAGTCACTTGACCCCAAATGCCTAAAAACAAAAACAAAAAACAAGAAACAAACCAAAAAAAGAAGATATATTCATTTGAGAAATTTAGGAAACCAAAAGGAGAAACATGGTGGAAAGCATCTAGATGAGAATCAACAGAGAGAGAAGTGGAAGCATTATGTGGTGGCAGCATACAAAAAAATACCTGGAAGTTCTAAGGAAGACCTAGACCAGCATGCTCTCAGGGAAAGATCTCAAATGTGGTTTGAAGGTATGTTAATGTAGCGATGGAGAATTTCAACTACTTGGATCTAAGAAGGGTAAGGGAAACAGTGCCCCAACACCAGCTCAAAGGTAGAGAAACTAGGGCCTTTCAAACAGAATCTGTCTCCTTCTTTATCCCCATTTCAGAGTCTTATAAATAATAGTAGAAAAACTAACGGGCATTATTGCCTATGAGTTTTCACTATTGCATTGGCTGTCTCAACGTCAAAGCAGTCTGGGACTTTTTTTTTTAACAAAATAAAAGGCCCATAAATTCATCATTAACCAGAATAATCACAAGTGCTAGATAACCCTTCTAGTTAGGTTATTTCACATTATTGGTCACATTATTCCTTTCATATAAAATACCTTCCTGTATCTTCCCCCTGCATCCATAAAGCCTCTCCTAACTCAAGATCTCACTAATATCTCTCTCCTCTGAACTTCAAAAGTATTTTATGAAGCTTTTCAATTACATTCCAAATTATGTTATATATCATACTGTTAACTGCTATTTTGTATGCTAGTCTCCAAGATAAAAATTAACTAATTTTTACTATCATAACGCACTGTCCCTTCCACACAGCTTGACCAACTTTTCCTGCATCAATTATGACTATCTGTATCCTCTTTCAAGATGCCCTTACGTCATCATTCCCTATTTCTAGCTCTCTATTCCCTGCACTCCACCTTGGACAATGTTAGGAAGAACTAGATATAAGAAGAAAAGTGGTTTTCAAAACCCCTAAAATTTAATTCTTAGGCTTTTGTTCTTGTTTTATCTGCTTCTAGGCTTGTCTCAGCTATTGAAGAATTAAAACATTCCTTATTTAAAGAGAAGCTCATGTAAGAATTTTCCTACGGTTCCTTGGAAAACTACTCACTCCCTGCACACATTCATCCACAAATCAACTGTAGCAATTAGTGAACATCAACAATACACACCTAACATGAAAATTCCTAAGAAACCCAAGCATTATTATGATACTGTTTCCAAAGAGACGCGAAGGATGGAATGAAATCAGCTCACTGTGAAGAGCAGGACAAAGAGTGATGCTATATGCCACTTTCTTACCAGCATGCCACGCTATTTCATTCTGGTTAACTTACTCTGCCCTACCAAACTGTAAATTACTTGAAGGCAAAAACCATGTCTGATATTTCTTCTGTATCTCCCAAAAGCACTATAACAAAACAGGGAATCTAAGTGAAATTTCAGAATATAAATGATGAGAGAGTAAAATAAAATATATGGCTGTGTAGAGTCAGAAACTGCATAGAAATGTATACAAGCAGACCATCTAGGTTGGAAAGGCTTCCTGGCAACTAGAAGACTGATGCTGACAGCAAATGGATTAATGAATGAACCCAGAACAGTAACAGTAGGTTGGGAGAGCAAGAGTAAACATCAGAGAAGCCCACATCAACAGACCTTAAAAATATACCACAGATAATATTAGTTATATTCAGAAACATTAACATATTCTTAAACTCTCTCATATTGGGAATAATTACCTCATTCCAAAGTGCATCCACCACATATAAAAGCTGGAAACTATTAACCAATATCATTGCTAAAGATGGGGTTTCACGCTGTTGGACTTTCATCTCTGCCAAAAGCATTATTAAATTAATAACAACCTAAAAAAAGAAATATAAAAAAAAGTATAAATGAATCCAGATAAAGGGGTAAAAAAGTTCTACTCTCACTTAAAGGATCTGAAACTTGGTATGATTCCTCCACACACCATGCAGATCACGACTCCTCTGACTTGGTAGATAGTCGTTGCAAATTGCTGTTCCCACATCACCCTGTGACCAACACAATGGTGGACTTTCCCAAATTTTAATAGGTTGGTCTTCAGATAACCAAACTGGTGCATTGCAGAGTTCATTCCTGAACCTTTACAATCTGCTAGGGCCTGGCACAGCTTAGCTTCCATAGGCACAGCTCTCAGGAAACCACAGTCATCACCATGCCATGATGAAGCATCAAAGGAGAACTTTCTTATAAGACTTTTATATTTAAATGAAAATGAGGGTAATAAAAAGCATAAAGAAAGAAAATTTAAAATCTCCTACTCAAACAGATGTACACACCCGAAGAGCAGAGTATCTTAAACTACTGGTTTCTATGTGTAACCTGTTAACATCAATCATCTAATTCTGCATGACTAGGGAAAATTTACAATTACGGTTAAAAATAAAGCATCAGCTATTTAGTTTTTTGGGTTTTTTTTTAACCTTAACACAGAACCTGATCATCTATATTACTATTTTAAGAAAGGACTAACCCAACCAATCAATCCTGGACGCAATTCACAGAAATATTTGAGGTCAAAATGTCCAATTCGTGGATTTAATTCACGGCCAATAAAGAAATCATAGACAATATTTCCTGCAAAAGAAAAAGTATTTTTCAAAAATTATTTCAGCCCCAATCATGAAACTTGAAATTTTCAGCACTGTGTACTTGAAATTTAAAAAAAAATAAAATTATTCACCAACTCAGGATTTCAAACAAAATTATTCATAAATTACAATGCTTATTAGCCAAGAGTGCATAATTAGTATAACAGAAAGTATGCTTGGAATCTGAATACCTGGGTCTAAATTCCAACCTTGTACTTGGTATAATCCTAGACAAGTCAGCCATTTTAAGCCTCCATTTCCTTATCTGTAACATGAAGGAATTAGATCAAACGATCTGTGACAACCTGTCTAAATCTTAGGACCCTATAAGCAAGCTATTAAAAATAGTGCAATGGCATTAACTCTAAGCTGGGAGGAAGGAAGGAGAAAAAGTATCAAACAATTAAAGAGTTAATATTTCTATTTTTTTCTTAAAATTTCTTTCCCATCTTTGCATTTCAAAAAAGCCCAACACCCTAAATGTCTGAAAATTAGTACTTACATCAGGTAATAGAGTTTACAAAATTCTACATGAAGCCATATTAAAAAAAATTAAAGCACACTTACCTGATTTTCCTGGAGATAGCTCCTCTTTGGATGCTTTCAAGGACCGGACATAGAGATAAATGCTCAAGGCTACAGAAAAAACCGTAGCCGCAACTGCAAACTGAAGGAAGTGATCATACACATAACAGAGCTCTATCCCCCAGTACAGAGATATTCCAATGATTACAGATGTCAGAATAAAAGCATAGAATCCTTTAAAAAGAAAAACAGTAGGCAGTTAATTAAATGAGACAAAAATTACTTAAATTGTTACAATAATGAAGATTTTAAAAACTCTTGGTCTTCACTATATATATATATATATATATATATATATAAACTAAATATAGTTAGTCAAGACTTTACGAGCATACAAAAACCATGTAATGATGCTTATCTGAGAACACTTAAGAATATTCACGCTATCAACTATCCTGGAAAGCTGGGAGTAATTTGCTCTTTTAGGAGGACAAATAAGAACCAAATTAATAAAATTATCAGTAGATATCTAAAACCTTCAAAATCTGAAATGATCATTTAATCTTCAGACTGAGTTGCTACTTCTCAGAGCAAAATCACCGAGTTCATCAGAAGCATAACAGAAGTTTCTGTAAGGTTCTAGAAGCCAAGTTCCCAAAACCATAATACAGACATGAATACCTTGAATCTTGTTTACTGTGATGAACACCTCACTACATCTAGTCCACCCCAGCTAGTTAACCCCACCATCATCCTACCATACTGCCTGACACATTTCCCACCACTCTAACCCCTTCTTTCTACTCTTGCTCCGGGAAAAGCAATCAAATCAATACAACCATTGCTTCTAGAAAGGGTATATAATTTGGCTACCCCATAGATCCATTCATCATCTCTGTGATTTTACCCTTTCCTAGTCTAATGGCTTTTTGTGTTATCTCCCCTATTAGAATATAAGCTCCTTAAGGACAGGGATTGTTTCTCTTTTGTATTTTTATGCCCAGAGCTGAGCACAGTGCCTGACATATAATTAAGGTGAAATCAACTGTGGGGAAGGAGGGTTAATATTTTAATGGAATTTTATGGTAACTTCTTTTATAAAGAATTCTTCTGTGAAAGCAAGTCAAGAATCATCTTTACTGTTTCCATTTTTAAAATCTAGATTTTTTTTCAAATGGGGTTTAGGTAAAATAAGGTAAACTTTTTAACTCTTAATTGTTATGCTTTGCCCAATCTTTATTACATATTGTACTTGATAAAGTGATAGGTATAACATAGATAATTCTCTTTCCTAACTTCTGTGTGGGTTAAAAATAAGTATTTTATTCAAAATTAAATATACATAGAATTGTTTGCCAAATTCTTTATCATTCATTCTAAATATAATCCTATGAGCAGGTATTTTACTCACTAAAGAGGCAAAGAAAAGAAAGTTAAGTATTAATCTAATGTAATATGTTTCTCAGGTCTCCAACTCTGCTCAACCTTTGAGAATAACAGCTCTTATAAGAATAAAGAAAAAATAAAGTTTCTTAGAAAAATATAAATTGGCACTCAGAGAGAAAACTCTAAAATGCTTATGTCAAGAGATCTGGTAGCAAAACCTAAAACAATGCAATTTAACAAATTTCCAAAAACAGGCAGGCAGTCTTGCAGTGAAGACAGAATCCCAATGAGATTAAATCCAGTTCTGAGTACCCTACCATTATCCCAAGAACTATAAAAATAAAAATACTGGACTCTAAGTTCTTAGACAGCAAAAGCTCCTATTACATTTCTTTTTTGTATTTGTTCATATGTACATAGCAGATGCTTAATAAAGATTAGCTGAATGAGTGATTATGAATTATCTTTTTAAAAGTTTATAAAATATACTAAAATAAGCAGGAGAGACTAATGAGAACTACATTTATACAATATAATTATCAAGCAGGGGGAAAAGTACTATGGTCTAAGAGAAAAAAGGATGGGAACAAATATAAATATATATATACGTGTGTGTGTTATATACAGACACATAAATATACATATAAATATTGTACTGTCTATATACATATATATACATATATATAAATAAAAGGTATGAATGTCTATTAACCAAAACTATAGTTGGACTTAAGTTACTCATCCAACATCCAGAAATTTCTGTAAACCAGAAGACCCAAACCACTACTTAGTTTCAGCAAGACTTTCCCATTCATTTACATGGTATAATTGCTTACATTTTTTGAAGTGAACCTGAAAATTTAAGAGCCCACTAACGGTATTATATATGTGCAGTCAGAGGTCCTGGGTCCAAATCCTGGCCATCATACTTATTACCTGAATGACCTTAGGCAAATTACAGTTTGCTTCCCTATAATATAATGCTGAATTAGATAACCTCTTAGGTACCTTTCAGCTCCCAAGCTATCATCCTATAATCCAACTATGTTTATTGAACATACTAGTGGCAGATGCCATAAATATCAAAAGCATAACTGCTTCCCTCAAAGAGGGTTTACCAGGTATTACAGACAGGGCAGCAGATAATCACTCATATACACAAATTACTAAAAGTCAGGAAAAAAGCACAACAGAAAACAGTGTTATAAAGAATCTGAAGGAGAAATCATTTATAACTGGGATATCATGACAATTAATATGTAGGTATAACATCCCAATCTCATTACTGATTATGGACTGAGTTGCCCTGGGTTTTTGGAAGCAATGACAGACAACAGGTCCTGGAAGGCCCATCAGTCTGGAAAGGCTCCAAGGATAAATCCGATCACATTCTTCAGCCAAACTAAATGTGGAAAAGGTTTATCACCAAAAAAATGCCATGAAACAATGAATTTTTTTGGCCAAAGAAAGTCATGAAGCTCATTTACTAAGGAGAAGGTATAGTTTGCATCCACGCCCATACTAGCAAAACCAAGAACCCAGGGAAGATGAGAGAAAGCTAATAACCTTTCTGGACTACAAAGATATAATTTGTTAATTATGTTCTGATGAAAATAAACACTGCATCCAAAAAACAATTAATACAATTCTAGAAGTACCTAATTTGAGGTATCATGTGAGTAAATTGTTTAAACTCTAGAAGTACATACATATTTTATATAAAACATTTCATGTGCCATATCACTAGAGGCCTCTAAGTTACAACTGTATTAATTCAAAAAAATTACCGTTTAATCTATATTTTAATCTTCTTCCATCATAAAGAGGTGTTCCTTCTACTACCTTAGGAGAAAGAAAAATAAAATGATTAAAAGCATGCACATCACTCAAAATTCAAGGTAATCAAAATACCCTTCATCAAACCTGCCTCTTTCAAACCCACCTTTACAAATGCTTCACTTTTATATGTCCTTATTTATGATACTACTCCCTATCCTCCCCATCCCTCAGAGGCTTTTCTTCCTTTTTTTAATCTCTAAGTTTTCTTTACCTCATCCCTTTTTTTCACTACCATAGCCAATGAGTCCTATTGATTCTTACTCCAAAACGCCTTTCCCAATCGTTTTCTTTCCCAATTACCAGACTAACCTAGTACAAGCCTTTGTAACTGTACACATAGACTACATAGCAACAGCTTCCCTAAATTGTCTCTCCCTCCTGTCTTTCTCCCTTCTAAACTATTCTGAACACCATTACCAGATTTTTCCAAATTAGCACCACTTTCACCATGCTACTATCCTACTCAAAAACTTTCATTGGTTCTCCAGTGCCCATAGATGATTAAAAAAAAAACTCCTCTAATTTGTATTCAAGTACCCCTAAAATATGTACCCAATCTATTCAACCAAAATTCAAATACTTCAACTTATCCATTAAGCTTTTCCAGATTATTCATGGGTGCAATGAAAAGAACACTAAATTTGGGAGCCATGGGACCTGAATTCAAATCGTCACTTCACAACTTATTATCTTGGGAAAGTCATTTGACCTAAATGGGCCTCATTTTCCTCACCTGTAAAATATGAGGTTTAGACAAAGGACCTCCAGGGCCCCTTCCAGTGGCTTCTGGGCCACTGCAGCTCACACTACTTCTTTTTCTCTTCTAAACTACAACAGTACTTGTATAAAATTCTCACTGTGGTACTCATTACACTAACATGGCCTTATTTTGTTAAAAGTCAAATGTATAATCTCCTCAATCCTCAACAGTAAAGACTAGCTACTTTCTTTGTATATCCACCCCACCCAATAATACTTAATTATACACAGGGAAGACATTCAATAAATACTTTTTGAATTGAATAAATAAAACATTTTCCCAATGGCAGTCAAGTATTACTCCCCAGAATAGCTATTCAGTTTTTTAATTCAAACTCCACTATTTCAGAACTCATAATTTGACCTAACAAAACAATATATAATTATTTGCACACTATATCTCCATTAGACCGTGAGCTCCTTGAAAGCAGGGGCTATATTTTGCTCTTCTTTTGTCTTCCCAATTCTTGCCTGACATATAGTAGGTGCTTAATAAAAGCTAGATGGCCATCTATAAATCAGAACATATTTAACCTGCTAAGAATCCACAGTTTTAGCACTGTCCTTGTGGTATCTGTCAAATAAACTTTATCTACTCATTAAATTAAGTCTGAAAACTCTTTCCTGGTCTTTAGTCTGTTCTACCCTGCATGACAAAGTAAAAAATAAAATTCATTTCTTAATAAATATCCTATATTCCCAACTAGTATTCCCCCTTAATTAAGCTGATTTAGTAATGTTTTACTATGCACTGCAACTTCACCATCAAAATACTAAGAATCAATATCTCACATCACACTATAATACACACTTTTATTGTTACTTGAGAAACCAAACTCCATTTAACAAATTCAAGACAAACCCACTTTTTAACAAAAACTGAATTTCACAATAAACTGAAGTATTCTAGTGAGGTTCCAATACATTTGCTAAGTGCTATTCCCTCCCTAATGGTATTCCTCTATGTAATAAAATTAATCTTCTCAGTTTACAAGCAGCTGGCAAACTGTAAAGACCAAGAATAAAACCTTTAAATCATTTGTTTGAGTAAGCATTTTCACATTGCACATAACGGGCAGAATATGTGTTTAATTGAGAACACTATTAAATGCTCAACAATCTTGACAATTTTCAGGAGGAGGAGGAAAAATGGAAATTAGAAGCTTCTATGATACGAAATAAGATGTCCAAAGTCCACTCAAGTTCTTTACACTACCTCTATTTTTAATATAATCTTAATCAGAAACATGAGGTAATATGAGTGAAAGGAATTTTATTTTGCATCCAACTTGCCCATTACTCAGCTTCAATTCATATGGAAAGTTATATAAACTTAAGTAGAACAGCTTAAGCCTTAATAAGTAAGTGTTATTACATAATACAAGAAAAAGACTTCAAAACATGAAGCAATGATGACTTGTGTTTTTTGAGGACCTACTACTTGCAAGGCATTACGCTAGTTTCTTTGGAGGATACAAAAATTAATTCCAGAATCATTGTACAATTATTATTTACATGGGCAAAAATGAAGATTTCTCATATTATCCTGCTTAATAAAAACTTACCTTTCCAACTGGCAGGAGGTGGAAGAGGGCTTGGAGAAAAAACCAGAGCAGACAGACTCCAAACACTCTGGTTTCCCAAAAACTAGCCAAAGGTGGCAAAGGAGGAGGAAGATTCACAAGACTGGGATCTTTTTCTCTGCACATCAACAACAACATAAAGAGCATAACCGGCAGACCAATCATAATGGAAAAAGCTCCTATAAAACAATCAATATTCAAGAATCAAATCCTGATGAAAAGTTTAAACATTTTTTTTTTTAAAAAAGGAACCCTCCAGAAAAGTGTATAAAATAATTTATTGCAGTTCTTTTTGTGGTGGCAAACAACTGGAAGCTAAGGGGATACCCATCAGCTGGGGAATGGCTGGACAAATAATGGTATGTTAACATGATGCAACACTCCTATGCTGTAGGAAATGACAACACAGAGGGTTTCAGAAAAACCTGAAAACTTCTATGAAATGATGTAGAGTGAAAATAAGAACCAAAAGAACAATGTATACAATAACAACATTGTTAAGACAAATAACTGAGATACTTAGGAACACTAAGCAATATAATGAATAACCACAAATCCAGAGCACTTAAGATGAAACATACCACCTAACTCTTGATAGAGGTGGACACAGCAAACTGTGAGGGGAAAACACATACATACATGCACATACACATACACATTTGGATGTGATCCATTCGAGAATTCATTTTGTCTACGTATGTTTGGGATTCATTCATTCATTCTACAAATTTACTGAACATTCGCTAAGTGTGAGGCACTGTGCTAGCCTCAGTGGGGAACGTATGGATGAATAAAAAAAGTTTAAAAGATTATGGATTTAGATCACGGGAAAAGATCTTGGACTCCACATGATGTAAATTCTTTATTTCCGAAATAACGAGTCACAGAGTGGCCCTCAAATCACAAAGGTAAAAAGTGACAGAGCCTAGATTCACAACCAGGTTCTCTGACTCCTAAACTGAGCATTCTTTCCAGAACACCAACTACCCGTACTCTTCAAGTCCCTGAAGACAACAATGTATTTCTTCTAAACAGAACACATCCACCCAAAAACTACAAGAAAAGGCAATGTCATAATGTCTGAGAATGACAGTGACCAGGAAAAAGCTAAAGGAGTTCAGAATACAGAGATCACTCCCTGTAAGGGTGGGGACTGGTTTCAGAGAGGTACTACAAGAGGTAGCACCTGAAAGATAGGTAGCATTTCAACATACAGATATGTGAAGGAAAAGGTTGGGTAGCCATTTCTGACAGAAGGAATGGACATGAACCGAGGTCTGAACATAAAAAACGTCTTTTGGAGGATGAGTGAACAAGTACAGTTTAAGCTAGAATACATGATACATGCCAGGGAAGTGGAAAACATAACGAGAAAGGTATTTGCTGAACTGAAAGGTGGGCTGAGGCCAGAAGACAGAATGAACCCAGTTCCACTTTATTCAGGAAGTATGGCAAATAACTCAAAGTTTTTGAGGAGAGAAGTGAAATGATCACAGCTGTGGAAAAAATTAATCCAATAGCAATATATAGGATGAACTGGAACAGTCTTACAACTTTTAAAGAATAAAACTTACTCAAGAAAGTATTAACTTTATACTATACTTTTCCTATTATCCACCTAGAAGTTCACCACATAACAGACTATGCCCTTTTCTATTTCTTACAATATTAAATGACAAATGCACCCCCACAGTGAGGGTTCAGGTAGCACTCTTTCATATTAGTTTCCCTTTTCTGATTCACCCCCAAATACTTGCACCAACTTTTCAACCACCTTCTGCCTCTACTATATTGAAAGAATCTGAGTTTAGGTAAAAGTAGCTATTCATTCTATTAACAGAAACTTCTCATTTCTAGAGACAAAGACAATTCTGGTAATTTGGTCAACTCTGTACAGTTTGAATTCTGTATAGTTATTAAGGCATTTAGTCATTACAGTAATGAGCTGGGCAGAAATGAGGAATTAAAAATCTAATGTTTTAGAACGTTATTCCTGCCCAGTTAACAGACTAAAAAGTTGCAAAGAATGAACTGAGTTCTAATGTGTTTCAACTAGATTAAAAAATAGATTTTAAACTTTTCTTAAATACACCAAATACAACAAACATAATAGAGTTTGCACAATCCAACTGATGCATGCTTTAGTTAAAGGAAGCATAGCAACAAAGGATTTTCTGTAAATTGTTCAATGAAGAGTTAATGTAACAGGCTGAATACTTCCTCTTTAACGTGTTTCTATCTATGTAACGCTAACTGCTGAGCCAGCTCCAGCCTTTTGAGATCTTCTATTTGTTCCTTCTAAGTTATCCATCAGGGAAAGACACTGGAGGGGACCCAATGACAGTGTACCTTTTCTCCTCCAAATCTGGACTCCACTATAACCCAGTCTAAAGATATGACTGTACAATTTTAAATATGAAACTTGCATTTCAAGTAACAACTCCAAAATGGTAACCCATAATGGGATGTTATGGATGTGGACTAGCTAATTTTAAAAATAATCAACTTCTTAAAATCACAAAAGGCTAGAGTGTTGGTTTTACCGTAAGACTTAACTAAATGACCTCAAGGTCATTTTCAGGGTAAAGGTTCCAATTTCTTCAACAATTTACTAAATAAGTAATTTCTAATATACATACCAAACCCTCCTCCAAACTCTAAGTCCTCTGGTTCTGTAGCTGTTATTTCAAAAATTTTTACTGATTTTGGTTCTTTTACAACATTTCTCTCTTCTTGAGAAATTATTTCTTCAAATCTGATCTCTTCTTTTCTTGGGCGAAGGCTATACTGTGTAGCCAGATAGCTGCTTTCTTGTGACAAATAAGGTTTGTCCTAATTTGTAAAAAAAATAAATAAATAAATAAAAATAAAAAAATAAAATTAACCATCACAGTTAACACTAGTGTTAGACATGTCTCTCCCCAAGTTAAAATTTCAATATCCCTTAATGATAATTAAACCAATAATAAACATAGTTACACAACAATTCATAAGAAAGCATTAGGGTTTGTAGTTTGTTTCTTCTTGAAAAGCCATTTTAGCAAAAGGGGGACTGCTTGACAAAACAACAGGTTTCCATACCTGAATGTTTCTGTGAGATACGTCATTCCTTCCTATCCGGTCAGGTTTACCATTGTATCTGCTAATGCTGTTTCCACTTTGTTTCTAATTTAGAAAATTACAGAAATTTTAATAACCTTTGAGAATTCAGAAAATGTTCTAATAATTTTTAAACAGTAACCATAAATTAACAATACATGTGACCTTCCAAAAACATTCATGATTTCTTTTTCTATGATAAAAAACTAGCCAAATGATGTGTGAAAGAGGAAAAGAAGGCAGATGCTGTCCCATAGCAATTAATAATAAACTGTCCTAGTAAAGTTCATCACAGGAGAAAGAAATGATGGTTACTTAAGGACTCCTGCTACTGACAGAAACAATGCCAACCGTATGCAATAAAAATTGCCAACTTCTATGCGAAACTTATAGTAACTCAGTTTTTTATCTGTTGAGTAAAATTTGCTAATTGGAATCTGTCTCTTTGCAAACAGTATTATTCTATGTTCTGCTTTCCTCTTAGCATCTCTTCTTCCAAAGGCAAAAACATTTTGTTTTTCTAGTAGTAGACTAAGAGCTTATAGCAGGATTCATGGATAAGATCCTATATGTTACCAGATGCCATAGAAAATACACAGATGAAGCAATAATAAAACTCTAGCACTTCAGGAAAATAATATCAAATCACATAACACTGATAAAAAATTTTTTAAAAAAGAGCAATACATCTCATAGAATGCTAATGGAGCACAACATTAATACATCAAGCTCCAGGCCAAGTTATAGGTCTATTTTAGTAGATTAAACTAGAATAAACTTTTCAGGCTATGACTGTGAGCCATACTTATCTAACAGTCTCACTTACAAGCTGCACTCACTATCCAATAGTATCAATATTCAACAGTAGCTGATCATTTAATCCTGTATAACAGTTGCCAACCTGTAGTGATTCTAAGGTCATGGAAACTAAGACCAGAAGACCTAAGCAGGGACCATCATCAAGCTGTAGTGGAATTGGCAGGCCAAAAGAATCACCAGGAAAGTGACATTCAGATTATAATTAATTAGCTTTAAATGGTTCTTTCACAGGTAACCAGAAGCTCTTCAAAACATCTAACTTCTAAAAATAATGAAGTTATTCAGTGCCAAAACATAAAACAGAGATGGGGGGAGGAGGGGAACCACACAGGCTCTTCTTGAATAGAGTCTCTCTCTCAGAGAGGGGGATAACAGCCATTAACAGAAATGGACTTTTAAAAAAGTAGATGCTAACTCTATATTCACCTATGCATTATTTAAACTGTTGCTGGGCACAGTGATATTTTAGTGTGTGCACACTTAGGAAATAATCATTATAGAAAGAATCCTTATGGGTTGACATGACTAAAGTTGTTATAATGCTTTATGTATTTTATGTAACAATTTAAATACAAACGGTTACATTAAGCATGATTACATTCACATTCAATGTATTTACTAACATGTAATTAAAAAAGTCTCACAGCATTACTTTTGATTACTGATGTTGACAGATTAGAATGAGGCTAAAATTTGCTCCATTTAATATAAACATTTATATCAAAAAAGATAGATTATAGAATTTTAAAGTTTTAAGAGACTTCAGAGATCACCTACTTGGACCTCATTTTACAGATGAGGAAAGAGAAACCCAGAAATGACTTGTCCATGGTCTCACCAAAATCTTTGGACACCTATTTCACAGCCATTATGGGTCACACAAATTTGTACATGAATTAAAACATGCTTATTTATAACTAAGTAGAAATTCATTCCAATAAGCTAGTTTTGTTTCTTTTCATTTACTCTGGAATAAGCTAAGCCTATTTTAAAATGATTTCGAAACTGTAATACTAGAAACAACTACATGTGACTTACAATTTGAAATCATCCTTTCTAAATAAAGCGAAGAAATTTTTTTCTCCATCACCACTTTTTATAACTTTGTAATTTATTACCTTGTATTTGTGGTGATAAACACACAATTTTGTATAACTATAAATAAGGTTAGTATTATTTAAAGGCAGCACAGTGTAGCCAAAGCACACTAGCTTCAAAATCATGAAGAGCTAAGTTCACTTCCAGATCTGACATGTACTAGTTATATGAGTCTGGACAAGTCAACCTCTCAGTTGCCCAGAAAACTCTAAAGATGCCAAGCTAAAGGAGCCTCCTCATCCAGTGTTCTCTACACTAATGAAATTACAAGTCCACATCAAAAATAAAAAAAACATGAATAAACACGTACAAAAGATCTTCAGAAAGAAAAAAGCTACAGCTTGTTAAAGTTTTGATGGCAACTTGCATGGCTAAAATTCACTATGAGAATATTAAATAATTATAAATATTATCAAGTTCAGTCTTAAAGTCTTCATGAGAAAAGTTCCAATACCAATGGACACAAGTTGATTTCCACAATTTCTTTCTTGTCTTTAATCTCTGCATGCTGGGAAGCAGAACGACGTATGCTTTTTGGGGGACGGCCAGGGGAGCGAGATCGAGAACGAGATCGACTTCCCCGACGTCTGGAAGGAGAACTAGAGGAAGAGCCACTTTTCCTTTGCCTAAATGATGTTAAAGGCTATAAGAAGTTGTCGAAGAGAAAGAGAAAAAGAAATGTACAAAGATAAATGTATAAAAAATAGAGATATAGACACACTTGTTTAAAAGGGGAAAAGTACGTTCATTCATAAACACGGCCTCAACAATTAACTACTACTATTAAATATGCAAAATATTTACTGTACCTCTTAAATGTAGCATTAGGCTGTTTAGGACTTATGAAAAAATTGTATCAATCAATGTCCCCTCCACAGCTAATACACTAACTCCACAGTCATACCCTAACTAGCTCAATCTACTCTTTGAAAGACCCCACACATACACTTCAAGATGACTGGATTTTTTTCAGCCCACATAACTTAATTAACCTTTAGTTGAATCTTTTCAGTAGAACTACATGTTATAATTAAGATAACAGAGATTGAGATTCTTTGATAAAAACCACTGGAACCAGTATCTGGCCAACTCAAACAGCCCAGTGAAAACTGTTTTCGTTCACAACATATCAGTACAGCTTGAAAGCAAATGTAAAATGCCTCATTAGCTTAACTGATGTTTCACAATAACTTACTTTAAAAAGACAAATCTTAACCATAAACTACATTTTCAAACCTGACACATCAAAAGCCCAGTTGGAACTGTTGGCCTTCATCCTAATGAGGAGGCACAACTAAGAAACATTAGTTTCCATATAAGATAGAGAAAAGCTAGACTAGTCTAATCAGAAGAATCTCAGAAAACAAGTTTCTCAGGCTATAAATTTCTATTAAAGCAGAGAATACAACCTGTTTTACTTTTGGTTCTCTAGTTTTAAATTTCAGTTATTATTAAAGGGATTGGGAAGCTCTGATGCAATGGCTCCCTATTACCTCTGGGATCAAATACAAAATTCTCTGGCTCTGAAAGCACTTCATAACTTGGTCCCTTCCTATCTCTTAGTCCTCTTACATCTTATTCACCCCCACCTACCCTATGATCCAGCAACACTGGCCTCCTCGCTGCTCCTTGCACATAATACTCCATCTCTGACTGGGCATTTTCACTGGCTGCCCTACTACCTGGAACTGGTGTCTCCTCATATCTGCCTCCTGCCTTCCCTGGCTTAATCTCATATCTGAATCTAAGGTCCCATCATCTTCAAGAAGCCTTTCCTAGTCTTTCTTTATTTTAGTGCCCTCCCTCAGAGATTATCTCAAATTTACCCTGCACGTGTACAGTCTGTACATAGTTAGTGGCACACTGTTCCCTGAATCAGACTGTGCTGTAGCACCTACAGAGACTGGGGGGAGGGGGGAAAGCAGGGTACAACATGGGGAATGTTTCTAATCTTTCTTCGTATCCCCAATGCCAGAGCCTGGCACATAAGTTTAATACTAGTGGACAAACTTTTACTTGAGAAGTAGAAAGAGCAAGAGACTGATGTCATCTTTTATACCCAGTTGTGAAAACACAACAAAGCTTTATAAATCTTGATTACAATATCCTAAGAGGCCATTAGAGGATAACAACATCCCACTAAGTATACTTCTTATTCATGCCACTCTTCTCTGTGCATCTTTGTCTCTTTAATTAACTAGGAATACTAGGGAAGCACATTATTTGTTATATTTACTGAAGAATGTTTTGTATTTCTTGTCATTTTAATAATAAGATAATAATACAAGAGGAAAGCTTTATATTTCTCTCTCAAAAAATTCACATTAGTAATTTATATTTTTGTGGATCCAAAGTTCCCCACCTCTATCTTAAGAGTCTCAAATAACATAGCATTTTCCTAATGAGCTAAATAATATCAATAATATTTGTAGTTATTTCTCAAACATGCCTTGGTACAAAACACAGCACTTACCTTTATATCACTCTCTTTCAATTCAAGTTCAGTTCCATCTTTGTATTTCACAGTATAAAGACGGGATTTGCTATCTTGGCTAAGTACCTCCACTTCATAATAAAGTGAACTCCCAGGCCAACGTCCTCTTACTACCTCACCATCAGCAAATTTCCTGCTTGGCATTTTCCAAAATTAATCTGAAAAACAATTTAAACAACATTTGGAATAAGTATATGCAGAACTGACTTTTCTACCTTTTCTAGTATTATGGGATATCTTCTATGGCTGAAATGCTCCCCTCCTCCCCTTCACCTGCTATATTTCCCTGGCTTCCTTCAAGACTCAGTTCAAATCCCACCTCCTCAGCTGTTAATGTTTTCCCTTTAAGATTACCTTCATATATCAAGTATGTACCTAATTATCTAAAAGTATCCCCTATTAAAACAGCAGCACCTTGAAGGCAGGGGCTGTTTGGTTTTTGCCTTTCTTTGTATCCCTAGTGCTTAGCACAGTGCCTGGCACGTAGTAGGACCTTAATAAGTGTTTGTTGACAGATCACTGTACTCAGTAACAGCAGTATTTTAATGATTATTAACTGTGAAAGACTTAGCTACTGATCAATACAATGACCAAAGACAACAGAATGAAAAATGCTCCAAAAAGAAAATCGATGAAACTGAGTAAAAACTGAATATTATTTTCCCCACTTTATTTTTCTTGCCTTCCTTTTTTTTTTTTTTTTTTGCAACATGGCTAATATGGAAATGTTTTGCAGGATTTCCCACATTGCTTGCCTTCTCAATGGTTGGGAGAGGGACTAGAAGGAGAGAATTTGGAACTCAAAGTGTTTTTAAAAAAGAATGTTAAAAATAATAAAATTTTTAAAGGAACTAAAAAGGTGATAAAAGAGCTCCAGGGTACTTGTGTAATAGCACCCCCCCCAAAAAATGCTTAACTATTAGATAATATGTAACTTTCTGAAATGTTAAATTTGTATTATTAATTCACCCAATTCTAAAATATTATGACTAAATAACACAGACCTTAGAAATCACTTATATCTTTCGGCTACATCATTTTATACATGTGAAAACTGAGGCTCAAAAGGTCACAAAGTCACATTAAAGGTAAACTCCCCCTTCTTTTAACTGGAGAGATGGGAGTGGGGAGATGGAGAGGGTAAATGTTTCGTAATTTTGCATATGCTGTAAGAGGTAGGCCATGTACGAGCTGGTTTTATGGAACTCCTGGGTTTTGGCATTTTTTTTTTTAATCTCTTTCCAAGTGAAGGCATGGTAGATAGGCGGGATAAATACACTCATAAATGAACATGAGATATAAAAAAGGCAACAATAATAAAGAAAAATCAAGGACCAAGATTAGACTAGTCCGGTACTCTTTTCACTATACCACACCATTCTGAGGTCTACTTTATAAAGGTTAATCTGGTACTGCGTTAGGTCTAAGTCACATGAAGATATCTGTGCTAATGAATACTTTCCACTTACAGGCTACAAAATCCACCACTGCAAAAAAGTCTCTCCAAATCTATAAAGGAATGCCAATTTTCCCTAGAGTTGAGATAACATTTTCAATTCTTATTTGTAGTCCTATGAAATGAGATAGAACTCAAATTATAATGTTAACTCAACCTGCACTATAATCCATGTGGTCTCTGCTTAAGTAGGTACTTTTCTCTACTAGATCATCATATGGAATTCTCTGGTGCCATCATAACAAAAAAAACTTCTTTACCTCCTTCAAAAACTAGGCTCAACACTCATCTGCCACTTAACTATTTAAACTTAAATACTTGGTATATTCACAGATCTGCTTCTCTGTTACCTATTAATGGTGTCCTGCTAATAAGTCTCAGCCTTGGATTATTCCCACTATCCCCTAGCTTTGCTCTTATTCACTTGCTGCTGAACAAAGCTGGAGAAAAATATCAAAACTATACTGACTGGGTCCACTACAAACTTATGTTAATAAATTTCAACAAGGCCGTCACTGAGAGAGGGCAATCCTTTCACAACTCCCTACTCAATTCAAGATCCCACTAACCATAGCTGTTTCCCACAATTTCTCACTACTCAACCTCCCACGGCTCCCGTTCCCCCATACATCTGAGAACCTCGCCTCATATTTCACAGAAAAATCTGAGGTCATTCTCTGAGACTTCCCTCTTACCCCCACCTTTTCTTCATCTCACATTTCATTGCTGCGTTCCACCACTATCTCCTCTTTCAAACCCCGTCTCTCATAAAGAGGTAGGTAGCTCTTTTTCTTCCGAAGGAAAACCCTTCTAAATGCACAAGTGATCCCATTCTATCCTGTTTTCTCCAGAAAACTGCTCCTTCTATCAGCCTTACTTACTCTCTCACTGATCTTCTATCTTTCCTTATCTACTGGCTCCTCTATTGCCTACAAACATTATTCATTCGTTTTCTCAATCGCCCACTAGCTATCATGCAGAATCTCTCCTCCCTTTTGTGGATAAACTCGTTGAGAAGGTTGTCTACAATAGGTGCCTCCACTTCTTTCCTCTCCTCTCTTCTCATTTTCTGCAGTCTGGCTTCTGACCTCATCATTTGACCGATGCTGCTCTCTCCAAGGCCACCAATGACCTCTTAATTGCCAAATTTAATGGCCTTTTCCTTTTTGACTCCTCTATGGCCTATTCTTCCTCTATAGTATTTTGCTTTATCACCTCATCACTTCCCATGAATTCAATCATTATCTCTGTGCAGTGCTTATCCAGCACTAATCTTTCCTCACCTCTAGTCTCACAACTTAAAATGCCTATTTTAATATGTCTATCTATTTTTAAATGCCTATTTAGAACTGGATTGTCCCACTGACAACTTAACCTCACTGGATCCAAAACTGAACTCATTATCTTTATCCCCTCTTCCTAACTTTCCTGTTGCTGTCAAGGTCACCACTATCTCCCAGTCATCTAGGCTTGCAAACAAAGTATCATCCTCAACTTTTCACTCTATCACCACTCATACCCAATCAGTTGCCAAACCCTGTTGATTCAGCCTTTATAATATCTCTCATACATGTCCCCTTCTCTCCTCTGACACCATCAGCACCCTTGAAGTCTCATCCTGAGAGGACCATTACAGAAGCCATCTGGTTGGTTCTCCCTGCCTCAAATCTCTCCCTGCTCCAGACCATCCTTCACTCAGCTGTCAAATTGATCTTCCTAAAATGCAGTCTGACAATGTCACATCCTATCCAATAAACTCCAATAGCTCCCTATTACTCTTGTACCAAATATAAAATTCTCTGGCATTCAAAGCCCATAATTTTGCCCTTTCCAACGTTTCTTGTCCTCTTACACTTCCCTGCTACTCCTTGCATAAGAAACTCCACCTCCCAAAATTTTCACTGGCTGTCCCCCATGCCTGGAACACTATATCCTGCCTCCTGCCTTTTTTCAAGTCTCAGCTAAAATCCCACCTTCTTTAAGAAGCCTTTCCGGATTCCTCCTTAACACTTCTTTCAGTGCATTCCTTCAGTGATTATCTCCAATTTATCCCATATCTATTTTGTTTGTACATGGTTGTTTGCATATTGTCTCTCCCACTAGATTGTAAGCTCTTTGGGAGCAAGGACTTTTTTTTCCTTTTTTTAATTTTATCCCTAATTTTACCCCTTTTTATCCCTAACACATCAAATTGCTTGGCACATAACAGGCAATTAACAAATGACTTTGTTGAAAGGCAAAAACAGGATCCCCACTCTCAATTTCACATTTTATTGAGGGAGACAACATGCAAACAACTATGTACATACAAGATATATAGTGTAAATGGGCATCACATATACCTACATGCACATATAATCTCCCTTGTTTGAGTATAAGCTCCTTACTACCAGGGACTTTCTAAGTTATCTTTGAATCCCTAGGAGTTAACACAGTGCCTAGCACACAGCA
The DNA here is from genome assembly GCF_900497805.2 of Vombatus ursinus. NCBI lineage: Eukaryota > Metazoa > Chordata > Mammalia > Diprotodontia > Vombatidae > Vombatus > Vombatus ursinus. The sequence goes on along the minus strand of NW_020954576.1, from coordinate 80,717,381 downwards.
GATTTAATAAATGCTTTGTGATTGATAAGTGTGTACATCTTCATTTGAAGAGAGAGAGAGAGCAGGAACAACTAGAGGGATCAGGAAAGTCTTCAATTATGTTCAATACTTAACTGATGATTAACACAGGTAATATTTTTTGGTGGTTAAACTAACATTTTATACCTTGATTTAACTATTAGTATAGAAAATTAGGTGATTTTAGTGATAACTAGGTTATGGTGGAAGAATTTTCAAATAAGGTCTGAAAAGCAAGTCAGTACTGATTTCGTAAGATTTGTATCTGGACAGGGTTTTTGAAATCAAGATTTTAACTAACTAAAAAGATATTTATATGACATAATAGAAAAGAACTACTGCCAACCTCTCTATCATTTTGTTTTGCCTCTGAGGGGGATTGTTTTTTATAAAGTCTCCAAGTTCAGGGAAAACTAGAAGGATTTTCTAGAGGGGAAAAGTATAGGCCAGAGAGGCTGGACAACTTGCACAGTATCACACAGACAGGAAATAACAAAGGCAAGATTTCAAGCCAAGTCCTCCTCAGAGTCTCAAAGGGACGCCCTGTCCATTATGCCATGCTGCTTTTAATTCACATACAACTTTACACATAATCATCATCATGTAATATAAACATCAACACTCATTAATAACATCAAGTAAGTGTAATAATGTCAAATAATCAAGAGAATACATAATGATCATAGAAAGTACTGTAGCTTCTTTCCTCTCTCCAGTTTCCCCTTATTATACACTGCCAAAATAATTTTCCTGAGACACAGATCTAACATTATACCCACATACCCATACCCACACATCTCAGTAGCTCCCAATTGCCTACAGGATATTTTGAAGAAATTTCTGAGGAAATTTCGAAGAAAAATACAAACTTGCCCGTGGTGTGCCGTTTAAGACCATCCACAATTTCACCTATATTTCCAGTTTTATTTCATACCTCTCCCCTTCACAAATTCTACATTCCCACCCAATCTGAACACCATTCTCCAAACTCAATACTGCATTTCTCCAAGCTGTCTCTACCTTCCAGGTTCAATCAGGTACCACTTCCTCCCCCTAACTTTACAGGATCCTCACAGGCATTATTAGTGCTCCCTACCACTGAGATTTTCCTTGAACTATTTTTAGTTGCTATATATGTCCTACTCTCTCAAAAGAATTTAAGTTCCTCAAGGATAAGGGCTGTTTCAGTTTTCTTTGTGTCCTCAGTGCTAACAGAGTCTTGCACAAAGGTACTTAATAAATGCCCATTAAATTGAATTCCTTTGTACATCCTGAGTACATCCAGCACTCTCAAAGATGCCTAAAACATGACTTTGCAACTAACTTCCTGCTTAATGAAGACATTGCTGTATTCTTACAGGAACAAGGGAAGAGATATTCAAACACACCAACAGTCTTAGTGCCATGAAGATGCTCTTCCTCCAACTAAACAAAATTAATCTATTTGTAATCTTTGGAAAGACAAAATAATTAGGAAGGTAAAGAGTACATACACAACATAAACAAAAATATACAAAGCTAGAAGATAAATGAAGGTATACAAAGTTACATCAGCAAGTCTCAGAGGCTGAGTGGTGGAGTTTGGAATATTATGAGAAAAAAAGGTTAAAATACTAAGGAAATTTTGATTACATAAAGTTAAACAAGCACTTCCTTTGTTCTACACAACGACAGAAGCACTTTCACATTTTTTTTTTTAGGGTAGCAATATCTAAGTCTTCTCCCAGCCCTCTGCAGTAATGCCAAGTTCTAGAAGCACCAAAAAATAAATAAAAAAAGAAAACCAGAGCTAGTATAGTTACACACCATAGGTATCTCAAAAATTGTACACACAAACCACACATTTTTTACATGTACTTGTTCAAGTTTTTTTCTACTACATTTTCCATCATCATTTAGATTGAGCATTACCATACTAGCCATGCATTTTTGAGCTTATAACAGATTCAAATTTTGGGATGCAAAGACATTATGGGTCATCTAGTCCAGGGGTGTCAAACACTGGTGCCCAGGACCCAAAATACTCCCAGTGCAGCCTGAACTTTATTAAGATGTGAGAAATATTTAATAAAATAGATAAAATTTAACATAGAAAACTTCAAATCAACATTATCTAAGTCAATATGTGGTCCAGAGGGATATATATCTATTTGAGTTTGACACCACTGGTGTAGTCTACCTCCTTACATACGAAGGTAACTGAAGCCCAGAGGTTAATCAACTTGTCCAAGATTAGAGGTACTAAGTTACATAGCTAATATTTGGACACAAGTACTTTCACTGATTATACCATCCTTCCCTCTACAGAGAGCCCTCTCCAGCTACCTGATATGTAAACCAAACCCCTCAAAATATCTCAGCAATATTTTGCATAATCCTGCTTTCCCCAAGCACTAAAACCATATTCTGCAAAGCAACTCATCTTTTCCCAGACAGATTTTAGAACAGAAATTTTAAAATCTTACAAGTCCTTTTTCCTGTCATTCACTACAAAATACCCGTCACGTCCCAATTTGGTGTTTAGTTAGATAAAAGGAACAAAAAAACAAGACACAGAATTTATAATTATTGTACATGCTTAAGTACACTTTTATCTGAATGGAGAAAATGGTTAAGATACATATGTATACTCGGGTATTCTTGAATAGACTCAATTCAGTCAAATTTGATTGAAAGACAAAATTCTGTACATTAAGTTCAATATCCTCACTCCTACTGTTCCCCTGGAACTCTTCTCTCCATTAAACCACAATTCTACTTAGTTCCCAGAAAAATTTCACTTCAATATGTTAATAGTTCTTAACTTTTCTTGCATTCAAATGAAGTCTCTACAGCAGTTCTTAAACTTTTTTGTAGACCCCTTTGGCAATCTGGTGAAACCTAAAGACTCCTACTCAGAATGATGTTTTTTTAAAAGCACAAAATAAAATACCTAGGATTACACAGAAAACCAATTAAATTGAAATAAAGATGTTATTTTTTTTCCCATCCAAGTTCAGGGACTTCCTGAAATCTATCCAAGCATCCCTTAAGAGTCCATGGATTCCAGATTAAGAATCCCTGATCTATAGCTTGCCTCCAATTTCAAGACTAGACAGGCTTTGTTATGGATTATTTTTTTAAACGACTTCATCTTTTTAAATGCCTGGAGATCTAAGTAACAGAAAGTAACTGGGGAAAAAACAAACAAACACTTTTTAAGTTTAGAGACGCTCAACTCTTAACTTAAAAGGGGGCACTGTCAAAAACCAGACTGTCAGTCACACAGGAATGGAGAAACAGACCGGATCTCTGAACACATCTTCAATTCTACATGTCACAATTCTACATTTTTGTAGGTTTAAAGAGGGGCTAGATCAATCAACAGTGGGAAAATGTCAAAGGTATTATAACATTCTGCAGTATTATACATTCTAATCCTGCAATAAATGCTTGATATGCTAAAACATTTTGCCTCATGTCTTTGTAATTTTGCCTTTTTCTTCGTAATTGCCTAAGAACATATTTGTCATAGGTTCTAATTCTTAGGGTTACTTCAAGGAGTTGGTCTTGTTATTCTTCTTCAACTCCAATCATCAGCAAGAGGAAGAATGAAATTAAAAACATTATAAAACCAAATGCCCTAGTTTTCTTGTGGATTCCCCAAACCAAAAAGGCTATGCCAGCTATGAAGGGGAAATGGGCAGTGGCCTTTACCTTCGCTAAAAAAAAAAAAAAATGTACCCGCATAAAACACACCCATTCCATTTTGTATTCACTTTACAAATGACAAGCAGGCACAGACACAACTAATTGTTGAATTGAATGCTAATTTGTGACAAGCATCAGAGGTTCGAAAGAGGAAGTTACCTTAGTGTCCATTCATGTGCTGGTTTAGCTTTTCTACTCTGCAGTCTCAAAGTCCTCTAAGCACGTATCAATTTCAGCAAGCAATCAACTTAACCTGCCAGGTCCAGATGTTATAATCCTTTTTGAACAGTGCCTCGCAGAGCAAGCTCCTGCTAATTAAGCACTTCCCTGCCATAATAACTCTCCTACATATAACAGCGATTTAAGATTTGCAAACCACTTTCTTCATAACAACCCAGTCAAGCTTAATTATCAAGTATAATTACCCCCATTTTACAGAGGGAAAGGAAGCTCAGGCACAGAGATGAAATGACACAAGAATTCTTTCCACTTCTCCACTGTGTACTTTAAAAAGTACTTTTCGAAGGTAATAGTATTTTAAACGCCATCTCAAGATTTAATCACAGGCTGGCATCATTACGAAATACATATTAATATGACATATATGAAGTCAATAAACATTAAGTACTGCCATGTGCCAAGTACTGTGCTAAGCGCTGGGGATACAAAAAATGGCAAGACAGTCAGTCCCTACCCTCAAAGAGTTTACAAAAAATAGTATTTTATAAGTTAAGAACTCGGCCACAAAGCTCTCCGCCTAAGGACCCCGTCCTTCTTTCCAACAGTGAACCCAACATCCCATCTCTAAGTGGGCATTTCAAAATGCATCGACAATTTGTTTTTTAATCAGTCACAAATCCCCGCGCATTAGTAGGAGTTTAAAAAAAAAAAAAACCCTTTCTCCATCTCCGCACATTTTCACCCTTTCGGACCCCGCCGTAAACACTCTTCTCTCCCCATCTCCTGCCCCCAGGCTTCTCCCACGCTACTTTTAAGACTGCGTGAAAATCCCACCTTCCCTAGGAAGCCTTTCCCATCCCCCCTTAAACTAAGTGCTCTCCCTCCGATCCTCTCCAAGTGATCCGGGATCGGGCTGGTTTGTGCACAGTCGTGGGCAGGCTGTTCCCCCTTTCCTCATTAGACTATAAGCTCCTCGAGGGCAGGTGCTGCCTTTGGCTTTTCTTGGTATCCTCACCATTCAGTACGATGCCTGTCACCTAGCAGGTGCTACATTAAAAGCTCGTGGTCTTGAACTGATGGTATGAACACAAAAACAGGTCGAGCTCGGCGACCACCCCTCTCTAGGACCACCTACCCCCAACCCCTAGATGGACTGAACTATTTCCAGAGTTCATTGCTTCATCTGTCTCCATTCTCCCAAACCACCACCCCAAAAACAAAATGAGGGTGGGTGGCGTGAGCAATAAAGGCGTGGCGGCCGGAGGACGCATCCCAGGAGGCAGGGACCCCAGAAAGTCCCCTCCCGGCGCGGAGTGCCGCCGCCGAAATGGAGGGAAAACGTCAGTCATTTAAAGCCCCAGTCAGTCGCTTAAAGGCTCCCCGCGGCGCGCGTGGCCGCCGAGGGTTGGCAGCCGACCTGAAGGGGGGAGGGGGGCAGAGGACCCTCCCCCCTGACTTCCCCCTCGCCCCCCCTCCCCCCCGTCCCGGTCCCCTCCCGGGGAGCGCGAGCCGCAGCTACAGGGAGGCGCAGAGCTCCTGGCCAGTTTAAACCACCGCGGGGGGGGGGAGGGGAGGAACCATCTCTCCTCGTCCGGGAAGTGGGGTCGCTTCCTCCTCCCCCCAGTTGTGGCAGCGAGATCGAGACAGCGGCGCCCACCACCACCACCAACCCGAAGCCTGCCCCCTGGAGCGGGGGGCTGCGGGGCCACCCCAGGCTCCGCTTCGGTCGATCCTGGGGGTGGGGGACTGGGCGCAGTCCCGGAGGACACAAGATGAGCAGCGGCCTCCGGACCCAGTCTCCCCTCACCCGGCCGATGAAGGGAGGGAAGGGGGAGGGGAAGGGATGGGTAGGGGTCCCTACCTGCAGCCGAGGCTCCAACGGGGACACAAACATCCAAAAATGTACAGAAAAGTCAATCCGGCAGCGGCGGCGGTTCCGGGAGCGCGACTCGCCTCCAGCCCGCGCTCTCGCGCCTCGCGCTCCCGCGGCGCCCGAGGCCTCCGCCCCTCCCGGGAGGCGCGCGCGCGCGCTCCCTTCACGCCACCACCCCTCCCCGCTTTCCCTTCCTCTTCTAGCCCCGAAACGTGCCGCCGGGCGGTGGCGCCAAAAATTCCAATTGGTCCCTGCCTAAGGTTTGAATGGTCCGCCTTGCAGCCGATTGGCTGAGGGCTCCTGGCGTGTGAAGTATGTGTTTGTCTCTCTCTCACACTCTCCATGGGCCCCTCCAAAAGAGCCCCGCCCTCAGCGAGGGAGCCTCGGGTCGAGGCTGTGATCTGCAGGGTGGGGCGGGGCCGACGCCGGGGGCTGGTTGGAGCCCTTATTTTGCCCCAGTTTTATCTCGCCCTCGCAGACGCCCGAGCGTCTGACCCAAGGCTGTGTGCTAAGAGCTCTCAGCTCCCCGCCCTGGCCATTTGCCTCCCGAAACCTAGCCCTGCCTGGCAGCACCGAACTCCCTGGCTTTTCTTTTGTGCTCTGCAGAAAGCTACGACTGTATCACTTTAGCACCTCTTAGGAGTCAAAGGCACATTGCGTCAGTGACGGGTCGGCTCCTGCCCTCTGCCTGAGCTGCGGCGGAGCAGCAGTGGAGATGCTTTGATAAATGGTTTTGCATTTTGCAACCTGCAACAGAATTCCGTGCCCCGACCATCCCAAATCCTGCTTTTGTCAAGGTTTTTATGGGGTTACTTTGTTTTGGGGTTTGCCTTACACAGGAGCATTTTGGGGGCCTCTAGGCCCCAGTGAAAGCACACTCTCCCATCTACCTATTCCTTTCTGGAACCCCACTAAGGTGATATTACTGCATTTCTCTTGTCTTTTTCCCGGGGCCTAAAACAATTTAAGCGCTTAATAAATGTAGAGTAGTGGCCGAGGGAGAATATCCAAAAATAGTCCCAGTTCAGCAGGTAAGGTGTAGGGTATGGTTTCTAGGCTTTAGAGTTGGGCGGGCGGGACCTAGGGTAGTTAAACGAATTCATTTTATAAATGAAGAAACTGAGGCCCAGGGAAACTGAAGTGAGTTCCCCAAGGTTGACCTGGTAGTCAAGTTATTGTTTGTCTTTTCTTCTGGAAGAGGTGATGCCAGGACATGGAAGTGAATTGGATTTAAGTGAGAGAGAGCTATGCAAAGTCAGCAGCCTCACTTTCTCCTCCAGAGCCATCTGGGTCCAGTAGCAAGATATAGATCAGAACGACTGGAGATGGCTTGGGATGCAGTGGGAGACCTTAGTTTTAATAAGCTGACAGGTCTTAGTTTGAAGCAACCCCTCATTCAGTGAGTAAGGCTAGGTAAGAAGTAAGGCAGAGCGGTAGTCAAGTTTATTAAGCTCCTATGTGCTAGGTACTCTGTGAAGCTCCGGGGAAACAAAAGCAAAAAAAAAAAAGTCTGCTCTTAAGGACAGTCTAATGATGAAAATATGCACACAATTATGTGTCAGAGAAAGAAAAGACAAAGAGAGAAAGGAGCTATATATACGTACAGGATAAATTGGAGATAACCCCAGACTGGAGACACTAAGTTTAAATAAGACTGGAAAAGACTTTTAGCAGAAGTGGTTCCCACCTAATATACACCCATTATGTGGTTAGGAAAAAAGTGGAGCCCCTACTTTGGAGGCAGCCTTGCCCACAAAGGACAGGACCACCCTCTTCAGAGGAAGAGTTCTGACAATTAGGGTTATCCAATCAGAGGAGTGAGCTATTTTGAAGCCAGCTAGATTCTTTTCAACTTTGTTTCCACTACAAAGGCTCTGAGGTAGGTTAATCAGCCTCCTGGTTCATGTTTCTACTACGCTGACGAACCAGTTTTTTTTTTTTTCTTTCTCACCACAATCCTGTGAGATTATCCCCATTTTACAGATGAGGAACCAAACTAGTTTTCTCTAAAACTCACCCAAGATCAGATCAAGGAATGAGGTTTTTCAATTCTGTGGGATTCTAAACCCCAGATTCTTTCTACAACACTAAATCTATAAGAGTATCATCTAGGGCACGGGACACTTTTTGGGTACTTGGTAAATATTTTTAAAAGGAAAGATATCACTTTGCTATTTGGGTCTGGGAGCTCTTATAAATTCGATTTTTTTTTCTCCTAAGAAGTTTATCCGACTACATGTCCATTTTTGTCTTTTTGACTTGGAAATTTAATTTTTTTACCTCTTTTACAGTTATCACTGAAGTATAAATGGGAGAAAGATTCATTTATGAAGCCTAAATACAAAATCATCAAGAATACTAAATACTAAATCCATTACTATCTTATACAGTTTACCAAAATTCACAAAGGTCAAGGTTGGTATGAGAACAGACCTTCAGGGTTTTGTCAGACCCTGCCAAAGTAGTTTGTGTGAGAGGCAGCATAGAAAGATTTCTAGCCTGGTTTGGAGACCAGGCTTCTGGTTCTAGCTATACGTAGCTGAATAGCAGTAAACAATTCATATTCTTAGGTGGCTTCAGTTTCCAAATCCAAGGCATGGCTATTTGGGGGGTGGGGGAAAAGGACTGGATTTGGGGATCAGAAGAATTTTGTGTTCTAAGCCTAGCCCTGAGACTGTAGAGCTATGTGAATGTAATCTTTATGAGCCTAAATTACCCCACCAGTGAAATAAGAATCATAATACTTGTACTACTTAACTCACAGGGTAATTATGAGGAAAGTACTTTGTAAACCTCAAAACTATGTGAGTTTTTATTTGTAAAATGAGGGAGTTGGGGTTGGCCATAGAATCTGGAGCAAGAAGGGGACACTAGAGATCACTTAGCCCAATCATTTCATTTTGCAGATGAGAAACTGAAACCCAGGGACATTAAGTGATTTTCCCCAAGGTTAATCACATAATAAATGAAGATTTGAACTAAAGTCATCTGACTTCAAACCCAGAGCTCTTTCCATTGTATCACACCCTCTTTCTATCATCTCTGACATTCCTTCCTAAGCTTATGTTTTATGAACTACTTCAGAGTTTCAAGTTGAATTGTTTTATCCAAAATTTGACCACCAAAAGGGAGGAGATTACAATCAAGGCATGCCTCATTTGTCACAATCGCTTTAGTGGCTGAATGAAGGTTGAATTGGAGTAGGGAGAGACTTGATGCAGGCAGCCCCACCAGCAGGCTATTGCAATAAATCCTGATGTTTGATGATGAGACCTTGCACTAGAGGGGTGGTATTACTACCAGTAAGGCCCAGCAAAGGACTTCACCAACTTGGTTTGGCATCAGGAGAATGAATTTTTGAGACAGAGCAACTCTACAAATCTATGTACCAAGTTATAGATGTTTTGCACCAGTGAGATCACAGATCTTTAAAGTAGGGAAGTCTATTATTTAAGTAAATTCCAAAGTGAATCTTTTTTAAGGCACAGAATCCTGTTTTAAAGTTAACAACTGTTCCCTTATTTATGTTTGATAATTCCCAATTTTCCTTATTTTAGAGGTGTCTTAAATTGAGGCAAACCTGTACAGTGTACCAAATAACAGAAATTATACCATTGAGTCAGTATAATACATCTATAGGGTCCTCCAATATAGGAATTTTTTTCAAAAATTCTTTATATTTGCATCCTCAGTACCTAACACAGTGCCTGGCACTTATTAAGAGCTTAATAAATGCTTGTGTGATTGATTGGGTTATGAGGAAGTATGGCATATTGAACAGATAGCTGGTCTAGATGTCAGAAAGACCTGGGCCAAAGTATGGCCTCTGACACTTAACTGTATGACCCTGGGCAAGTCAATTGGTTTTCAGTGCCCCAGGCAACTCTCTTGAACTACAAATAGTACAGCTGGTAACCCTGGGGAATTAGAAGAAATTGGCTCATCGAGTTCTTCATAACAAATAAATCACTGGTCAAGTCCAAATAATAATAATGCATTTATCTCCTTCCCCACATAAGTATGATTTTAATTTACTCAGAAATAGTGACTCATGAAATTAGTAATTCTTCATATAATATATTATAGACCCCAAACCTATTATTTCAAGGTTCTTATTGAGTAGATAATTCCAGTGTTCTGAAGTTTCTTTAAATGTATTTTTACATTGATATCATTTAAGACATGACACTGAACTGCCTATAATTTGTTGTGTGGTTTTATATGAAATGACTTACATTCCACTATTCATGATACTGAAACCTCAGTGAGTTCATTTGTGTTTTAGTATTTAAATGTGCTTTTACAGTAAGATGTGATTATAAAAGACATGATCAAAAAACACTATAACCAGGAAAGGATGCTCAGCAATGAAAAACAACACCTGGCCAGTCCAGGTGTTACAGTAGTATTCCCCAGATAGGAGAAGACCAAGAGGAAGGTCTCTAATGCATTGGCAAGTTTCACCCATAGAGGATTTATGGAAAAGAATAAACAAGGCTTAAACAAGATAAAAAGGCCTTGAGAGTGAGCATGCAGCATCAGAGATGAAAACCCTCTTTGAGACTCAGTCTCTCTCTCTCTCTCTTTTTTTTTTTTTTTTGTCAAATGAAAGCCTTACACTAGATAGCAAGGGAGGAGAGGGAAGAAAACAAGCATTTATTAAGCACCTACTATGTGCCTGGTACTGTGCTAAGAACATGACTAGTATCTCATTTGATCTTCAAAACATCTCTGGAAGGGTAGGTGTTATTGTTATCCCCAATGAGGCAGACAGAAGATGAAGTTTTCCTAGCTTCACACAGCTATTGTCTGAGGCTGGATTTGAACAAAGATCTTCTTTCCAGGACCAGTGCTCTGTACACTGCACTGCCTAATGACCTCCAAATCTATGAAACTTCAATATATTTTTGCTCTTCTCCACCCCCTCCCACCTCCACCCTCTACCTCTGCTTGATTAGGCATGGTTATTTAATAGATGGGTGAAAAAAAGGATTGAAAATACTATTGTAGGGGGCAGCTAGATGGTTCAGGGAATAGAGTACTGGCCCAGGAGTTAGGAAGACCTGAATTCAAATCCAGCCTCACGCACTTACTAGCTGTGTGACCTTGAGTAAACCACTTAACTCAGATTGCCTTAAAAAAGAAAAGAAAATACTACTGTGCCACCTCATTGAGAAATGGAAGAAAAAAATCAGCTCCTTCCTCCCAACCACCACTATCTGCATGGTTTTAATAAAAGTAGGTATGGACCAAAGTAACAGGGAGGTGGTTCCGTTCTGGAGAGCCCTGAGTCATTTGGCTTTGGGTAGATCCAGGGGTATAGAGGTAGGCCTGAAAACACAATCAGCTTTAAGTCCTAAGTGATGGGATTTTAGGGGTGTTTAGAAGGAGCAAATATCCCCCCCAAAAAAATCTCTTCCATCCAAGTTACCATTGCCTGAAACCCTACAAATACCCCCTGCAGAAGCAACAGATTGGCTGCATTGGTTATTTACACCTCATCACAAATTATTTTTTATCAGATCCTTTTCTAAGAGATCCTTTTCTAAGGCAGGAGAAATACAGTGAAGAAAGGTGTCCCAGCCTTCAAAGAATTGAGGATTCAAATGAATCCACTGAGGTGCACTGAACCGATTTACTGTTCCTCCTCCTGGCACAATCTATGTCCCATCCAAATTGGCCTATATGTTGTTTCCTTGTACATATTGCTTCTTTTCCTATTTTTGTGCCTTTGCAGAACCTATCCTCCCATACATGAGAAGCTCTCCCTGGTTTGGCAATCCTTAACTCCCTTCAACACTCAGCTGAAGAGCCTTTCCTAATCTTCAGGTGGAAGCCTCCTAGTACCAAGCAAGCTCTTGGAAGGCAGGGCCCCTTTTCAGTACTTTTGGTTGTTGTTTTTGTATCCCCAGCCCCTCTTCTATTGGCCCCCTTCTCTCCACTCACACAGCCACAACCCTGGTTCAGTCACTCACCATCTGTCTCTTGCCTGGACTTCTGCAATCCTTTTCTAAGAATATCCCTGCCTCAAGTCTCTCCCCTGCTCACATCCTTCCTCCAATCCAAAAGAATTTTCCTAAAGTGCAGGCCTGACACTTCCCTACTCAACAAATTCTAAGGGTTCCCTCTGTTTGGCAACCCTAGCTTTTTGGTCTTCTTACACAAACTCTATCATCTAGCTCCATTGGTAAGAGCAGCTGCTACGAACATTCTCACACCAAGTTCATTTCTGAATGGGGCATCACAGATGGGATGTGTTACCTGCAGCCATGCTTGCAGGACATAGGCATCTAAGCTGGACAGGCACATTGAGTTCACTATCGCCTCACCTGACCCTCTTCCAAGAGTCATTGCCATCTCTACTTCTTCACCTAAGATCCAGAAAGAATGAACACAAGGACAGAAGAAACAACAATGCCATGCATTCCAAGGGTTAAAGTGCACATACACACACACACACACACACACACACACACACACACACACACACCGGCTTATAATATTTTTTCCTTTACTTCCAACTGGGAAAGAGAAAAATTAAGTCTATTAGAGATGGTTTAAATTTTCATTGGGAGCATTTACACCTTGGAAATCAGCAAGCTACAAATCAGGACTTTGATTTCTTGTCTTCTTAATTAACCAGACTTAAGAAAGTGATAATAAAAAATATTCATGTAGATTAAGCCTAAAAATGTGTTATAGGTACTTTTTTTTCAGAGAGTTGGTTGTCAAACATTTACCAGCATACCTCTCTCATGTATTCTCAGTTCTAGCTCAGAGTTCAGTCAAGTAAAAGGCTTTAATTACCAGGAAGTGAATAGAGAACAGTCAGAGAGGTATTGTGAGGTTCAAATGAGATAATGACTATAAAGCATTTTGCAAACTTTAAAGCACTATATAAATGCCAGTTATTATTTTTGTTGTTATTAGCCTACATTCACGAGGCCTGTACTTCATCGCCCAGTTCCAGAAGTATGTGAGTGGGCAGCTGACCAAGGGTGTATGTTCTGAGTACTGGGCTCCTTGTTGGCCAGTCCCCCTGTTGAAGCACATCAAAGGCAATCTTTTGAGGGAATGAGCCAGCAGTTGGAGGGAAGGGGAAAGGAGAGGAGGGGGAATTGTCAATCACAGCTATGTGAAAGATGGATTGGAGAGGGGAGAGATGTATGATGGTGGTATTTAGTCATGTAGGATTCTTCAGACTTCTGGGGTTTTCTTAGCAAAGATACTGGAGCAGTTTTTGCCATTTCTTTCTCCATTTTATAGATAAGGAACTGAGGCAAACAAGTGACTTGCCCAGGGTCACACAACTAATAAGTGTCTGGAGTCAAATTGGAACTCAGGTCCTCCTGACTCCAGGCTGAGTGCTCTATCTACCTAGCTGCCCTAGATATGTGGTAGGAAGGCCCATTGGAGGCCATTGCCATTGTCCAGGTGAGAGGTATATAGCAATAATAACAATAGCTTGCATGTTAAAGCATTTTCTTTTTAACAGTTCTGTTCAGCATTTAGTACAATACTGCCTCCATAATAGATAATAGTCAGTGGACTTGCCTGAGAATCAGAAAAGTTTGGATCCCCACCTAGGGCAACATACGATGGATAGGCAAATTGCTTAATCTCTTACTTTGTAGTGCCCTGGCTGAGTGGAGGTCGATTCAGTTTAAAGATAAAGCCAAATTTATAATCTGCTACACTGTGGACCCAGTACACAGGGCAAAAGAGTGGTAAAGAGTTAAGTTCAGCTCTCCTTTCTACAAGATCAAAAGCACATAATCAAGGGCTTTCATTTTTGAGAATGTTACATGAACAGAGACCTTGACCTTCTTGTGCAAGACTATCCCCTAGTGAGGCTTTGCTGTAAACCTACCAATGCAGTGCTTCAGTTTAGCCATGTGCTGAAAGCACAGGAACTTGACTCTACCAGCTCTTTAGGGCATTCATTATCATAGGATTTTACCCATCGTGTAACACTGGAAAGTACCCTAAAATAAAGGGGAGATGATCATTGAGGCATCTTCTTTATTTTTTTAATGCAGAGAAGAAAACATAAGGAAAGCTTAAATAAGCGGTACAGCTTTGAAAGCTACAGGTTGAATTTATTATATACTGTAAAAGAAAAGCAACCTGTACATAATAGAAATCTACAGTTTCATGTATAATTCCCTTTTTCTGTCCTACCTCAACAATACCCATTTTATTTGGTATTTGTTAAGTTCAGAATAAAAATACATTTTTTTAAATTTTTAATTGAAAGTGCCCTAGACTAGTATAGGAATTGGCGGACTTACTCCTTTGTGAACTAAGAAAAACCACATTGTTTTTGTACTTCGGTTTCCTTATTACTTATAAACTCATTGAATTATAGAGCTAAATAAGAGCTAGGATATATTAAATCACAGTTTTAGATATAGAAGGCCCTTTGAGGTTATCTAATCCATCCTCTTCATTTGACGAGGGAACCAAGAACCAGAAAGGTTACATTATAGGTAGTGAGTGGCAGATCTGGGTCTTGATCTGAAGTCCTCTGACTCCAAGCAGCTAGATGGAGGAGAGAGAGAGAGAGGCTGAAGACTTTGCTCAGCTCTGCCTCACTCAAATCCAATTCACAAACAAATCAAGGCATCATTCTTGTGATGTCACTGGTCCTCTTCAAGAACTAAGGACAAACAACAACAGGTCATTCAGTGGATAGTGCCAGACCTGGAGTCAGGAAGACTCATCTTCCTGAGTTCAAATCTGGCCTCAGATACTTACCAGCTGTGTGACCCTGGACAAGTCACTTAACCTTCTTTATCTCCGTTCCTTATGTGTAAAATGAGATGGAGCCTTCTCATCTCAAATAGGAAACCACTCCACTATTTTTGCTAAGAAAATCCCAAATAGGGTCAAGAAGAGTCAGATATGACTGAAAAACAACAACAACAAACTCTGACTCCAAATCCATTGTTCTTTCTGTTCCAGGTCCTTATTTTACAGATTGAGACCCAAAGAGTCTTCTGCACAAAGTTAACAAGCTAGTTAGTAGTCGATGTGTGACTAAACATAGAACTCTCCCCTTCCAGTTGTACTAGTGGGCTGCTGTTCTCTTTTTCTGTACAGCTTTGTATTAAGCCAGTGAACCTAGAGGAAATCAGAGGGTTCATTTGGGGAAGTGACTCCCACATTGGCCTCCTGGGGAAGACTGTCCTGGCCTGGCAAGCCAGATAGTCATCACCTGTCAGGGTCAGTGGGGCCCTGTCACAGGTGTGACTGAATACAGGCTAGAAAAACGAGGCTCTTGACTGGAGTCTTCCTCAACTCTTAACTTTCCCTCATCCCCCATATCTAATCAGTTGCTAAGCTTCTGTCAATTCTACCACTACAACATCTTGTCCCCTCCACTGACTAGACCACCCCTTCCATACAGGCTCTCATCACCTCTTATCTAGACTCTTGAAATATCCTACAAATTGTTCTTATTGTTCCAGTTTTTTCTTCGGCCAATCCACCCCACACACAGCTACCAAAATGATAATCCTAAAGCCCAAGTGTGACAATGTTGCTCCCATGCTTTAAAAAAAGTGACTCTATATTTCCTCGAGTGAAAACAACAAACATGACCTGGACAGGAGTAGTGGAAGATAGAAGGGCCTGGCGTGCTGTAGTCCAGTGGGTCAGGAAGAGTCAGAGGCAACCGAACAACAACAACAACGTATTTCCTCTAGAATTAAATACAGACTCCTCTGTTTGTCATTTTAGGCTCCTGCTGTTCTAACACACCATATCCTATCTCCTTTCACAATACCTTTGGGCAGACTGTGCCCCTAGCCTGTAATGCCCTCCCTTCTAACATCTACCTCTTAGAAACCCTCCCTTCCTTCAAAGTTCAGCTCAAGTTCCAACTGGTACATGAGGCCTTTCCTGATTCTCCAAGCAGCTAGTGCATTCCCACCATTTCCAATTACTTTTGATTTACTCTATATATTTTTTGTATTTACTTACCTGTATACATATTGTTTTCACTAATAAAACATAAGCTCAATATGGAAATATGTTTTTCATGGCTTCAAATGTATAATTGATATCAAATTGCCTGCCTTCTCAAGAAGCAGGGAGGGGCAGGAGAGAGGGAGAGAATTTAGAATTCAAATTTTTAAAAAATGATTGTTCAAAAATGTTTTACTAGTAATTGAAAATATTTTTTAAAATAATAATAATAATAATTTTAAAAAACAAAACATAAGCTCATTGAGGAAAGGGGCTATTTCATTTTTACCTCTATGTCCTCAGCTACTAACAGTGCCTGGCATATAGTAGGCAGTTAATAAATGCTTATTGATTTTTGATTGATCTGAGAACTTTCCAACGTCTATTCTGTCACCTCAGGGAGTAGCAGAGAACTAGGTGACAGGTATCTACATAGTAGACTTAGGGATGATGGAACAGGTGACATTCAGTCTCATATTCCATTACAACAAGAAACTGAGTCCCTATGTTTACCTATCAAGTCTTACCTTCCTTTCAGATTCTACTGGAGTCTGTTCTCCTCCACAAAGTCTTCACCAACTACTCCAACCCACAGTAAACTCTCCCTCCCTAAACTCTTACAATGCACTCAATCTATTTTGGCACTTAATTCCTTTTTCTGTTATTTAACTTACATGTGTATATATCTTATGTAGGACCTGGACATACTCCATAACTTGCCTATAGGTCCTTCTATATAAGAAATTTTTTCTGTTTTATTATGATTATTATTATTATTATTATTTATTTTTTACTTTTTTAAAATTTTGAGTTCCAAAATTTCTCTCTCCCTCCAGTCCTTCCCCTATCCACTGAGAAAGCAAGTGATATGATACCAATTACACGTGTTAAACCATGCAAAACATATTTCTATGTTAGCCATGTCACAAAACAAAAAAAAATAAAGTGGGAAAATTATACTTCAATTTGCACTCAGATTTCATCAATTCTCTCCCTGGAGGTAGATATCATTTTTCACCATGAGTCTTTTAGAACTATGCAACACATGTTTCAAGGTACTTTTTGGTTTGCAGATTCACCAAAAAAGTATAGCTAACAAGCCCCCACTGATGTGTTTGCTTTTACAAGTTGGCCAGAAACATAATTTGTTCAAAGCAAAAATATTTATTGAAACAGCATAGCAAGAAAAGTATAAATAGAACATTTCCCCCATAAGTACATTATTCCACATTATTCCACAAATGTACACATATCAATAGGAAGAGTACACTCATGGAACCATATACAAAGGGAAAATGTGTGGCCAGGGCACATGCATGAAAGACCAAACACATAAAGAAAACATGTTGCATGTGCAAGGCACATATGTGAAGGGTTAACTCATGCTTCCAACACTGCAGGGTCACTGTCTATCTAAAAGAGATGTCATCCTGCTGGCCTTCTGGGCAAGCTCCTTGCTGATCTCCCATGACACATAGCCTCTGCTAGGTATTGATCCCTGCTAGTATCTCGTGCAAATGAATAAGTAGGGAGGGAAGTGTGGGAGCAAAAGCTAATCTCTGGGAGCAAAGTCATTTTTTCTTTAGCTTAGCCATATTATGTGTATATGTATCCAGCAAAGTCTTTTCCAGGAATTAAGTTCCACCCTAAAATCATCTTTATATTAAGGTCCTTGAAGGTAGGAACTGCGCCTGAGTCTTCTAAGTAGGTACTCCATCAATACTTATTGAATTAAAATCTTTCCTGCTGTGAATAAGCATTGGTTGGGTGCCGTCTTCAATAATGTTTTTCTGTGCACAATTAAATCAGTTAAATTATTCCATTTAACTTCCATTCTCTAATATGGGTTCCCCAAGCAGCAAAAGCTATAATGGGGGTGGGGAGGGCTCACTTGCTCTCTTAGTTGTGTAAAAATTCTACAGTAAATTAGAAAATAAATATTTCGGTAATACCTCAGTCCAAATGGTGAACATAGAAGTAGCATTTCTGTCTAACTGAACCTGAGAGGCAGTATGGTAAAATGGAAAGAGTTATAGATTTGCTTGACATTTAAAGCCCTTTACAATCTAGTTCCAGTCTACTTCTCCACATTATTCTCCTTCGTGCACTCCATTCTGGCCCAAAGGGCCCACTTGCTGTTCTCCATACATGACATTTCATCCACAGCTTTCATGACTTTCTATAGGCTCTCCCACATGTCTGGAATGTACACCCTCCTCACCTCTGCTTTTCAGGATCCGTAGCTATTCATATGCAAGGCTTAGCTCATGCATCACCTCCTACAGAAAGCTCTTCCTAATCCTACTAGTCAGTATTCTTTCCCTCCTCAAATTTTCAAGTCTATATTTATCTAGACTGAGAGGTAAGAGTCGTCCGGACTTTGACATGCAACTGAGAAGTTACTGAGCTCAACCGCCAGTACATGGATCTGGGATAGACGTTGCAGATGGACTTTGAGCTGGGCCCAGAGCTGAATAGGAGAGTGGGCTGACTCGCCTTTAAGAAATTGTATAGGGGCAGCTAGGTGGTGCAGTGGATAGAGCACTGGCCCTCAGGTCCTCCTGACTTCAAATCTGGCCTCAGACCAAACCCTTGACACTTACTAGCTGTGTGACCCTGGGCAAGTCACTTAACCCCACTTGCCTAAATAAGAAAAAAAAATTGTATAGTTCTTTTAATGTCCCCAAGATTCTTCTTAAAACAAAGGTCCATATGTATATCTATGGGTATATGTATATATACACACTTATATACATGCATATATACATATATATGTATACATACATACAGAGAAAGTCATGGGAAAACCCCAAATGGAGTCACAAAGAGTCAGACACAACTGAAATGACTCAACAAAAATGTCATGGGGGTTGCATTAACAACTGGGGACATGAAGAAAAGTTTCATTTAGGAGATATAACCTGAGCCTGTCCTGGAAGGAAGTGAGCTAGAGATTCTAAGAGGTGGAGATGAGGACGGAGGGCTTTCTGGGAACGGAAGACAGCCTGTGCAAGGACTCAGGGGTGGGAGATAGAAGGTCACCTTCAGGAAACAACAGATAGGCCATAGAGAGTGCACCAGCAAAATAATGTGAAATATATCTGAAGAAATAGGTTGGAGACAGACTATCAAAAAAGGGGTTGTTGTTTTTTGTTTTGATTTTTTTTTTTTGAGTATCAGAGAAGTTTGCATTTCATCATAAAGGCAATAGAGGATAAAGATGTTCAGAACTATGCCTCAAGACTATCGATTTGGCCGCCTGAGTGACTAGAAGGATGGTGGTGTCCTTAAACAGAAATAGGGACATTTTGAAGAGGAGTGGGTTTATGGTGAAAGATAATGAGTTCTGTTTTAGACATTATGAATTTGAGATGCCCATGGAACATCAGTTACAGATGTCCAACTAGACAGGCATTTGGACTCGGAGCTCAAGAAAGAGAGTAAGGGGATGCATATGTAAACTTGGAAGACATCTACATCAAGTTGAATTTATGGGAGCTGATGAGATTATTGAGAGAGAATAAGACCCAGGATAGAGCAATTAGGGTCAGCCATGCGTCAGGGGTGAATCACTGTGCCATTGTTTTCCCTGCCAAGGAGAAAAACCTTTGGACTGGAAGGAGCAGAACAAAAATGGCTAATAGGTAGTTGATACCCAAAATAACTAAGACTAGGGTAAGGGAATACTTGCCTACCCTTGATGAAGTAAAGCCACTTTGCCCAAATGAACTAACATCCTTGGGGACTAAAAGATATGGCAGATGTGATTGCTGAAATACCATCAGTGCTATTTCAAATATCACAGAGAACAGAAGAGCTACGTCATGGCTTGGGAAGTGTATATGGTGTCCCAATATTTTTTAAAAAGTAAGAGAATGGAATCTGCAAACTGTAGGCCTATGAGCTTGACTTCAATTCCTGGGAAAATTCTAGAATATATTATTAAGGTGATAGTTAACATCTAGATAAGGGAGTGATGATCACAAAGGGCCAGCATGGCTCCGTCAAGAACAGGTCATGCCAGACTAACTTCATTTCATTCTTTAAAAGGTAACTAAACTATAAAGGAATACTATAGATTATAAATGTATTTAATTATATAATTTACCTACATTTAATTTAGCAGGATTAAGATACCTCCTCCCATTCCTTTGCTGAGGAAGGAATTCCACAGGTGTGGAATACTGCATATATTTCCAGATTTTTTTTTGGTATGTATTGATTGATTGTGCTGATTTTTTTTTCTCCTTTTTTTCTTTAAAAAAATTCCATGTTATATGGGATAGCTCTCTGGGTAGGGAAAATGGGAAGAATCCAGGGAGAATTTTTTTCAATATAAAAACAAAATATTAATAAATCTCATTAAAAAAAACAAATAAAATAAAGTATCTCATTCTATCCTTTTGAGGAAGATAGATAAGAGCCAGACAATAGCTCCCTCCTGCCTTTCTAGTCTTCACATCCCTTACTACTCTACCACGTACTCTTAAACCAACTTCCTTGCTGTTCCAAGAACAAGAAACTCCATCTCTTGACTCGTGACATTTTTCCTGGCTGTCCCCCAAGCCTAGAGAAGAGAAGGTCCAGGGGGTACATAAGATCTCTCATCAAATATTCAAAAAGCTATCTGGCAAAACAGGGAATAGATCTGTTCTTTTTGACCCAAAAGAGCAGAACAAGTAAGACTAGGTAGAAGAAGCAAAGAGGAGATTTTAGGTTTGATGTAAGGAAAAGCTTCCTAACGATTATAGCTCTTTAAAAATGGGAGCTGGCGGCTTCTCCCTCACTAAGTCTTCAGACAAAAGCTAGATAGATGTCTGTGGCAGAAAGGATTCTTTTTCAAGTATGTTTGTGACTAGAAGGTCACTAGATTCTCTTCCAAGTCTAAAATTCGGTGATTCTGTGACCTCCCTTGCATCTTTTAAGTCTTTACAGTAGAACTTGAGGGTAATATATTCATCCTTTGGGAAGGGAAATTTCTAGAGCTTTTAAACAGTCTAAAAACCATTATCCAAGTTATGTTGTTTTCTGAATTTTCCAAGGTCGGTTTTATATCTTTTTTAAAAGGGCCACTTAATCATAATATTGCAATACCAGATCTACACACACAGAGCTGTTTAGTGAAAAAGAAAATGGAATATTCATGGAAAGTCTATATCAATACTATGTGAACACAAGATGAGGCTCTGAATAACTAAGCTGCATGACATTTTTGTCTGATAAGGTCTCAATTCTAAGTCATGTGTATTGGATGTTTGAACACTGAGTTATCATAAGACTTCATTGTATTCCCCCTGAGGTTCACATTTCCTGGGCATTGTGGGTCATTTCCTATTATGAAATTTGTTGAAAAGGTTTGTGAGGTTTTTAAAGAGCTAAATATGTATTCTTTTTTTCCTCTTAAGATCTATTCTACTGAGTATTGCAATCACAAATAAAGATGTTTGGAAGTAATTAGAATCAGCTCTGTTGTCACCACCCCTTTTAAATTATCTATGACTGTTGAATATTTTAAAGCATATGGCTGATTGAGACATCAGGAAACCTTAGCAATGATGATTCAGTAATGTTGCTCATTCCGAGCTACTATGGATATTGTGAAAAATCAGATAAAGGTACAGGATACTTTCTCAAGAAAGGAAATACCAAAAAAAAAATTTTTTTTTTAATGACTACAGATAAAGCAGTAGGTTAGGAGTAGAGAACAATGACTTTTGGTATATCCAGTGCTCTGAGGCCACTGGGCCACAGGTTTCATAAGAAGGTAACTGCTGGCTTGCTACAAGCCCTTGACAATCCAGCTCTGTCTTTGGGTAGGGGTATCAACAGTAGACTTTATCATAAAGCCCTACCTGCCTATTGCCAAAAGAAATTTTCTTTCCCCACAGTCTCTTCTCTTATATCACTTCTGATATCACTTATATCACTTCCCCATTTGCATTTCTTGACTCCATACTGCCCCTGCCCATGACGATTCCCTTTACCCCAACATAACATCCTCTCCAGTCTGATGGGCAGATGGAAGATGCCAAGCCAGACCCCTGAACAGCATCTCAGGAGCTATACTCCCTATCATGACTTCTGCTATGTAACATCATTCATTCATCTACCTAAAACATGCTCTTTTACATGAACTAGAGGCAATTCAGGCAAGGAAGCTATACTCAGATGCATCAACTCAAGGTGTCCTCAGTTCCTTATGGAATTTCCTTTTCCTGTTATGGCAAAATACATCTTTTGTTAACTGTTGAATGATCTGTCACACAGCTAGCAAGTGTCTAAGGCTGAATTTGAACTCAGTTCTTATATAATAGCTTCCAAAAGTACCTTGATACTAGGAGTAGTTTTAGAAAGTCATACTCAGAACAAAAATTATACAAAAATTGCATAGACTTTTTTTTTAAAATAGCAGTGTTGAACCTGATACCAGAAAGACTCATCTTAATGAGTTCAAATCCAACCTACCTGTGTGACTTTGGACAAGTCATTTAATCCTTTTTGCCTCAGTTCCTCCTCTGTAAAATGAGCTGGAGAAGGAAAAGGCAAACCACTCTAATATCTCTTCCAAGAAAACCCCAAATGGGGTCACAAAGAGTCAAACGTGAGTGAAACAATCAAAAAGTACAGTTTCTCCCAATCCTTCCATTGTCAACATTTATGCCTTAGACACTTCATCCAGACTGTCTTCTCCTTCCTGGTCATGATTTTATTTCCCATGTTATTTTCTATACTTCAGAAGGATCTGTGCATTGTATATGAGGATTTACAACTAATTGCCCTATAGCTGTTAACAGCAAACACATCTTCCAGCATCCATTTCCTCCTCTGAAACTCAGCTGAAACCCCTCTATTGTTCTACTGGCATCTGCTGACACGAACACACTCAGTAAGTGTTTTTGCTCTTGCTTTTCAAAGGTGAAAAAAAAAATATTTTGCAATTGAAGTCTCCCCTTCCTTCCTCCCCCCAATCTGAACATCGTCCTGGCCTGGGTCACTGAGGGGCATTTTGGTAGAGTATTAATTTGCCTAATATTTTATTCTTTGAGCGTTCTTCAGTTATTGATGTGTGACCCAAATTATTCTCCCTCCCCAAATAGATTATAAGCTTCTTTAGAGACGTGATCTTGTCATAGGATCATAGCAATCAAGCTAGGAAGGAAAAGTAGAGGTAATTTAGTTCAACTGCCTCATTTTACAAATGAATAAAAAGAGCCTCAAAGAGATTAAAGAATTTGGGGTGCGGAGCCAAGATGGTGGAGGGAAAGCAGTGACTTACTTGAGCCCTCCCCCAAACCCCTCCAAATACCTATAAAAATGGCTCCAAACAAGTTCTAAAGCAGCAGAACCCACAAAAAGACAGAGTGAAACAAATTTCCAGCCAAAGACAGCCTCGATGGTTGATCAGAAAGGTACATCGCGCCGGGCAGGGAGAGGAGCACAGTTTGGTGTGCGTGCGCAGGCCGCAGCAACCCTGGAGCAGGCCTCAGAGGACTGAATCGCAGGCAGCTGTGGCAGTTTCCAGACTTCTCAACCCACGAATGCCAAAGACAACTTGGAAGGTCAGTGGGAAAAGTCTGTGACTGAGGTGACAGAGGAGCTAGGTCTTAGCCGCAAGCTTCCGGCCCACAGACTGAGGGGGAATCAAGTGGCTGATCAGAGGGGCATTGCAGGGGTCTCTTTGCCAGTGCTGAGGCAGGAATCTCTTGCTTTACCAGTGCTTGGATCTGGGTCACAGTTCGGAGGGGCGGTCCTGGGGTGAGGAGGAACGCTGGTGTGTTGGTGGAGAGAAAACTCCTTGCCCCTTATCATAGCACCTTGGAAGAACTGAAAATTTTCAGATCCCTAGAAGTATCTCTGAAAACAGCTGTACAAACCTCCGAAGCTTGGGACAGTACATTCTTCACATTGGAAGCAGACTTTTACCTTAACAAAGAGTTTAAAACTCAAGTAATGGGCCGGGATCATGAGTAAGCAGCGCAAAAAAAAGTCAGACTATATTATCTTACTTTGGTGACAAAGAAGATCAAAACATACAACCAGAAGAAGAAAACAAAGTCAAAGCTCCTACATCCAAAGCCTCCAAGAAAAATATGAATCAGTCCCAGGCCTTGGAAGAGCTCAAAAGGGATTTTTAGAAGCAAGTAGGAGAAGTAGAGGAAAAACTGAGAGTGATGCAAGAAAATCATGAAAAACAAGTCAACAGCTTGCTAAAGGAGACCCAAAAAAACACTGAAGAAAATAACACGTTAAAAAATAGCCTAATCCAAATGGCAAAAGAGGTCCAAAAAGCCAATGAGGAGAAGAATGCCCTAAAAAGCAAAATTGGCCAAATGGAAAAGGAAGTCCAAAAGATTACTGAAGAAAATACTTCCTGAAAAATTAGAATAGAGCAATTGGAAGCTAGTAACTTTATGAGAAATCAAGACACTATAAAACAAATCCAGAAGAATGAAAAATTAGAAAACAATGTGAAATATCTCATTGGAAAAACAACTGACCTGGAAAATAGATCCAGGAGAGAGAATTTAAAAATTATTGGACTATCTGAAAGCCACAATCAAAAAAAGAGCCTGTACATCATCTTTCAAGAAATTATCCAGGAAAACTGTTCTGATATTTTAGAACCAGAGGGCAAAATAGAAATTGAAAGAATCTACCAATCTCCTCCTGAAAGAGATCCCCACAGGAAAACTCCTAGGAATATTGTAGCCAAATTCCAGAGTTCCCAGGTCAAGGAGAAAATATTACAAGCAGCCAGAAAGAAACAATTCAGGTATTGTGGAAACACAATCAGGATAACACAAGATTTAGCTGCTTCTACATTAAGGGACCGCAGGGCATGGAATATAATATTCCGGAGGGCAAAGGAGATAGGATTACAACCAAGAATCACCTACCCAGCAAAACTGAGTATAAACCTTCAGGGGAAAAGTGGTCATTCAGTGAAATAGAGGACTTTTAAGCATTCGTGATGAAAAGACCAGAGCTGAATAGAAAATTTGATTTTCAAATACAAGACTCAAGTGGAACATGAAGAGGTAAACAGGACAGAGAAAATCATAAGAGACTTGTTAAGGTTGAACTGTTTACATTCCTGCATGGAAAGATGATATTTGTAACTCATGAGACCTTTGTCAGTATTAGGGTAGTTGGAGGGGAAAAAATTATATGTACGTATATATGGATATAGATAGATAGAGGGCATAGGGTGAGTTGAAAATGAAGAGGTCATATCTGGAGAATAAAATTAAGGGGTGAGAGGATTATACTAGGAGAAGGCGAAAGGAAGAGGTAGAATGGGGTAAATTATCTCACAAAAAAAAAACAGAAAAGAAAAGGCTCTTACAGTGGAGGGGAAACGGGGGAAGGTGAGAGGGAATGAGTGAACCTTAAGCTCATCAGATTTTGCTTAAGGAGGGAATAACATACACACTCAATTGAGTATGGAAATCTGTCTTACCCTACAGGAAAATGGGGGGGAAGGGAGATGTAGAGTAGGGAGATGATAGAGAGGAGGGCAGATTGGGAAGGGGGTAATCAGAAGCAAATATCCTCTGAGGAGGGACAGGGTCAAAAGAAAGAATAGAATAAATGGGGGGGTGGGATAGGATTAAGGGAAATAGTTTTTCACAGCATGTCTACTATGGAAGTGTTTTGCATAACTGCACATATATAACCTATATTTAGTTGCTTGCCTTATCAATGAGGGTGGGTGGGGAGGGAGGAAGGGAGAAAATTTGGAACCCAAAGTTTTAAAAACACATGTTTTAAAAAAAATGTTTTCACATGCAACTGAGAAATAAGAAATACAGGAAATGGGGTAAAGAAATCCATCCTGCCCTTCAGAAAAATTGAAGGGGGAAGGGGATAAGAGAAGGAGGGGGAGAGATAGAAGGGAAGGCAGACTAAGGGAAGGGGTATTCAGAATGCATGTCATCTTGGGGTGGGGGGAGGGGTGAGATAGGGTGAAAATTTAGAACTCAAAATCGTATGGAAGTAAATGTTGAAAATGAAAAATAGAAAAAAAATACCTTTTTAAAAAAAGAGAGAGATTAAAGAATTTGTTCAAGTTCACACAAGTAGCCTGGGACAGCATCTGGATTAGAACTGAGATCTTCTGATCCTACAGCAGTGGGGATGGTCACCCAACATGTATTTTTGACTTATTGACTAGCTGGTATCCTCCTTAGCTGTGAGTGGTGGGCCTACGACTGGCATCTTTGTTAGTCCAGATTTACTGTTGGAATAAAATTAGGTACTTGTAAGTCATTGAAATGCCGACAGAGGACGTTTACTTAGCACTTAAATATTGCAAGGATATGTAACAAGGATATAATGGCACCAAGCTTTGGTGGAAGAGGTAACCCCGCATCTGTTCAAGAGGACATGGTGTGGTGACTCATGTTGTCTTCAGATATCCACCGATTAGGAAGACCTTCTATGCTCCTAGGTGGGTAGAATGCCCCATCATCTCAGCCGGGGGCCACTGGAAACTGTGCAGCAAGAAAGGCAGCTTAAGCCTTGCCCAACTCAAGCCCATCAAATCCAGGCTTTGTCACCTTTTAGGAAAAAATCTAGCCTAACCCATGTGGAGGGAATAGGAGGAGTCCTAGTGGATATTGGTCCTCTCCTATTAGCCATACCTATTAAAATTTTATTCCTAATTTTAAAAAATAAAGAAGTTATAAAAACTAGGTGGAATTACTACATAATTGTAACCCTTGTGTCTGAGGTTCACATATGACAATAAAGGGCTTGCATATACTTTGGGGAATTTTTTTATCTTCTCTCAATGCCCGCATCCAGACTATCTGGGAACTTTGATAGGATACCACTAAAGGTATTGGCACCAAATTCCCTTGCAAACTCACAAGGTTCAAAGAACGAACAGGTTATTAACATAGAGAAGTCAAAGAAAACAATTAAGAGTCCTTCATAATTCATGGGAAATAAGAACACAATGCAGCCCATGATTGCATTCCGCCAGGGTCTACATAGCCCCAGTCACTCAGAATCTTGCCTTGGGTAGGCTCCCTGGAGGCACTGTCTCTAAGGTGGCTCCTTGACCTGAATCTCCTCCTGAGGCTTTGATAAGGGTTCCTTGGTGCTGTTCTCCATCATTCCTCTGGCTCAACTCTTGGCCTGGTGTTCTCTGTGTTGCCCTCAGCAGATGTCCGGGTCCTCACTCTCTTCACCACTTCCTGTTGTGGTTCCTGCTCTGCCCTCCATGTATCATTGTAATGCCCGCAGACCTCTAACAGATGATTTCAGTTTTGTGAAGCCAATCAGCAGCTGTTTGAAAAGAAAGAAGCAGTGACTGTTTTCCCCCACAATTCTCTCCTAGTTGTCAAAATGTGTATAGACTCCCTGAGGACAGGGAACCCCTTCTTATTTACCTTTGTATCTCCTTCATGGTTTTGCACAATGCCATGCATATATTTGGTACTTACTAACACATAAGATTTTTTTTTTAGGGGCAGCTAGATGGTACAGTGGACAAAGTGCCAGGCCTAGAGTCAGGAAGACTTATCTTCCTGAGTTCAAATCCAGCCTCAGACACTCACTGGCTGTGTGACTCTGGGCAAGTTACTTAACCCTGTTTGCCTCAGTTTCCTCATCTATAAAATGAACTAGAGAAGGAAACGGCAAACCACTCCAGCATCTTTGCCAAGAAAACCCCAAATGGGTTCACAAAGAGTTGGACAGTACTGAACAACAAAGACATAAGATTTAGAGCTGGAAGGTATATTAGAGAATATTTAGTCTTAACTCCCCTGAACAGAAGAAAATTGAGGCCCTAACAAGTCAAATGACTGCTCAAGGTAACATAAAGAGAAGCGACAGAGTAGAGATTTGAACCCAGGCCTCCCAACTCCAAAACCTTATTTGTCTTTTCACTGTAGCACTATGTCTCATCAAGCACCAAATAAGTTGTTGGATTAATTAGCCAGCAGATGGGTCAGAGTGACTGTGACCATATCCAACAAAATGATCAGTATAACGAGTCCTCAGAAGTAACCAAATTCTTCTAATTCAACCGACGTGATGGAAGAAAGGATGGATCAAATGAGATAAAATATAGGAAGGATCTTCTAAACCTTAACATGCAATGCAAACCCTCAGCTATTAGAGGCAGATTGGCATAGTAAATAAAGAGCTGGCCTCAGAGCCCCAAAGACTTGGGTTCAAGTCCTATCTCTGGCATATGCCAGCTATGTGACTCTGAGCAAGTCACTTAACTTCTTCATGTTACAGGCAACTTTCAAAGACTAGAAGTTAGAGAGAAAGTACCATCTGCATTGGTAAAGGGAATTCGCTCTTCAGGAAATTTTCTCTTTCAGTGAAATCATAGGTCCATTATCTATCTATCTCTTATTATTTGTCTGGGTGTAATTTCACTAGTGTAGAGAACTCCCAGGTGTGGCAACTTCCTCCACTGATGTCTTGGGAATTTCTTGGGACTCTGAGAATTTAAAGGATTTGCTCATGGCCCCATAGCTAGTTTCTGTCAAAGGTGTTATTAGAACCCAGGACTTCTTAGTATCCATCATATTCATCCTTTCTATTTCAATATAGTAATAGTTCATTACATTTATGCACTACAATTTGTTTTTCCATTCCCCAAGATTATCCTTCTATCCATCATACCAAACTGATTATGTTGCCTCTCCAACTATTACTGTCATGGAAAATTGGATTGACCTAGTCTTTGGTTACCACCTGAATTAGAGGAAAGGAATCTTTAACTGCCTAGCCAAATGCAGATCAGAAGGCAGTGTTTCTAACCTTTGGAAACACCTAGGATTTCTGGACTGTGGGGCCACCATGTAATTGTGAAAGGCCAGTGCCCAAAGAGCAAAAAATCCTTTCAAATGGGGAAATGAGATACCTGACAACTCTTCTCACTTCTCCACCACCTAGTAGTGGTCCACAAAAAAACATTTCTTAAAATACAGAAAATTAATTCAAGGAGTGCCTTGCCCCAAGACTATAGATGAAGTCAGGGTAGATCTTTTCTTTACTCAGCTTATAGTTGCATAGTCCTACAGCCCTATTTTCCCTCAGGGAGAAAAAAAGTTCATCTTTATAAGATGAGGGACTGAGTTCAACCTTGGGGTACAGAAATTCAGACAATTGACTCTGCCCTTGGTGTAAACTCTGGCTTTTTTGTTACACCCACAGTTGCTTGATTAAATTTGTACTTTGGTGACTCAGTGACTAAGTCCGAAGATAACTAGGTATCGGATGTGTCGTTCAAGTTTTAAGCGACCCATTGGCCACTTTAAAAGAAAATGTTTGGATTATGTACGCAGGTTATCAACTGTTAGAAGAATAAATTAAATCATTGATCCCTTCCCTAGGCTCCCTCTGCTGGTATGAACAGCAGTGACTGCAAATTAGAGCAATTCTGAAGGCTGTCGCTGTGTCTGAGAAAGTGGATCGTTTACAACCGCAAAGAGAAAACAGGAATGAAGAACAGAAAAGGGGGGAAATATTTGTAGTTTGATGGCTGCTTCCCACTGAAATATTAGAGTTGAAAGGCACATCAAAATTAAGGCCTGCCCTAGAAGTAAATTACAAGACCTGCCCTGCTCGTTTTTTTTTTTTTCCTCCTGGAGAATGTGAACTGTGTGCATTGTTTACAGATGGTGTAGAGCCTGGGAAAGTGTCCAAGAACCTTATCTTTCCCACCAGCTTTCACAGATGGTATAAGAACTACAATCTTTTGGCAACTTTGTTTAGATTTCTTTTAGGCTTGGTATGCACCTGAGGAGTTCAAAGAAGAAGATAAATAATAGGACTTTCTTGTTTTCTGTTAAAACCAGCTAAACAGAGCAGCAGCCACTTTTAATTCATTGGGGAATCCCAACCCCCACTGTGCCTCTTCCTCTTCTCATCCGTCTCAGAAGAGAATTATGAAAAATCAACAAAGGCCATCATTGTCAAAGGAGGCCATTTCCTTCGATGTTCTAGCTGATTCTCTCTTTAAAAAATATATTTTATTGATATATTTTACTTCAATATTGTCTAGATTTCACCTTGTATCCTGCCCCTTCCCCACCCAGAGAACTGTCCCTAATAGCAAATAATTTTTAAAAGAAAAAAGAGAAAGTTAAAAAAAGAGGGAAAAAAATCAGTAAAACTGACCAATTGGAAAAAAAAATCCTACTTTATTTACAATATTTCATACACATGGACCCCACCACTACTCCTACCACATCTCCAAAGGAGTGAGGAAAAATGTCTTCTTGTACCTCTCATTTGGGGCCAAGTTTGCGCTTTGTAATTTTGCAACATTTATTTCCACTTGTTTTGTGGCAAATGCTCTTTCCATTTGCACTGTTGTTATCATTGTGCATACTTTTTTCCTGGCTCTGCTTACTTCACCTTGCATCACTTCATGTAGGTCTTTCCATTCTTCTCTGTAGTCATCATATTCATCCTTTCTATTCAATATAGTAATATCTCACTGCATTTATGCACTACAATTTGTTTTTCCATTCCCCAGTTGATAAACATTCATTTTGTTTCCAATTCTTTGCTATCACAAAAAGTACTGCAATGAACATTTTGGTGTATACACAGCCTTTATTTGTTGTCAGTGACTTT
This sequence comes from Vombatus ursinus, assembly GCF_900497805.2. Classification (NCBI taxonomy): domain Eukaryota; kingdom Metazoa; phylum Chordata; class Mammalia; order Diprotodontia; family Vombatidae; genus Vombatus; species Vombatus ursinus. Next base: position 80,687,041 of record NW_020954576.1, on the reverse strand, counting down.
CTTGAAATATATGCCTAACTGCTCCTCCTTTAATACTAATAAAACCCATGGACCAGTAGCTACCAAGATGCTGGGCTCACATGGACTAGGTCTGATCCTGGGGGGTAACCCCAAGAGGGTAATTTTTTTCTTTTCGGTTCATTTCTCCCATTTGGTTTAGAAAATCTCTAAATATATTTTATATTTGTTCTTGGTCTCTCCTTATCCAAATGTGGGTAACAAGGTCCCTGTTCTAATAGAAGCACTCAAGGAAACACTGCATATAGTAGGACAGTATTTCACCTCACAGAAAATGAAAAAGATGCAAAGAATTCACAGGAGGCCATAAACAATTGTAGAAACACATAAAGCATTCAAATAGCCTATCAGCTTCCCTTGGAAGGGAACACAACTTGGGGTTGCCATGAGCCAATACTCTGACATTCTGATGGATTTCTAGCTCTCCCACAGGATGCTCCCTCGTCCATTCCCAGCACGTAGTGTCAACCTAATGTTTGGATTCTCCCCTCTTGAAGGTAAATGCACTCTGGGGCTACTGGACTGAACAAGCAATCCTCCCTTTTCTGTGATACCTGAACTACCCAAAGAACTCATTGACTTTGTTCTCCTGCTAGGATGCTGCTCAGGAACTATATGGGCAATCTTCTTTCTCCAAGGAGAACTAAGAAGCTCCCTTATTCTCTCTAAAAAGTCTAGATCCTTAAAAATCTTGAACTTAAAAACTCTTGAAGGGGAAGGTGGGTTGGTGGTGGAGGGGTTGCCTGCAAGGCAACAGCTAAGGTTGGTGCTATCCAAGAAATCTTCCCTTTCAGGTTAGAAGTCTAGATTCCAAGATTAAACTGCATAGGGAATTTTTTTAAAATGCCTTCCTCCACCCAGGAGTTTGGAGTTAATGAATATTGTCCATGAACTGTGCTCTTGGGCCAAATGAGTACACATATATCTGTCTGTGCCATGTGCTTCTGCAGGAAATCTATCAGTGACTAGATTGCTGTTATCTTGTGGAGTGGGGAAAGTCCACTTTCAGTATCTCTCCTTTCAGGTCTTCTGTAAATACATACCTCCTCTGTGGCCCTGCCCCAAAAGAGCCACTTCCTACTGGAAGGAACTGTAATTGTACCCAAACTTCCTTCCCCTCAAAACTAGACCTGATTTGCTATAGGGCCCTGAACAGGGAAAGTTAAGGCAGTCCAAAAGTGATTGATTTCTCAATTCACTTTTATAGACCGCATTGAGAAGGTAGCTCCTTCAGTAAGAATTCCAGCCAACCAAGCACCTCGGAGGCAGCCCTAGTCATTGGGAACCAATTAGGAGTTTTTTGTCCTCTCTCTAAGGCACCATGGGCATGGGAATTGCTCCTTACAAGCCATCATCAAAAGGTTCATGCTTTGTAATCTTTATAAAACATTTTTATTTTTTTAAAATATTAATTTTTTTTAAATTCTCAATTTAACAAACACCAAATAAAAGTAGCATTGTCATATAAGAATGCAGATTGTACATGAAACCATGAATCTGTATTATAAACAACTGACTTTTCCTTTTAAGTGTAGATAAAATTTAGTGTTACTTTCCAAGCTGTCCTCCAAATTGAAAAAAAAAGAGAGAAAAACAAAAACTCTTATAGCAAATATGCATAGTTAAGAAAAACAAATCCACACATCAACTATCTCAAATATATGTCTTAAAGAAATCCACACATTAATTATCTCAAATATACGTGTTATTCAGCATCCTGAGATCATGTCCTCTTTGTCAGGAGATTGGTAGCATGCATCATATTCATGCCTCTGGAGCCATAGTTGGTCATTTAATTGATTACATTTCTTATGTCTTTCAAAGTTATTTTCTTTACAATGTGGTCATTATATAAATATATTTATTGGGTTTTTTTAAACAGCTGCTAGCTTTATTACATATCAATTTGGTAAAATTTTGCTTTCAATTTTGTTCATCTCTGATTTTTTTTCAAAAGATTTTTTAAATTAATTTTTATTTTTATTTTCAAATTCTCTCCCCCCCACACACACTGAGAAGGCAAAATACGCATCATATATATGAAATCATGCAAAATATATTTCCACATTAGCCACATTGCCAAAAAAAAAAAAAAGCAAGAGAAATAAAGAAAAAAAAAGTATGCTTCAATCTATACTCACAGTGCAACAATTCTCTCCCTAATGGTGGATAGCATTTTTCATCATGAGTCCTTTGGAAATGTCATAAATCTTTGTATTGATCAAAGTAGCTAAGTATTCCACAGTTGATTTATTGTTACATATTGCTGTTACTATGTGCAATGTTTTCCTAATTTTGATCACTTCACTTTGCATCAGTTTATATAAGTCTTCCTAGGTTTTCTTTTTCTGAAATCATTCCCTTTATCATTTCTTACAGTACAATAACATTTCATCACAATCATATACCACAACTTGTTCAGCCATTCTCCACTTGATGGACATGTTTTCCAATTCTTTGCCACCACAAAAAGAGCTGCTATAAATGTTTTTACACATATGGGTTCTTTTCCTTTTCTTTTGACCTTCTTGGGGGTACAGACTTAGTAGTGGTATTGCTGGGTCAAAGGATATGCACAATTTTATTGTCCTTTGTGCATAGTTCCACTTTGTTCTCTAGAATGGTCGGACCAGTTCACAGTTCCAACAACAATTTATTAGTATACTGTGCTTCCAAAGTTCCTGGCTTGGCCTTGAAATTTCTTCCACTCCATCTCTTGGTTCTGGGCATTCTCTCTGGCTATCCTGCTTTCCTGGAATGCTCTTTCTCTGGTCTGACTACTCCATTTCTTTGATTTTCAAAACTTGCTATCAAGTTGGGGGTTCTGGACTTATTGCTTCTCTGAAAATGATTTTTTTTACATTTCCTACTCAATTTATTTTTCTGATTTTTTTTCCTTTGTTGATTGATTAAGGTGTTTATCAATACAAATTTTCCCCTAAAGACCTCTTCAATTGCCCCAAAAGTTTTAGAATATTGTCTCATTGTTGTAATTTTCTTTGATAAAATTATCTATTTTTTCTGTGACTTATTCTTTGAATCACCAGTTCTTTAGGATTAAAATTTTAGTCTTCAATTACTTTTTAAACCTTTTTTCAAAGTCATTTTGTTAAACACATTTTTATTGTGTTTAAAGAAGAGTTTAACATTTCTCCTTTTATGAATTTGTTTGTGAAGCTTTTGTGCTGTAACACATGGTTAATTTTTGTAAAAGTACCATAAGCAACTTAGCTATGTTTATACTCCTTTTTATTCTCAATTCGTAATCAGCAAAGAGTAACATATCTAACTTTTCTAAAATTCAGTTCAAGACTTTAACTTATTTCTTGTTTATCTTTTTGTTAGATTTATCTATATCTGAAGGAGGCACACGAAAGTCTCTAACCTTATTGATCCAAGAAGATAGTTTTACTATTTCTCTCTATAAGCAAACTGACTTTCTCGTTACATCTTTAGATGATATATCTTTTAGTGCATATGTAATAAGTATTTGTATCAATTTATTGGCTTTGGTGCCGTTAAGCATAATTTTTCATCTCTTTTAATCTTATCTATTTTTACTATTGTTTTGTCCAAGTTCATGATGGCCATCCTTTCTTTTATTTTGAGCTTGCCTGAAGCATAATAAATTCTGCTCAAACCCCTTATTTTAACTCTGTGGGTTTTTTTAAAATGTTTCAAGTGAGTCTCTTATAAGCAATATATTGTTGTATTCTGCTTTCAAATCTATTCAGCTATCCTCTTCTATTTTGTACATTCATCCAAATAATTGTCAAGGTTATGATTGTTAATCAAGATTGAGGGGATGCCCATCAATTGGGGAATGGCTGTACAGGTTGTGGTATATGAATGTTAATGGAATACTATTGTGCTATAAGAAATGATGAGCAGGCAGACTTCAGAAAAACCTGGAAAGACTTGTATTTTATCCTCTCTCCAGCACCCTTTCCCTTTTCTTGATTCCTACCAGTTTACCTGTTGATTTTAATACTTTTCTGCACTAAACTCATGTGTGTGTGTGTGTGTGTGTGTGTGTGTGTGTGTGTGTGTGTGTTTTCAAGACTTCGTCTGGTTCAGATGAAGAGGTTCATTTAACCTCCACTTTCTCCATGTTTGTATAGGTTTGTTGTTATTGCTGTTTTTCTGTCCGCCCCTGATTATGTAAAGTAACAAATTTCACATCATGCCCCCTTCCCCAGTGACCCACCCCCAATACCTCTCCTGGAGCAACATTTTCTTTCTTCACCTAAAATAATCAAAACAGAACAAAACTATCCCGGGGCCTCTGTTTGTCTTATTCAACTCCCTGTATGAATGACCCTTAAAGACATTAGAGTTCTCAGGGGATATCTGTTACTTCTCCTCTTATTAAAATGTAAATACTTCATATTTTAGTACCTTCTTATCGTTCAAATGTGTTTACCTTTGTGCCTTTCTCCTGACTCTGTTGCTGGCATTTCAAAGTTTCTATTCAGCTCTGGTCTTTTTGTCAAGAATATTTAGGAATCTTCAATTTTGTTAAAAGTCCATTTTTGCCCTGTGGAATTATATTCAGTTTTGCCAAGTAAATTATTCTTGGTTGTAATCTTCTGTCTTTTAGAATATCGTATTACAGGATCTCCTGTTCTTTATAAAGTTAGCTGCCAAGTTTTGTGTAATGCTGACTGGATCCTTGGCATTTGAATTCTTTACTTCTGGACACCTGCAATATTATTTTTCTTTATCGTGGAAGATCTGGATTTTAGCTATGATGTTCCTGGATTATTAATTTAGGGTTTCTTTCAGGAGGTGATTAGCATAGTCCTTCTCTTTTCACTTTGTACTCTGATTCTAATTGGTTTGGGCAATTTTCAATTATGATTTCTTGAAATACGGTATCTAGCCTATTTTTTGTCATTGTTGTGGTAGTTTTCAAGGAGCAGTCAACTACTCTTAGACTCTCCTGTTTTCTAGGTCAGTTGTTTTCAATAAGACATAATTTTTTTCCTATTTTGATTTTGTTGTCATATTTCTTGTCTCATGGAGTCATTTATTGCTGTTGGGTTCATCTGTTTTTCAGGTAGGTCATGACTTGGATGACTTTTTGCACCTCCTGTACTCAACTGTTTAGTCTCCTTCTGGTTCATTTAGAGTGCTCATTTCATTTATAATATCCCTTTTAAAATCACATTTTATCTCTTCTAGGAGTTCAGGTAAAACTTGAAGCCATTCCATACCTTTATTTAAGACTGCACATCATAATAATAATTACATTTAGATAGTACTATGTGCCTGGCACTGTGCTAAGCTTTTTACAATTGTTATTTCATTTGATCCTGACAAGATCCATGAGAGACAGGTTCTACTATTATACCCATTTTACAGATAAGAAAACCAAGGCAAACTGAGGTTAAATGACTTACCCAGGGTGACTCAACTGGTAAGTATCTAAGGCCAGATCTGAACTCAGGTCTTCCTGACTGTAGACCCAGTGCTCTATCCACTGTACCATCAGTTCCCACACAGTCATCATGAACATATTCTCTTCCTTTAGGCCGAGTCATCCCTGGATCCACAAAATTTCTTTATCTTCAGTGACTTCTGTTTATTCATATTCAGGAAGCTTACTTTCTGAATTGATACATTTTGCCAGGACCAGGTTCCAATGTGATGGTGGGCTCCTGTTTAGTTTCAATCTGTCTTTTCTGATGTCTTATCTGTGGCCCTCTGTTGTCTGCTGGACACAGAGTTCTGGCAGGTCCCAGACTTGCCTGTATCCTAAGGATGCACAGCTTTGTAATTTTTTTTTTTTTTTGGTGAGTCAATGGGGTTAAGTGACTTGCCCAGGTTCACACAACTACTAAGTGTTAAGTGTCTGAGGCTGGATTTGAACTCAGGTCCTCCTGTCTCCAGGGCTGGCGCTCTATCCACTGCGCCACCTAGCTGCCATTTAGTTGCCCTCCTAAAGCTTTGTACTCTTCAAGAATATCAAGCTCATGTATGGTCTGTTGCTGAGTAAAGTGAGCAGAACCAGGAGAGTGTTGTACACAGTAAAAGCCACATTGTGCGATGACTAATATTAATAGACTTAACCCTTCTCAGCAATACAAGGATCTAAGACATCTCCAAAGGCCTCATGATGGAAAATGCTATCCAAATCCAAAGAAAGAACTATGGAGTTTGAATGCAGGTCAAAGCATACTATTTGCTATTTTTTTTCTTCTGCTGTGTTTTGTTTCCTCTTTCTGGTGGTTCCTCCTATTGGTTCTAATTCTTACTTACAACATCACTAATGTGAAAATATGTTTAATAAGAATGTATATGTATAGCCTATATCAGATTGCGTGCCATCTTGGGGAGGGAGATGAGGAAAGGGGGAGAAAAATTTAAAACTCAAAAGCTGAAATGATTGTTAATAAATCAAAATCAATTAATTTAAAAAAAAATATCAAGCTCATGGCAGCTAGCCAAAAAATTTGAGAGCCCCTAGGACATTAGGACTGAACTCTCAGTAGGAGTTTCACTGCTGTGTCCCTTCTCCACATCTAGGCTCAGAACTCCCTGGGTTCTCAACCACCTTGGGGCCTCCTCTTTGGAGCACACACTCAGGTCTTTCACTTGAGGACCCTGAGGCTTCCTGGTCAGAGTACTCTGAGGCTGTTAGAATTGGAAGGCTTCTCAGCATTGTGACTGCCTTGCCCAGGTTCCTCAGTCTGGACCTCCCTCCTTAGTGCCTGCAGGCTTCTGGGTACCCCTTTGGCCCATCTAGGCTGGAGGAAGTGTCTTTATTTCCTGACCATTATTCAGTCTGGCACGATTTTGATTTATCTTTCTTTGAGTACATGTGTGGGAATTAGACTTTTCCAAACTTTGCCACCATGACTCAGCTGACTTCTTTCTCACCCTGAAGTTTTACTCAGCCATGCCGCCCCCCCTTGGTGAGTTCCTTCTGGGGCCTTCATTTTTCGGATGGGCCCAGGCCAGGCCGTGCTTCATTCCCTAGCTTCCTAATCTATAGACATTTCCACTATGGCTTCACATAGATACCTCTTTCTGCCCACCTTTTTTTCAGCTTCCTTCTATGTATTATCTTCTTCCCACTAGAATGGAAGTTCCTTGAGGGCAAGGACTATTTTTCTTTTTCCTTATATTTGTATCCCCAGTACCTGGCAAGTAGTAAATGCTTAAAAAATGCTGGTTGCCTGCCTATTCCACTTCTATTCCCTCCACCATCTTGGCAGGAAGTTGGTATTCACTGTCACCTCAAGTTGGCTGAGAAAATCATCGCACTGTTCAACTTACCCTATAACAATTCACATTTATGTGTTGCTTTTTACATTCGCAAAGCATTTTTCTCATAACCCTGTGCAATAAAGATTTCTGAAGAGATTAAAGAGACTGTCTGGTACAGTGAATAGAGAACTGAATTTGGAATCAAGGTCTTAGGCTCTATCCCCACTCCACTACTTTCTACCTGTGCAATAGCCTCCATCTTATGATTTCTCTTTTCTTTCTCAAGAGATGTTGAGTGTGGAATGGAGAAAAATCACAGAACTCAACTCATCTCACCCACTGCAGTTTTTACTTTATATAGTTCACCTGGACGCTTTGCTATTCAACAGCCTGACTTTACCCTTAACGCCTCTGATTTCCAGACCTTCTCTTCACTTCTTCCCCCATACTCTGTATGATCTCACAGAAGTTAATAAAGACTCTTACTTCCCTGAGAAGATTGGTGCCGCCTTCCATCAACTCCCTCAGCTCCAATCTCCCATTGCCTAAAATGTCTCAGTCATACTGGTTCTCACCTCCTTTCCTCTTCACAGAAAGAGGCATTTTCCTCCTCATTAAGGTTAATCCTTCAATCGGAGCCCTCACTGCAGTAACAATCCTCTCTCTTTCACGGAACTTCAGTCTTCATTTCCTCTGGTTCGTTTTCATCTTCCTACGAACATCCTCACACCTTCCTACTCCAATGCCTTTTCCTGCATCTTCTAGCCCGTCCAGATGCCATCATCACTATCTCCGCTTCACGATCAAACTTGTTTTGGAATATACCCTTAAATTGTTACAAAAACAATAATAAAAAAAGAGCTCTGTATTCAAAGATTTCCATAGAAGCATTATTTGTAACGACAAAAAAAAGAAAGGAAGAAACCAAAACATGCAGCAGCAAGGGAATATCAAAATACATTTTGGCACATACATGTAATAAAAGATTATGATGCAATTAATAATAATATTAATATAATAATTTATATTAATATTATTATGGTACATATAATTACCATATATTGTGTTATATATTATAATAACATTTATATAGTGCAAAATTACTTTATATATGTCATCTCATTTGACCCTCACAACAGCCCTGTGAGGAAGGTACTTTTATTATCCCCATTTTACAGATAAGGAAACCGAGACTGAGTGACTTGCTGAAAGGCTACATAATTAGTAAGCATCTATCTAAGACCAGATTCCAACTCAGGGCTTCCTGACTCCAAGTCTGGCACTCCGGTCATTATATCACCTCGATGCTTGACTTGCCTCTGAATGAAGGGTGACAAGTATGAGGAATATATAGAAATGTGGAGAGGCTTTTATTAAATAATATAAAATTTTTTAAAAAGCAGAACCATAAGTCCAAGGTATATGCTAACACAGAAGAGGAAATACAAAAGGAAATGAATGGACAATCAAAGAATCTTGTTGGAGACTCAGGGGGAGTAACTGAAAAGTTGCTATGAAATGTCATGCATTTAAATTTAAAAATAGTTGCAAAGCATTTTTAACTAATTGTAATGATATTTAATATTAAGGTCATAATAAATCATTTAAAATGTATCAATAACTGTTGGCTCAACTTCCTTCTTACCCACTGAATTCTTAAATCTTTGCAGTCCGTTTTGTTTCCCCACCACACTCAAAGGCCATCCAATGACCTCCAACCTAATAGCCAAATCCAATGGTCTTTTTTCGTTGGCTCATAGATTTAGTGCTGCAAAGGGACTTTAGAGGACATCTAGTCCAACCTTCTCGTTGTACAAATGAAGGCACTAAGACCCACAGAGGTTAAGTGACTTGCACAAAGTGAGAGACACAGTAATTAAATCTTGGTGCTCTGACTCTTTTTCAGTCCTCATGTTCCTTGACTTGGTCAAGGTTACCCAGGTAGTGTCAGCTGCAAGCTTCACACCCAGGTGCACTAACCAATGTAGGGCTCTTTCCGCTACCCCAGGCTTATAAAACAAAAACAAACAAACAAGTTATTATATTTCTCCCTAAACTTGTTCATCCTTCTGACTCTGCCATTTCTATTTGTAGCAAAACCACCCCCTCAGTTGCCCATATTTGCAATTTTGGGTTTATTTTTTACTATTCCCTCTCCTTCACCTCTTATATACAAGGTAATCAAGCCCTGTCAATTCTATCTTCACAGCATTTCTTCTATTCCCATTGTCACTACCCTACTGCAGGTCTTCCTTGACATCCCTCTAGGTTCTCACAATAGCCTTTCAACAGGCCTCCCTGCCTCTGCCATCTCCCAGATGGTTGTGGCATTATACACTCAGCAGCGTCTCACCAGTTGTGCTTTCCTGGTGTGGGGACAGTATTGTAAGCTAGAGTACTCATCACCCTTCTGCTGAAGAATGAGAACCTCCCTCTACTTTTTTTTTTTTTTTTAAAGAATCCTCTGTCTCACAGTGCAGGAGTTCTGGAGAGCACCACAGATGGAAGCGTTAGAATGAAGACATGGATCATTCATTTCTCTTGGGCTTTCAGAAGCTTTCAACGTTCAGAAAATGACAGTTGTGCCTTCATAACAAGACTAAGTAACGAACCTACAGGTGCCATCACCAGTATCAGTTCCCATACAGAGTCTGCCAATGGCATTCTGGTGACCTCCGACACCCTTCTCTGTATCAGTTTCTCCTTCTGAAAAACATGGGATGACACATGGTTCTAAATCATGTTTTAAAGTTATATGAAATGTTTGAATGAAAGATCATTATGAATGCTATGTGGTCATTAAGAAGTAATGAGCTACTACTACGACTACATGGAAGGAAGCAGTGGGAAGGACGCTGGAGCTGGAGCCAGAGGACTTGGGTTTCAATCCCAGTTCTGCCGCCGCTGGATCTGGCAAGAGAACATGATTTCAAATCCTGACTCTGCCCCTTACTATCTCCGTGACCTTGGGCAAGTCATTTCCTTATTCCGGCGTCAGTTTCTGTATCCATAAAATCAGGGGGTTGAAGTAAATCACCTTTCAGATCCTTTCCTGCTCCAAATCTATGATCCTGGGACCACACTCCTGGCACTGTCATCTGACCTATTGATTTAACCTAAGGATTCCTGGGCTTTGACATCCCCTCTGTTTCTGATCCCTTAGGACTTCTGGGTCTTTCTATTTACCCTATAGCTAAACTTTCTTCTATGTGTTGTTTCCCTCATTTAGAGAGTTATCTCCTTGACAACAGAGAGTTTTGATTTTTCCATTTGTATCTCTAGCATTTAGAACAGTTTGTCACATAGCATTCAATATATTTTTTTTCATTCATACATACATACATATATAAACCAAGAATACAGTCCACAAGGTGTTGGAAGGATAATGATCATGTGATCACAAGTTCTCTGAGAACAAGGACCTAAAGTCCTTCATGTCCCTCACTGCTCTAGCAAAAATGCTAAGCACAAATAAGGAGGATGGCAGGGAGTTTCAATAAACCACTAATGATGGGTTCTAGTCCTGACTCTCCCACTAACAAGCTGTATGGTATGGGCAAGTCAGCTCCTTCTCTGGGCTTGTGTCTTCATCTGTACGATAAACAGGGAGCTGATCTCTAAAGATCCTTCCAAGTTCAGCATTCAGTAGTTGTTTGGCTTGGTAGACTGGGTGACTGTTGTATTTGACCCAGCTAGAGGCTTCCTGTGACGTTCTGTATAATAACCATAGAATCATGGAATATCCTCCTGGAGTGTCTGGTTCTCTTAACATGAGACCCATACTCCCCCAAACATTTAACCCTCGTATCTTAGATAGCTATCCCACTAGAAGGAGCATATCAAGGGATCCGGGTGAAAGGAGGAGAGAATGGACTGTCCCCCAAGCCTAGAATGTTCTTCTTCCTCACCTCCCTCTCTTATTTTCCTAGTTTCATTCAAAACTGTGTTTGCATAAAGTCTTTAGACTTTGCCATTATGTTTTAGCTTCTTCTTCTACCCCCATGATACCCTTTTCCCACTGGCAAATTCCTCCCAGAACTTCCATTTTGAGGAAGGGCCCAAACTGACCATGCTTAATAAATGCTTATTGACTTGACTTGAAAAAAAAAATGCTATCTCCTTCACAAGAACTTTCCCGACCCCTTGACCCCCACTAAAGCCTCCCCACAAAAATGGCCTTATATTTACTGTGTGTGTATGTTACATATGGGCAGCTAGGTGGTGCAGTGGATAGAGCACTGGCCTTGGAATCAGAAGAACTCATCCTCATGAGTTCAAATCTGGCCTCGGACCCCTATTAGCTGTGTGACCCTAGGCAAGCCACTTAATCCTATTTGCCTCAGTTCCTCATTTGTAAAATGAGCTGCAGAAGGAAATGGCAAAACTATTCCAGAATTTTTGCCAAGAAAAGCCCCCAAAACGGGTGATAGAATATAAACTCCTTGAGGGCAGAGACTCACTTTTGTTTTTGTTATCTTCAATCTAGAGTTCAGTGCCTAGTATGCACTAAATGATTGATATTAAGTGTGGAGTCTCTAATGAGCTTCTATATTAAATTTTAAAGGCTCTAAGTTTATGGAACCATAGAATCCTGGAATATCAGGGCTGGAAAAGTCTTCCTAGACCATCTTATCTGGCCTCCTCATTGACAGAGAAGATGTTGCTCAAGAGAGAAATAATTCAAGGCATTCTATAACAGGTTGCAGTTCATCCTTCGGCTTGAACGAGTGACTCTGACCTACATTTACCCCTTAGGCTGGGTGATGGAAGCTCATGAACTTAGCTGTGCTATTTTCAAAGCTTTACTTTTGGATTCAGTTCAGTCTTTACATCCTGAACTAAACGATCACTGTCAACAGAACATGCACAACAGGAAGTGGGAAGGACTGGGCCTAGGGCCAACCCATGTAGGGGTCTGTGTAAGAAGAGATGCTAAGTACAGACCTTCCATCTGTGGTTTGAGTTGAGGCGGTAATGTGAAAACCAAGAAGTGAAGCACATGAGTGATTGGTGGGGAAGCATAGAAAATGGGCTACTCCCTCTGAGGAACATTGCTATAACTGCAGCCTCTGCTTTCCCACCATGTAATTCACCCCAGGTTTCACAGCTGTTTGTAAAATCGTGGAGAATCGGAAATGCTCCCCAAAGGGAATAACATCATCACAACGGAAAGTCCTGAAGATTATCTGCAACATTTCAATTCACACATGAAAATAAACCTCGATGTTCCACCTCTGTGGACCTTGACCATTGCATGAACTGAGTGAGGAGCCATATCTGGACAGTAAGGCGTTGTGATAGCACACTGAACTTGAAGTCAGGAAGATGCAGTTTTAAATCCCATCTCTAAAACTAGCTGTGTGATGATGAGCAAGGCCCTCGAACTCTCTCTGGGCCTCATTTTCTCCACTTGCAAAATGGGAATTATAATAAAACCCCTAGCCCTAAAGTCATAGGATTATTGTGAGGTCCAAATGAGATAATACGTGTAAAACTCATTTTAAAATTAATTTTAGGGGCAGCTAGGTGGCGCAGTGGATAGAGCACCGGCCCTGAAGTCAGGAGGACCTGAGTTCAAATCCGACTTCAGACCAAACACTTGACACTTGGGCAAGTCACTTAACCCCAATTGCCTTAAAAAAAATTAATTTTATTTATTCTTTTGTCACATTTTGAGTTCCAAGTTGTCTCCCTTCATCACTCCCAACTCCGCATTAGAGAAGGGCAACATTATATATGTTTGTGTGTGTATACATATATGTGGACATACACACAATATGCACATGCATTGTGTTCATATGTGTATACACAGTATGCATACATGCATGCCTATATATGCACTGTATACATACATACACGCATGTATAATACATATACATATATGAAAGCATACAATCCATACTTCCATATATCAATTCTTTCTCTGGAGGTGGATAGCATTTTCCTTCATAAGTCCTTTGTAGTTGACTTAAATGATCCTATTACTCAGAATACTGGTCATTCACAGTTACCCTTTGAACAATATTGCTGCTACTGTATACAATGTTCTCTTGGTTCTGCTCATTTCACTTTATTTCATGCAAGTCTTTCCATGTTTTTCTAAAACTAATCTGATCATCATTTCTTACAGTGCAGTAGTACTCCATGTGTAAAGCTCTTTGCAAACCTTAAAGTACTAGAAAAAATGTCAGCTAGTAATATTCTAAGTTAAGGGAATAAAGCCATCAGTACAGAGAGGGAAAATAGTGAAGTTAACTTAACAAGGTGAAGTTCCATAAAGCTGTAGTATTTTACTTTTCCCCTTAAAAGATTTTTATTGATATCATTTGTTTTTATATCCCCTTCACTTGTTAAAATATTCCCCCATCTTACCCACGCCAGAGAGAGCCATCCCTTGTAATAAAGAATATACAACAAAGAGCAGTTGATATTTTGGGGACAGATTTGTAATTGCCTTGGTGCTAGCAACTCCTGGGCCTTCCCTCCACCTATCCGGGTCTATAATCCTTAGAGCAGGGGTGGGGAACCTGTGACCTTGAGGCCACTTGGGGCCCTCGAGGTGCTCAAGTACAGCCCTTTGAATGAATCCAGACTTCACAGGACAAATCCCCATCCAGGAACCCGAGGCTCCAAGTGGAGAGACTTGCCCAGAGTTATATAGGGAGTGACTGACAGGTAGTAGTGGCTCTGACTCTTGACCCACTACTTTTTCCCCTCCATCATACAGACTCTTGGAAGGAGTGACCCTGGTGTACAGTATTACTGATTTCATGTATTATATGGATTTGTTCTGTGAAGTTTGGATTCAGTCAAAGGGCCTCACTTGAAGACCTAGAGGGCCACAGGTGGCCTCCAGGCGGCAGGTTCCCCACCTCTGCCTTAAAAAGGTGGCCTGGGGCATGAAAAGTTAGGTGATTTGCTCCATCACACAGCAGTAGGTGTCAGAAGTGTCTTGGATTCTCTTCCTGACTCCCAGGCTGGCTTTCTTTTATATTATGCCAATTGTATATAATTGTTTCTCAGTGGCTGACTTCTTAAAGCAGCTGACTTGTTCTGCCTTAAGCACAGATCACACTGCTGTATCATTACTATTGGCAGGTAGGAGGAATGGTGGATAGTAGGCCAGAAGTCAGGAAAACCTGAGTCCAGATCCAGCCTCAGGCACTTACTAGCTGCGTGACCCTGGGAAAGTCACTTAACTAACTCCTGTCAGTCTCTGTTCCCTCCACTGTAAAATGGACATAATAATAGCACCTATCTCCCAGGATTCGTGTGAGGATCAAATGAGATAATATTTGTAAAGTGCTTAGCACAGTGCTTGGTACATAGTAGGTGCTTAATAAGTGGCATAGCAGGCAGCTAGGTGGTGTAGTGGATAGAACACTGGGCCTGGAATCAGGAAGACCTGAGTTCAAACGTGCTACTTGTGTGACCCCAGGCAAGTCACTCTCTGTCGCTTACTCTGCCTCAGTGTCCTCGTCTATAAAATGATCTGAAGAAGAAAATGGCAAACCACTACAGTATCTTTGCCAAGAAAAGTCCAAATAGGGTCCTGAAGAGTCTGACACAACTGAACAACAAGGTGCTTAATAAATGTTTGTTCCTTTTCCCTTGACCCTTTCTTGTCCGGTTGGAGCATAGGGTGTCATAGTAGCTTGAAGGTACTTAAAGTACTTAAGTCCTGCTTCTGACACATAGTAGTCATGTGACTAACCATAGGCAAGCCCAGTTAACCCATTTCAAATCAGCGATGCTGTATACCAGGGTCACTTCTTTCAAGAGTGGTATGATAGAGGAGAAAAAGTAGTGGGTCAGGAGTCAGAGCCCCTGGCATCAAATCCATCCTGTCAGTTACCCCCTATATAACTCTGGGCAAGTCTCTCCACTTTAAGGTGAAGGTTCCTCATCTATAAAATGAGGGGGTTGGAAAAGATGGTTTCTGAGGTTCCCTTTAGCCCTAAATCCATGATCCTAAGTCCCTCTCCCCAAATTTACCTTTGGAGTGCCTCCCCCAAGTCACAAGTTGCCAGCACTTATTTGAGCTGAACTTGGTATTTATTGAGCTAGGCACTGGGCATAGTTCCAAGTGGCAAGACTTTATCCCACCAGTATCATGTCATCATCTTTCCATCTCACTCCTCCCTACCGCACTTAAATGAAATGGAAAGTATCTCTTCCATTAAAAAAAGTCTGGGTGCCCAAACAGCAGAAGCGAGAGGAGAACCACAGGCAGAATCAGAAGAAGAAGAAAGGGGGCTCTGGGAAGTTGCCAGAAGCTTAGAGTTTGACCACTGCTCTTCCCAGCCATTGTTAGCCTAGAGGACAAAGTCTTCATTCAATTTAACCCCACATGTATTAATGAAGCATCTATTTTAGGCTCAGCTCTGTGCGGGGAAATCCGAAAGTACTCCAGGCCCAGTGCTTCCTCTTTAGAAGCTTATTTGAAGGTAGATTGCCCACCCAGTAGGACCAGTCCTCCTCCAATCCATTCTTCAAGGCACCAAGAAGATGCCAAGAATGACAAGCAGAGTGAGGGAGTTGGAAAGGGTTATTCTGCTACTCAAGGTTATTTTCCAAAGCCAGTGATCAATCTACTTAGCTTTGAAGCAGAATTAGGTAGAACCCCTGAGTGAAGGATCCCCTGTCTTGACCTTAGACCAGCTCCCTGAGAAATATCCAAGGGACCTTGTCTTTGGCCCCAGGGGCTCTAACTTTTCACTATTTCCTATTTTTTTCTTTTGAAAAATGTTTTTATTTTAATTTTTTAATGTTCATTTTTATAAGATTTTCAGTTCCAAATTTTTCTCCCTCTCTCTCCCTCCTCTCCCTCCTCCCTAAGACAGTAAGCAAGTTGATATAGGTTATATATGTACAATCATATAAAATATATTTCCATATCAGTCATGTTGCGAAAGAAGAAACAGAACAAAAGGGGAAAAAACTATGAGAAAAAGAGACTTTTTACTATTTTCAAAATAGAGGCATCAGAGCTAACAGCCCTGCAAGCAAACAAAACTCTTGAATGAGACTAGAACCAGATCAAAATGTATTTGGGAAATGTTTAACAAATAAACAAAAATACAACACAATGTAGATAATGTTAATTTGTGGTTTCTAAGTCACTATGAAGCCAGCAGAGATCCATTCCTATTTGAGTTTGACACTATCGATGACTATTGACTACTTAAGTCTCCAAGGTATCTGACCTTCTGGGTGCCATAAATCTGCTCAGCTCCTTAGGGCCAGAGATCTTCTTTACCTGATGGATGCTTAATCATATTTACCTCCTCTTCGGACGTGGCTGCTGTAATTTTATCCCCTGATTTGGTATCTTCTCCCTCTTTCCCTTCTACCCTTTGTCTGCACAAACACCATACTGCTTGATTACCTTTTCTAGGGTTTATTTACAAGGAAAATTGAGAAGTAACACTTACACCAATAGCAAGGCACTTAGACCTAAAGATAAAAGAAATCTGAGAGGCACACTGACATAATGGACAGAAGATTGTCCTTGCAGTCAGAAGGACCTGGATTCAAGTTTAGCCACCATCACATACTAGCTAGGTGACTCTGGACAAGCCTCTAAACACTGGGCTCTAGGCAACTCTCCAAGGTGATAAATTGGAGGACAATGAAGATTTGCAATGCTCATCAAGGAAGTTTCCTTAAAAGAGAGCTTCCTACATACTTCAGTGAAATCAGAGGTCCAGACCAAAAAAAAAATTTTTTACAATCTATTTATTTATAGACTGGCACCTAAGATTTCTAACCTAAACTTTAACTAAATTATAGGATTTACCATTGGGAAGGACCTCAGATTTCCTATAGGCCAGGAGTTCTTAACTGGAATCCATGGTCCTTGAGTTTCCATTTATCCATGGATAAATTTTGGGGGTCCATTAAGTTGGATAGGAAAAAAGTGATATCTTTATTTTTACTAACCTCTTAACTGAAATTTCACATTTCCTTCAGTTATGATTTTTTTTACATTATTCTGGAAAGGAGTTCATAGATTTCACCAGATTGCCAAAGTCATGCATGACACCAAAAAAGGTCAAAAACCACTGATCTAGCCCAATGTTTTCCTTCTGAGACCTTCTCACATGTGGGCCATCAAATAGCTATCCCAGGTTTGAAGCATTCAGTGGCTCAATACTAATCACAAACAGAGGTCATGATGGATAAAGGAAGAATTTATGACCAAACAAGAGATAGAGAGCATTACAAGATGTCACATGGATAATTTTGATTATGTTAAATTTAAAAGGTTTTGCACATGGGCAGCTAGGTGGTGTAGTGGATAGAGCACCAGCCCTGAAGTCAGGAGGATCTGAGTTCAAAACTGGTCTCAGACCAAACACTTGATACTTACTAGCTGTGTGACCCTGGGCAAGTCACTTAACCTCAACTGCCTAAAAAGAAAAACATAAATAAAAGGTTTTACACAAACAAAACCCATGCAGCTAAGATTAGAAGAAAAGCAGAAAGCTGGAGAAAAAATTTTATAGCAAGTATCTCTGATAAAGGCCTCATTTCTTAAATATATAGAGAACTGAGTCAAATTTATAAGAATACAAATCATTCCCCAATTGATAAATGGTCGAAGAATATGAACAAGCAGTTTTCAGAAGAAAAAATCAAAGCTATCTATAGTAATATGAAAAAATTCTCTAAATCACTCTTCATTAGAGAAATACAAATTAAAATAACCCTGAGGTACTGCCTCATACCTGTTAGATTGGCTAATAGAAAAGGACAATGATAAATGTTGGAAATATGGGAAAATTGGAACACTAATGCACTGTTGGTAGAGTTGCAAACTGACCCAACCATTCTGGAGAGCAATTTGGAACTATGCCCAAAAGGCTTAAAAAAAAAAACTGTGCATACCCTTTGATCCAGCAATTCCACTGCTAGATATCTACTCCAAAGAGATTTTTTTAAAAAGGGGGAAAGGACCCGTTTGTAAAAAATATTTATAACAGCTCTTTTTGTGGTGGCAAAGAATTGGAAAATGAGGGGATGCTCATCAATTTACAGAGTAACAGCAATATTCTACTGTGATCAACTGTGAATGACTTAGCTATTCCCGGCAATACAATGATCCAAGACAATTTCATAGAATTCATGAAAAATGCTATCCACTTCTGGAGAAAGAACTGATGGAGTCTGAATGCAGATCAAAGTATACTATTTTTCACTTTTGGGGGGGGGATTTTGTGTTTCTTTTTCTTGGTCTGTGTTTTCTTCACAACATGACTAATATAGAAATATGTTTTGAATGACTGCACACGTATAACCTATATCAAACTGCTTACTGTCTCAGGGAGGGAGGAAAGAAGAGAGGGAAAGAGAATTTAGAACTCAAAATTTTAAAAAAATGTTAAAATTGTTTTTACATGTAATTGGGGGAAAATATTCAAAAAAAACAGAGTTCATGAGTTATCATTGATGTACCCACCTTTTTTTTTGCTTTTATTTCAACATCACAGTTATTTTGGAATATATATATCCCTTTCTCCACCTCCCACTCCCCTCAGTGAGACTTCCCTTGTAACAAAGAAATAGTTAAGCAAAACCAACTGACATGTCAACCATGCCTGATGTCTGAACATTTATGGCCATGGGAACATTCCATAGTTCCTAAACTAAATTCCTTCATCTTAACAAGAAAAAGGAGGGAGATGCATTTCTTCTTCTTTTCTCCAGGGCCAAGAATGATCACCATAATTATTCAACATTCAGTTTCATTTCATTGTCCTTTTCATTTACATTGGTGTAACCACTGTGTATGTGGTTTTCCAGGTTCTACTTACTGTAGTCTATATTAGTTCATGTAAGCCTTTCCAGGTTTTTCTGCATTTCTCACATTTGTTCAGTCTTCATAGTATAATCATATTCCATTACATTCATATATCACAATTTGTTTAGCCATTCCCAAAAAATGAGCACCTACTTTCTTCAAGTTCTTTGCTACCACAATAAAAGGGCTACTATGAATATTTTTATATTTATGAGACCTTTCTTTCAGTCTTTGCCTTCTCTTGGGCCAAAACCAAACAGGAAAGATGTATTAGTTCAAAGCAAAAGACTTTTATTCAAACAGCATAGCAAATTAGGTGACAAGCTAAAGATCTCTCCATACAAGAGTTATATTTTCGAATGGGTTGCCACTACTAGTGGAAAGAGTGCCCGTACACAAAGGAACATGTATGGCATAGTTATGTAAGGAACATGTATAGCCAGAGCAAACAAGAGTTCCCATATGCTATTTTTACTCAAAGTCTCTGGTCCCTGCCAACACTCTAACTCCAAAATAGAAAATTTTCTTTTAATTCTTCTCAAGTCCATAATTATCAGTCTTTATCCCCTAAAACCAATATGGTGACTTCACCCAACAAAAAGGAAGATATATGGGGTTGGAGTAATGAGGCCTCCCTCAGCTTCCATAATGCTTCTGATAAGAACATGCATATTAACCTGAGATCAAAACCAAAAAGGATTAGTGGAAGTCTGCTGGGCTGTTAAATCCATTTTTCTAAATTCCTGACTTTATTACTGATAGCAACTAGCTGACAACTCTCTGGTCTCACTGCATTACAGATGGGGAAACTAAGGCCCAGAAGGATAAAACGGTTTGCCAAAAATCACACAGGTATTAAGTAGAAGAGCCTAGGATTCAAACTTGGGCTATAGAACTTCAAAGGTGGTGTTCTTTGCACTGTGTCATGCCATCTTCTGCTAACATAGCATGGTCCATCCAGAATCCAGACCAGATTATCAAACCCTTCTTGCCACCCCCTCCCTAGTGAAGAAAAGCATCTTTCTTTCTAGAACATTCCTAAAGCAAATTTAGAATTAGTCCACTGGATCTATTTTACAGATCTGGTCCCATTTTCATCCAAGGAAGCTTCCTGTTGGCATGACCCCTTTTTCTATTGTTACCCACATTCCTATATAAGGAATATGAGGAGGGTAACTTACCTTCCTCTTCCTCTGCTGCCTTAAAGGAAACCAAGCACAGGTAAAATAGACAAATTTCCAACATCTCAAAAAAATCAGAATAATTTAGTAGGTTACCTCCAAATTCCCAAGAGAAAAAAAAAAAACCCTTTCTATATACTATGCTGTAGGGCAGTAGTTTTCAATGTGTGGTCCTGGAATCCCTGGGAAATCCATAAGGTCAAGACTATTTTCATAATAATACTAAAATGTTTTAGTTTCTAATACAGTAAGAATCAATACATATAGATCACATAAACAATAGCTTTTGGCGGAGAGGGTCTTCAATAATTTTTGGGAATGCAAAGTGAACCAAAATGTTTGAGAATCATTGTTGTAGGGGATCTGGTCAGTGCTACTTTGGAAGGATTAGAAGGAACAGGTGCGGGGGGGAAAAAAATCAACATGAATACAACCGTACTGGAAAACTGCCTGGAAGGAAACCACACCTTTCCTCATTAATGGTTCCCAGGGTTTCTTGGCCATCTTTTGATCCACTCAGAGGAAACATAGAGTGGTAGGAGAACAGCTCACCTCTACTAGGTAGCTTTTCTCTCTCTCTCTCTCTCTCTCTCTCTCTCATCTTACATGTTACAGACAGCCCCCTACTTTGCCTCTTACTTCAAGTCATGCAGATACATAAATCAGAAGAGTGGGCAGGGAAGTATTTTTTTTTTCTACTTGAATAAATATTTATTTAGTATTTGTCAACATATTTTCTCTGGAGGCTTTTATTTAATCTCCTTTATGATGAAATACTCACTGTTAATTGAATCTCACGTTGCAATTCTGTAAAGTAGATTACCTAACCATGAGAACCACTCCTCCCCCAACATTCTCCAATAGAAAACCAACCACAGGCTCTGGGAAGGTGCCAAGATTAGTATGAAGAGTGAGAAAGAATGCCAGACTTGGGGTCAGTAAACCCAAGATTGAGTTCTGGCTATGTCACTTAACTGTGTGACCCTGAGCAAATAATTTAAAGTCCATCCATCACAAAAGTACTTCATAAACCTCAAAGCCCATATAAATCTATATAAACATGAATTATTAGCATCACTGCATGATAGGACCTGTAAAACACCATTCCAGACTAAAATAACCAGGGGAAAATTTTCAGAGACTCTTTGTCCCTAATTAAAATTTATCCAAGACATTAAGATATCTAAATACATAAGGCAGACAGTATGCCAGCAAGATAGGAATGCTTGATGTACAGATCATCTGACATAATTAAAGGGAACTTTTCAGACAAGTAGAGTGAAGGTCACTATACATGTTTCCTGGAAGTCTCTCTCCTGATTTCACAGGGCTTAATGTCTAAGAACTAACAAATTTATGCTACCTAATCTCAACTCCCTCACTTCAGGAAGGCAAGCCTACTACTCCTTCCTAATTGATTCCATATCTAATTCACCACAACAGCTATTCCTAATATTTCATTCTCTCCTCAAGCTTCTCATGTAACCCCCTCCCCAACTTTCTCTGTGGAATATTTTGCCTCATACTTCACTGAAAAAAATGAGGCCATTCTATCAGAGGTCCTGCTGACATCATCCCTCACTATTATTCTCCTTTATTACAGCCTCTGATTATGAGGTGGCCATTCTGATTACCCAAGTCAGTCCTGCTGTGTGTGCTTTTGATGCTAGCCCCCATCTTCTCAGAAGATTGTCTCCACTCTCTTTTTAATCTTGACTCTCTCCGTATCTATTGGCCATTTCCCGGCTGCCTACAAACAAGCCCAAGACTCTCCCATCCCAAAAAAAACTCACTAGAATCTCACCATCAAGTATCAACCTATATCTCATCCACTTCTCAACTCTGAAAGCCATCTACGATCATATCTTCACTTCCTTCTCACTCTCCTTTGAACCCTCTGTAATCTGGCTTTCAACCTCATCATTCCACTGAAACTGCCCTCTCCAAAGTTACCAATGATCCAGTTGCCAAATCTAATGGCCTCTTCTCAATTCTTATCTTTGTTGACCTCTCTGCAACATTTGACACTGTTGATCACCTTTTCTTCCTAGACACTCTTTCCCCTTTGGGTTTTCTTGATTCCATTCTCTTTGTTCTCTTCCTATCTCTCTGACTACTCCTTCTTTTTGTGAGATCATCATTCATGTCACATCTGTAGGTATACCTCAAAGCTCTGTCCTGAGCACTCCTCTCCTCTTTCTATGATCTTTCTTGGTGATCTCATCAACTCCCATTAGTTTTTCTATACAGATGTTTCCTAGATCTGTTTGTCTAGTTGTAATGCCTCTCTTGAGCTCCATTCCCACAACACCAACCAATTGCCTCTTGGACTTTTCATACTGGATATCCCAAGGCATTTCAAACTCAATATATCCAAAACACAATTCATTGTCTTTTCTCCCAAACTTTTCCTTCTTCTGAAGTTTCCTATTACTGTTACTGAACTTGGTGTCATCCTCAACCTCTCTTTCTTTTTCACCTCATGTATCTCAATCACCAAATCTTGTGATTTCTTTCCCTGAATCTTTGGAACACATCCCTTTCTCTCTGCTGACATAGCTACCACCCTAGTTGAGACCCTCATCACTTGTCTCCAAGACCTTATTGGTCTCCATAGCCTCTTATTGGGTCTCTTTGCTTCAAGCCTCTCCTCACTCCAATCTATCTTCCACTAGCTGCCAAAGTGATTTTCCTAGATCTAGGTCTGATAAAGTCACCATCCTACTTTTTAAACTCCAATGGCTCCCTATTACCTCCAGGCTCAAATTTAGTCCTTTATCTGGCATTTTAAGCTCTTCACTTTCCTACATTTTTAATAATCTTTTATCTCTCTCCCTTCCATCCACTCTACAATTCAACTTCCTGAGCACATTTGCTATTTCTCACACAGGGCACCCCATCTTCTGGCTCCATGCTTTTGCATTGACTGTTCCTCAGGCCTGGCATGCTCTCCCACCCAATCTCCACCTCTTGGAATCCCTGGCTTCCTTTAAAATTCTGCTCAAGTGTCATCTCCAAAGGGCCTTTCCTGATCCTCCAAGTTGCTAGTGGCATTGTTGTAGAAGTTACCTTCTATCTCTTTTGCATTTCTTTTATATGTTCTGATTTACATACGTTGTCTCCCCCATTACAACACAAGCTCTTTGAGGGCAGGGATTATTTTTTCCTTTTTCTTTGTATCCCTAGCACTTATCACTGTGACTGGCACATAAGAAATACTTAATAAATGATTATTGATTGAGCGATTGAAAGAATAGCCATATCAAAAGTCACAAGTGAGAGATGCTCAATTCAACAACTACCCTTCAAGTGACTCCAACAGAAAGATAAACAAATAGATACCATGGGGCTTGCCTGGGCTCATCTAACATGGAGGCACTGCATACCACACAGGTTGGGGCAACCTCCTTTGATTGGCTGCACAAAGGAGAAACAGGCTTTGTTTTTAAAACTGGCCAGACTAAGACAGTCTCTTTCTTTCTAGCTCACACTTTTCCTTCCCTCTCTCTTTCCTGCTGAGTCCTGAGGGTGAAGATGACAGTCCACCCACGGTAATGGGAACCATGAACTAAACTGGCAAAAGAGGAAGGGTTTCCTCCCCCTTGTTCTTCCTTTTACCCTGGCTCCAAGAAATGGGCCTCAGGTCTCTGTTCTGTGTTATTTCTCCTCAGTTCCAGGTGCTAGTGGTGGTGCTAAACCCCACTGGACCCAAGAGTTCAAGCCATGGAGCTCTTGGACCCAGGTTTCCAAGCGGGACATTGTAGCTAAGCCAGCAGGGAAGCCCTGAGAAACCAGGGTACCTAGGTCTCAAGCCCAAGGTGGGGTTCTAGATTTAGAGGAGCATGAACAGAATGGTGAAGAGGGAAGGGACAACTGTTTCATAATTACCTACTATGCGCTGAGCATTGTTCTAAGCACTTTACAAATATTATCTCATTTGATCCTCACAACAATCCTGTTAGGTAAGTACTATCACAGTCCACATTTTAAAGTTGAGGAAACTGAGGCAGACAGCAATTACATGACATGCCTACAGTCACATAGCTAGTAAGTGTGCAAGATCACATCCAAATTCGGGTATTCCTAATTCTAGGCTCATTGCTTTATCCATGATGACACTTAGCTCCCTCTAATGGTATACTTCACTGTCAAAAGTTTAATTGTCATAAATAAAAATAATATAGGGAAGGAGCAGGGATATGTTCTAGGGCGTTAGAAAAGATGGCTTATTTTATCAGAGGGAGATGGGGAGGGAGGGGGAGAAAAATTTAAAACTCAAAAGCTTATGGAAGTGATTGTTGATAATTCAAAATAAATTAATTTTAAAAAAGAAAAGAAGGCTTATATATCATAGTGTTCAGTGGTGGACAAAAATTATTCTGCCTCTTTCCTTTCTCTCTGCTCTCTTCCCTTCCTCAGTCTAATTCTCCCTTTTCTCCTCATTTTCCCTGCCTCTTACCCTTTCTGCTTCTCTTTTACTCTTTTCTTCTCTTTCTTCTTCTCTTCCTCCACTCCAGCCTCATGTCTCTCATCCTCTTTTTCTCTCTTCTATCCTTGTCTTCTATCTCTCATCCTCCGTCAACTTGCAGGCCTCCCATTTTTTTTTCTATCAACACTAGGTTGCCATTCTCCACTCTTCCTTTCAGAGTTTTCTGCCTCTCAGAAACCAGCTCTCGACACACTCCTTCCTTGCTCTTTCCCCTGTGCCCTGTGCTATCTGTTTTGCTGGATTAAGGGCTGGGATTAACCATATGCTGGAAAGAAGGGAAATGTACATCAATCCCTGAAGGACTTGGACCAGAAGACCTGTAAGGTCCCTTCCTGCTCTAAATCTATGACCTTATTATCCGCATCTGTAAAATGAGGCTAATGTACTTGGCTGACTTCCTTATATCCTAGCTTCCCCTCCTAGAGCATTTGTTAATAGATGCCCTGGAGTCCAGCATTAGAATACTCCTAGTCTAGAAGCTGTCTTAACAACAAGGGCTCAATCAAACTATTAAGCTTGGCCCTTCAAATGGGATAGCTTTTCTCTGTTTCACTAATTGAATAGGGTCTCATTTCAGAGGAAGGACTCCATGAAAACTCCCAGGCATGTGGCCAAAGCTTCAATTACCCTAACCTAGCATGACAAGGCTCTCCTTTGCCACTGTCTGAATCCTGAGAGGCACTGCAGCCTTCCACTGAAGTGCGTGTCAGAGAAAAAGAGCCAAATTCAAGAAGTCTTTGTAAAATTGTCCCAGTTAAGTGTCCCGGGACACACAGGGAAAGGCCTCAAACCTTACGCTGGCCTTTGTAATTGTGGCCCATAACTTTCTTTTCCTTTTTTTAAACAGATTTCCATATTAATCATGTTGTAAAAGAAGAAATAGACCAAAAAAAAAAAACCGCGATGAAAAAAAATAAGAAAGTGAAAAATAGTGTGTTTGAACCTGCATTCAGACTCTATCATTTCTTTTTCTGGAGGTGACTAGCATTATTCATTAAGAGTTCTTTGGAATTGTCTTGGATCATTGTATTGCTAAGAATAGTTTAGTTATTCACAGTCGATTGTCATACAATATTGCTGTTAGTGTGTATGATGTTCTCCTGGTTCTGCTCACTTCATCTGCATCAGTTCATGTAAGTCTTTCCAGGTTTTCTGAAATCAGTTGGCTTGTCATTTCTTATTGCACAATAGTATTCCATCACAATCATATACCACAAGCAGTTTAGCCATTCCCCAATTGATAGGTATCCCCTCAATTTCCAATTCTTTGCCACCACAAAAAACTGTTATAAATATTTTTGTACAAATATGTCCTTTTCCCTTTTTTTTAATCTCTTTGGGATACAGACATAGTAGTTGTATTGCTGGATCAAAGTAGCCCATAACGTTCTCAAAGTCCTCAGTTCCAAGAAAAATCTTTCTTTCATCTGGCCCATATCATTATTACCCGAGAGCTGGGAGAACCTCAGAGGTCCTGGAGTCCAACCTCCTCATTTTACAGATAAGGAAAATGAGGCCCAAAGAGATAAGTGACTTGACCAAACTCCTATATCCTGTCAGAGGCAAGATTTGGACATAGGTCTTCACATTGATTCCATGGAGGTGAAAAGTACCAAATTGCACATAATATTGATAACAATAGCTCGCTTCACTTCATATCAGTTCACATAGGTCTTTCCATGTCTCTTTGAAACAGTCTCTTCACTTCTTACAACAAAATAGTCTTCTGTTCCATTCATGTGCCATAATCAGTTCAGCCATTCCCAACTGATGGGTACCTCCTTAGTTTCCTGTTCTTGACCACTGGAAAAAAATCTATTAGAAATATTTTTGTACATGTAGGACCCTTTTTCTCTTTCTTTTCCTCTGTCTCCTTGGGTTATAGATATTGATTGAGGATCTTGACTGCAATCAGCTCTGAGTGTTCTGGTGCTGCTAGACTGGCTCAGAATTTTGGACACTGAGTGAGTGATCCTAGCCTTCCCCTGTTCCACAGTTCCTGTCTACCTGTGACCAGGTAGAATTTATGATCTGAATGATCAACAAGTATTTATTAGGTCTATGTACCACATACTGCACTACGCTGTGGGAAGACAAATACAAGAAAGAGAGGAAGAGACACAGGGAGAGAGACAGAGAGAAAAAGAGAGAGAGAGAGAGAGAGAGAGAGACCCTCCTGGGTACTTCCTCAAAATGGAGGTTCCAGGAATTCTCACCAGTGGAGGACAATGCTGTAAGGGTAGAGAGTTCTTCAGGGTGAAAAGGCAGATGAGGTATGGTGGGGAAAAGTCCAGAGAGTTAGGAGCAGAGCTGAGAGAGGAGAGAAGTGACCATGACTGGCTGGGCACTTCCTCAACATGGAGGCTCTAGGAGAAACTTCAGCAAAGGGAGGAAGGGATACCAGGGGTGAAAATTCCTTCCAGGGTGAGAAAGCAATTGAGGAGTGGTAGAGAAGTCCAGGGAGTCAAGAACAGAGCCAGAAAGGGAGTGAAGGATGCCTGGCCTGAGAATGAACCTTTTCATCTCTGATAATCTATGATTCTATTTCATAACCAGATACAAGTCTTGGTGGTGATAGGTTTCCCCTCTGTTAAATGTCAATCAGGAGCTCTGCATGACAGTCATATATTTCTAAGCCTCTTCTCCCTCTACACTTTCCATGTCTTCCTGAGGATTAAGGAATTTATTAGCAGCATTGCCAGAGTCACAAAGGACATAGTTACCATCACCGTTCAATAAAATATTTCTCCCTCTAGAACCCCATGTTCTATTTAACTCTTATACTGGGGCAACCTAGAAATAGCTTCACAAGTGTCCTGGAATATTCACAACACTTCCAGGTCAGTAAAGCCTGCCAATAACTGCTTATTCATTTAATTTACTACCTGTTCATCTTGACAATATCCTGTTAAGACAAGTATTTGCTGATGCATTATCATTAACTGAACTAATAGCACAGTTCAAGTAACCCACAATATTCTTATGCCCAGAAAGCTCTTTCATAATTATTACTTCTCTATGTTATTGAAAATGCTGTTGTTGGTGTTCAGTCATTTTCAGTCATGTCCAACTTTTCATGACCCCTTTTGGGGTTTTCTTGACAAAGATTCTGGAGTGGTTTGCCATTTCCTTCTCCTGGTCATTTGACAGACAAACAGGGTGAAATGACTTGTCCAGGTTCACACAGCAATTAAGTGTTTGAGGCCAGATTTGAACTCAGGAAGCTGAGTTTTCCTGACTTCATGCCCTGTGTTCTACCCATTGAGCCACCTAGCTGCTCTAGATGACCCGTTTTAATTTCTTCTTTGATCTCCTGACTACCGCTCAGTCTGGTATTCTTCTTAGATCATTGTTGGAGTAATGGGGAAGAGATTGGATTGGACTGTTTCTTCCTAACCTGCCCTATTAGCTTCGTCCCTTGTATGGCATTTTATGACTCACAAAGCTCTTTCATCACAACAATGCTCATACTAGTTGCCTCATACTATAAAGACCCCCTCATAGTATCATTTTGCAGATGAGCAGACTGAGGCTCAAAGGGGTTCATAGATTTGGGGCTGGAAGCAATGACTTGCTATTCCTTCACATAGATTATACTGTAAGTAGACAGTGAAAGCTATTATCTGAGAAATGGGGTCCAATACGGAGAACCTTCAGATATTTTTTCCTGAACCCTGATAAAAAGAACACGTTGTTGTTGTTGTTGTTGTTCAGTTGTGCACAAGTCTTCATGACCCCCTTTCGCAGAGATACTGGAGTGGTTTGCCATTCCCTTCTTCAGTTCATTTTGCAGATGAGAAAACTGAGGCCAAACAGGGTTAAGTGACTTGCTCAGGGTCACACAGCTTCTGTGTATGTCTGAGGCCAGATTTGAACTCCCAAACCAGTGCTCTATCCTCTGCACCACCTAGCTGCTCGAAAAACACAGTTTTTCAACAGCCCTTGGAACCATTAAAGCATTGATCATTCAGCTTCTGGACAATGAGGATATTGTTATTTTTCTTACTCCAGACAATCTCTGTTTTTGACACCTTGATACAGGTTATCACTTTAGCCACAGGTGTTTCAGAAACAGAGGGAAATAGAAACTCCACCCAGACAGTTTTATCATCAGTAAAGCAGATTTTAGGATAGATTAGCAGTAAGAACAGAAAAAAAGTTTCAAACCAAGGATGGAGAGAGAACTTGAAGCCACTGGATTTAGAACCAAAGGACCGGGGGCAGCTAGGTGGCTCCCACCTTGGAGTCAGGAAGACCTGAGTTCAGATCCAGCCTCAGATATTTGCCACTTACTGGCCATGTGACTTCTGGGCAAGTCACTTAACCCCATTGCCTAGCAAAAATAAATAAATAAATAAAGAACCAGAGGACCCCACGTCAGTCCCAACTCTGCTATATGGTAGTGCCGGCATGTTGGATGGTTCATCTGTCCTTTCTGCTTATCTTTAAAACAAGGGACTTTGAAGAAAAAGTCACTAAGTCTCTTAGTACTACAAAATCTGTGGATTTTGGTTTTCCTTGCTATTACTCCACCCATGGAGAGTCAAGAATTGCCTGAACCATCATTATAAAACAAATGATTACAGTCACATTCCTACAGCATTTTAAGGTTTACAAAGCATTTTGCCCACATTGTTGTGGGCAATAATACGAATACTCTGCGACCAAATGTCATCTCCATTTTTCAGATGAGGAAACCAAGTCTCAGAACAGATAAGTGATTTGTCCCTGGTCGTGTAGCTAGTGTCAGAGCCAGAATTTGAATACAGGTTTCATGAGTCCAAGTTCAGTGCTCTTTGTTCTCCGCTATCTTGTATCCTTCTTCAGTCAATGAGTCACTAAATCTATCAGCCCATAACTCCTCTCCCAAAAAAAAAGGGAAAGAGGAAAGGAGGGAGGGAGGAAGGAAGGAAGGAAAGAAGGAAGGAAAACAAAAGGAAATGAAACTAAATGAAATGTAATGATCTCAAGCCTACCACAGCCCTACTCTTAAACAGACATTTATTAAATTGGTCCTGAACTGTTACAGTTCTATAATTAAGGAAAAGTATGGGGTAACCTGGCTTTTATGTCTCCTGCTGGTAAGGCCCTCGGGTTTGTCTGTTCCTGGGAAAACTAACTTGCTTGAGAGGCCCCCTTTTCTTAGAGGGGCAAACTTCCTGGCAAGTCCCAAGGTCGCGATTCCCATGGCTGGAGGTGGCACCCACTGTATTTGACCCTTCTGGCCCCTCTCTCAGGCAGGGGAAGGATCCCAAGACACCTCACCTGGTCATCTGGAACTTCAGAGAGGGCCTGGTCCCCATTAACCCAGATATATCAAGTTCTACTGTGTTTTTTCAAAACATCTAGTCTTCCTGTGAAAGTGAATGGGCCTTGTGTCACGAGAAAGCTCTGGATGTTCATGGGGTATTCCTGGCCTATTTGGGTCTTTGCCTCTTCTCCTGGGCCTGCACTTGGAGAGTGTTTCATATGGTTATAGACATATGTCTCCTTAGACAGAGTCCAAAGTTTTCTGTCGTCTAAAACAAAGGACAAAAGAACCCTGTGGTAGCAAGAAGCAGTAGAACATGGTTGATGCTGTCTTATAAGAGGTGGTATACATACATAGGCTGTCAGAGTTGGAGTCAGTGAGACCTGGGATGAAATCCTCTGATAATTGTTAGCTCTTATGAACTGTGCAACCTCGAGCAAGCACATTAACTCTCTGAGCCTCAGGTAATTTTCTCTCTATGTAATTGGGGAGTTGGGATCTGTCCCAGGGGAGAGAGATCTAACAGGGGGAGTTACCACACCAATGAAACCACAGGCCCTTGACTTACCTGATATAATATCTTCTGGGCTGGATTATGTCCTTGGAAACTGAACAACTACATACAACAAATACCTTATGTAATCCTACTTACAATGGAGACTCTATGTAACACTATCTCTGATTAGCTTGTAATAGCTAACATTTATAGATCACTTTAAGGTTTGCCAAGTGCTTTACAAATGCTGTTTCATTTGATCCTCACGACAACCCTGGGAGGGAGGTACTATTATTTTCCCCATTTTACAAGTGAGGAAACTGAGGCAGACAGGTGTTAAGAGACTTGCCCAGGTCACCTAGCTAGTGTCTGATGCTGGATCTGAACTCGTCTTTCTAACTCCAGGTCCAGTGTTTTTCCCATTGTACCACACCAGGTTTAAAAATAATAATAATGAAAGTAGCAGTTCATCTCCAGCAGAATGATAATTTTAGAGCTAGAAAGGTCATCAGAGTCCAATCCCTTTGTTTTTTCCAGGTGAGAAAGTCAAAGCCCAGAGAGCTTAACTAATTTACCCAAGAACACACAGCCCTTGAGTCAGGATTCAAACAAAAAACCCCTGACCCCAGATCCAACATTCTTCCCACTCCACCACACCACATCCCTAAAGTACTCCTTCCATGTCTTATTATGGTATGGAGCTGATGCTGGGCTCTTAATGGCTATGCCAGCAGAAGACAAGCTCTGGCAGGGCTTCAAGTACAATCTGGCAACAAAAACTATATGCCTGCCACTTGAGGACAAGCCCAAGTCAGTTCTGAGATGTCCATTGCCAGGCGGTTGATTATCATTCATTTTATATTACACATTCTCTAATTTCATGCTCAAAACAATTCATGAGGTTGGTGATACTATTTTCCCTCATTTGCTGATAAGGAAACTGAGGCCCAAAGAGGTTATATCATTTGCCCAAGACTCACACAGCTCCTAAGTGTCTGAGGCAAGGCTTGAGCTCACACATTAGAGCACAAGCCCAGTACTTTATACCAGAAGACCTCTTCAGGCTCTGTTAGGAAAGAAATGTGTTGCACATGGACTATAGAAAGAGATGCAGCTGGTTGATTTTAAACTGTTTCCTCAGTATACTGGACTTGGTTATTCTGTAACAACATGCCATTTGAACTGCAAATGTGTAGAGAAAATTCTCCACCCCCCCATCACCCACTATGTGGCATGAGCCCTTTGGGGTCAGGTCTGGTTACCCTCCTCAAGAGGACTGTGGGGAGAATTGAGCATTGTAATAAGAACCTCTCAGAGATGAGTAGCTGAAAGACTCTTTTGTAAGTACAGAACATTATCTCACTTGACCTTTAG
>NW_020954576.1:80618021-80655207 GCF_900497805.2 Vombatus ursinus | reverse complement strand
GAAAGAAAGAAAGAAAGAAAGAAAGAAAGAAAGAAAGAAAGAAAGAAGGAAAGAAGGAAAGAAAGAAAGGAAGGAAGGAAGGCAGGCAGGAAGGAAGGAAAGAAGAAAGAAAGAAAGAACAAGCTATGGTTTCTCAGCCTCCAATAGTGACTTCTTGGTGCCAAATTGCTGGGGTTGAAATTGGCTAATTCAATTCAACAAATTTTTATTATTAAATACTTACAATGTGAAGCCACTGTGGATACATAGATATAATACATATCCTGCCCTCTGGGATCTTACAATCTAAGTAGGGGAGAGATATAAATACCTATGATAACAAAGCAGAGAGAGAGAAATGAAAAGGTGATTCAGGAAGAAAAAAAGTGATAAGAAATTAGAGATGGGAAAGATTATTTTCAGCAGAGGGGGAGGATGACCAGATTAAGGAAGGCCTTGTGACCTTTGCAAGGTTTAGAATAAAAAGTGACATTAAAGATTACCTAGTCCCTTCCTCTCCCCCCAACATACTCACATTTTACAGGTGAGGAAATGAAGTCCCAAAGGGAGGAAATTACTTACCCCAAACCACCCAGGTTGGAAGGAGAGCCAGTATTCAAATCCAGGTTCTCAAACTCCAAATCATGTGTTCTTTGAGGCTTTGTGAAGGAGGTGGCATCTGAATTG
The DNA here is from genome assembly GCF_900497805.2 of Vombatus ursinus. NCBI lineage: Eukaryota > Metazoa > Chordata > Mammalia > Diprotodontia > Vombatidae > Vombatus > Vombatus ursinus. The sequence goes on along the minus strand of NW_020954576.1, from coordinate 80,654,541 downwards.
AGCTTTGAGAAGAGATTAATTAAATTGGGGGTGTGGAGGGTTTCCATTCCATTTACTGGGTAATACAAAAAACTTCAGAGCTACCACCAATTCCTCTGCAAAATGGTGAGAAAGCCCTTTGGGTACAGTTTCAGAGATGGGAGAGGATAACCCAGCATTGATTGGGTATTCCTAAACTAGAACAATCCCAGGGAGTCTGGACTATTTCAGAATTGAACTTTATTATAGCCATGAAATCCCTTGAGTAATTAAAAGAACAATTCCAAAGGTGAGTCCTTAAGAAACCCTTTAGACTAGCCACACTGCACTGCGGACACAGTTTAAGCTAAACTGTACCTTCTTGCCAAACATGGTCTGGGGCAGGCAGAGGGTCCATGAAAAGCTCCTGGAAAGGTGAACTGGGATGAACCCCTAGAGGGTTTGGTCTGAGTCCTAAGAGCTTTGACTTTGGAGCTGAGCAAGAGAAGGGCTCTTGCTTCTGTCTACCCAAAAGTGGGAGCAGCAGAATTAATATCAGCAGCATTAGAATCAACAGAGAAATTCTGAAGGAAAGGGTTCTCAATATAGAAGAATACTTCGCCAAACCAAACCTGGGAAGGACTCAAAGGCAGCATCCCTAACCTGTGTCCTCCAGCCTCAGTTTCTATGCCCTGTTTTCATGCAGTTTTTGCCATACCCACTTATCCAAGAGAGCTCATTCTTTCCTTCCTTCCTTCCTCCTTCCCTCTAGTAGGAGTTGTGGGGTGATATAAAGATGAATACCTTCAAAGAGTTTACTGTCTAGTATAAAGCATAAAAGCATACACCTGCAATGCAAAGTATAAAAATAAGAATATAAGAGAAGTACAAAGTGCTATCAGAATTCATCTATGTATCATATGTGAAGGGAACAGAAAGGAATAGGCATTTATATAACTCCTACTATATGCCAGGTGCTGTGCTAAAAGCTTTTTTACAAACTTCATATCACTTGATCCTCGCAATAATTTTTCAAGGTAGGTACTATTATCATCTTTGCTTTACAGTTGAGGAAATTGAGTCAACCAATAGTTAAGTGACTTGCCTAGGGTCACACAGCTAGTATCTGAAGTTGGATTTGAACTCAGGCCATCCTGAGACTCTGGGCCAAGCATTCTGTCCACCATAGCACCTAGCTGCTTCCATATGATTATATAGAATCTGAGGATGCTCTGCAGCTCCCGTGGCGGATTTCCAGACAAAGCTATACTAGATTCAGAGTTCTTTGGTCAGGAGAGTTTGGAGCAAGACTAGCTTGGCTAACATGGAGGTATCTTCATTCCTCACCACGGGGACAGGAGGAAGCCTCATCTGATTGACCATCTTCATCTTTAAAATTGACTAGTCGAGGCTGTTCCCTCTTTTCTGCTGCTCTGTTTTTGGCCGCTTCCAGAAGATGAAGGTCCTAGTTCACCCACAGCCAGGATGCCATGACCTGAACTAGTGAGAGGAGAAAGACTTTCCTTCCACTTCTTCCTTTCTTTTACCCCAGCTTGAAGAAATGTGCATGAGGGACATTTGTTTCTGTGGTGTGTTGTTCATGCTCAGTTTCAGGTGCCAGAGATGATCTTCACAGGGCCCAGGAGTTTGAGCCATGGCCAAGCTTGATCATTATAATTACACAGTGTTTAGTTTTGTTTTATTTTATTAAAAGATTCATTATTCTTCTTCATGATACCTTTTGGCTCTAGGTCATGGAATGCCATAGTTCCTGAAGAATTAAAATTCCAGGTCACCCAAAAGACAATGGAGGAACACAGAATGGGTGTGAGTAGGTTATAACAGATTACCAATGAGAAATTATGAAAAAGAAGTTGCATACTAGGATGCCGTCAGAGAGATGCAGGAGGCTGCACGAGTCAGGTAGTACCAATGGACAGCTCCTATGCTCAGCTGGTATCCATGCATTAAGAAACCTAGAGGACAGCCCCACTTCATGTTGGATGGACACTTTGTGTTTATAGATACACAGATGGGTTGCTATCTGCACTGATGGGAGAGAATGCCTGCATCATTGAGGTCACAGATCTTTCAAAATATTAATGTAGATGTATATAGACAAAAGTCTGTGTGCAGTTGTTCAGTTGTTTCAGTTGTGTTCAACTCTTCATGACCCCATTTGGAGTTTTCTTGGCAAAGATACTGGAGTGGTTTCCCATTTCCTTCTCCAGCTTATTTTACAAACAGGGTTTAGTGACTTGCCCAAGGTCACATAGCTAGTGAGTACCTGAGGCTGGATTTGAATTCAGGAAGGCTCATCTTCCTGACACCAGGCCTGGTGCTCTATCTATTGCACCAGCTAGCTGCTCTCAGTTTTCTGTTATTTAAAACTTAAACCTGCCCAAATGCGTGTATGTTTATATGCTATCCATGCCGAGAGGCAGTATGTTATAATGGAAAGAAGGCCAGTCTTGATGTCAGACAAGTCTTGCTTCTGATCTATACCAGCTATGTGAGCCTGGATGAGTTACTTAGTGTCTCCATGCCCCCAGCCAACTTTTTTAAAGTTTTAAGTTATAGATAAGTGGCAATGGAGGGTGTTTCCACATTGAAAGTTTCTGACACTGAAGAAATCAAATGTCCAGACACATATAGACATTGATATAGAAATATGTTGGGTTTTATTTTGGACCTTTTATCAGTATAGGGAACAAAACAACCAGGGAGAAGACTACCTCCACCAGTACAAGTCAGCACCTCCTCTGCTATTTAGTCTTAGAGATGTCCGAGGCACTGAGAGATTAAATGACTAGCCAGGCAGCAAAGTGGCTAGAGGGTTGGGCCTGGAGTCAGGAACATCTGAGTTCAAATCCAATTTACTAGCTGTGTGACCCTAGGCAAGTCACTTAACCTCTGTTTGCCTCAATGTCCTCAACTGTTAAATAGGAATAACAACACCTACCTCCCAGGACTGTTGTGAGGATCAAACGAGATATTTGCTTAGGACAGTGCCTGGCACATAGTAGGTGCTATATAAATGTTTATTCCTTCCCTTACCCCCCCAACCCCTTGTATTTGTCAAGGCTAGGACTTGAACCCAAGGCTTCCCAACTCTTCCAGACTCTCTATTGACAATGCCATGGCCATGCTGCTTCATATATAAGTGTGAACAGTATAATTGTGTGTGTGTGTGTAGTGTATAGTATGTATATAGTGAGGTTCTCTGTATATATGTGTGGGTATATATATATGTTTATGTATACAGACGTGTATATGTGTGTGTGTGTGTGCGAGTGTGTATATATATATATAAATACCCTTCTATCCACTATGCAATACTCTCAGCATGTGTGTATATGTGTTTGTGTGTATTGATGGAGCTATGATCTTATCACTGTGGTTACCACCTCCAACAACAGAGAACACAACTCATCCATGTCTTTTCCTCTTGTGTGCATTCTGTCAATGTCCTCCCATAAATCTTCCACGGGTGGTCCACCTAATATGCAAAAGGCCTTTCTTCTAGGCCTCTTAACATTACATGGTTACCAGTGAAGTACATGGGCTGTCCATTGGTTGTCTCTTGTTCTTGCTTCATGATATACGTGTATACATATATATGTATATATAAAATATGTATATAAAGCAACTAGATGGCTCAGTGGCTAGAGCTTGGAATCAAAAAGACCTGAGTTCAAACTTGGCCTCAGATACTAACTGTGTAACCCTGGGCAAATCACTTAACCTCTGTTTGCCTTAATCCACAGCAGAAGGAAATGGCAAACTACTCCAGTATCTTTGCCAAGAAAACCCCATGGACAATATGGTCCACAGGGTCCCAGAGAGTAGGACAGTATTGAAGGACTGAGCAACAACAATATGTATATAGTGTCTATGTAGTAGGTATTGAGCTCCTGACTCAGGCTGCCTTCCTGGAGTCCCCTGCCTACTCAGGGCCTTTCATATATGAATACACATACCAAATGAGAGACACTAAGCAGACTTCACATGTGTCTGAATCCTGTCTCACACAATAATTACATGAGCTTGGACAAATTGTTTAACCTCTCTCTCAGCCTGTTTCCTCATCTGTAAAATGGGGATAATACGGGTCCTTGTGAGGCTCAAATAAGATAAAGTACATAAACAACCTTGTGAACCTTAAAGCACCACGTGGACATCAATTATAATTATTAGATTCAGGGATAGGCTTGCTTTTTGAGCCGGGAGCATTCATGCTATTAGGCTATGCACCATTGGGTTGGTTCAGAAATACTATCTGGGTGGGAATTACTCCTTAAGAGAAGCCGATCAACAGAAAACCCTGGCCCGAGACTGATACAACGTCTGATCTATTATTCATTAGCTCTGGATGACAAATGGATCGTAATTTTCAGCCTGACAGTCCTTTGGGCTTGATAGAGAACTCTGCTGGCTCATTCCAACCACAAGGGTGCAGCAATTTATTCTGGCTAAAATTAGCCTCTGTGTATTTTGGCCCCCCGTTGGCTCAAGGGGAGACCAGTCTGGATTTCAGAGCTAAGGTTTTTCCTGTCCTGCTCTCAGCACAGGCCTGCCCAGACTCCCAAAGCAGAAATGTGAAGAAATGTATTTTGGGGGGCTCCTGCTTTCCCCTCTCTCTTTCCCTTCCCTCCATGCCACAAGAAAACAAAGAATCTGAGTCTCTAGATAAAGAAAGCCCCTCTCCAGAATAATAACGTAAGCATCAGAGGCAAATGGATCTCCTCAAGGGCTTTGCTTCTCCCCTCCCACCTCTCTCAGCCAGACCTTCCCCCCCCCTGCTCTCCACACCCTCCCACGCACACCCAGCGATCAGCCTTGAATGGAAACAAAACTGTTTCCGTGTCTGGCTGTCTGAGGCTGTCAGAGGAAGGAATGGCTGTGGGGCTGTATCATCGCTTCCATGGGAGAAAGTCAAATAGAGTAGGGTTCTGGGGTCATTAACATCCCTGTCCCATGTGTTTCATTCAGCAATCCTACAAGGGAGAGTCAGGAAGACAGAACCAGCCGTGGGCAACATTTTGAAACAGATGAAGTTTGTCTAGACCTGGAGGACCATTTGTTTTAGAAAAAAGTAGGGAAGCAGAGACAGGGAAATAATTTGTCCAAGGTCGCAGAGACAGTCACAGCAGAGCCCGGATTTAAAGCCCAGTCATCTGACTCCAGATTCCAAGAGATGGGTTCAAATCCCAGCTCTGCCATTTGGAAGCTGGGTAACCCCAACCCCCCTTCATCTTACTTCATCTTAATGAGCCTCAGTTTCCTCTTGGGTAACTCAGGAATGGTAACACTTAGACTGCCTGCCTCATAGGTTGTTCTGATGATCAAATGAGATAATGGATGTGAGAATGCTTTGTTTACACAGATATAAGGAGCCACATAAATTTTGAGCTATCATTCCAGCATGCTGTTGTAGAAAGGACACTGGATTTATTTAGAGGAACTTGCTTCAAATCCCAGCTTTACTACTTGTGTTACCTTTGGTAAGTCACTCCTCTGGGTCTCAGTTTCCTTATCTGTAAAATGGGGATTGGGCTTAGGTCCCTTCCACCTCTAGATTTATGATCCATGAGCAGGGCTCAGCAGAATGGATGGTACATAGTAAGCATTTAATAAATGCTTGTTGACTGACTAATATTCCATGTTTCTGGTACTGTTGCTTCGGTGTCCCCCTGCCCACCCAGAATCTCTCATTTTGGTGTCCAAGACTTGGCCTTTCCATGGCCAGAACCTCTTTCTCCCATCAATAGCAATGCTTCCTTCCCACAGCTCTATGAGATAGCAAAATGATTTGTGAAGCATGACAGTTTGTTAGGAGAGGCAAATAAGTACCTAGACTCATTGGCGTTCAACCCCAGCCAAGGAGTAGACAGTGAACTCCAGGTGGATGCCATGATAAAAATTGTTCATCTGTTTTGGAGATTAGTATTAACTGGCAGCAGCAAAATTTGTTAGCTCATGCAAGTATCCATCAGGCTGTCGAGAATGAAGTGAGAAGAGAGCATATCTGTCCTTATTGGTCTCACTCTAGACTCGAGCCTAAGAGGGAGTAGTTACAGTCAATAAAAATTTATTAAGCACCTACCATGCACCAGGCACTGTGCTAAGTACAGGAACACACAGGGAATACATAGCCTGAGAAGGATCCTTGCTGACCAAAGTGGTCTGACCTAGCATATACTTCTTCCTCTGCCGAGTCTATAAAAATGATGGACAAACAAAGATCAGGTGGGTCCTTCAACTCTGGTTTGTTGTCTAGCTCTAAATCCTTCTTATTTGGCTAAATATCCCAGATTTGGGAATCCTGGAACAACTACTGCCAGTGAGACTCCACATCCTGGGCATCCTTTTCTTTTTGCTATTAAATATATCATCCCTGGTGAGGCTCTGAGTCTCTCTCTCTCTCTGTCTCTCTCTCTCTCTCTCTCACTGAAAGAACTTAGTTGGGTGGACCAATATAGATAGAGACTATAAATTATCCACATTTTATAGATGGGAAAATTGAAAAACTGAGACTCAAGAGAGGTCAAGTGATTTGCTAATGTCATAAAATCATTGAGTTTAAGTTGGAAGGGACTATAGAAGTCATCTAGTGCAACCCTCCTCATTTTACAGATGAATGAACTGAGACCCAGTCAGGCTAAGTCACTTACCAAGGTTACACAGATAGAAAGTGTCAGAATCGGTATTTCTCCTTCCTCATCAAGCTCCCTTTCCACTATGCAACTTCTCAACATAAAGCATTTGCTTGTTATGGGACTCTCCTAGCTATTCTTTTGAAAAGGCCTCTTATCAATGAGCAACAATCAACTAACAATAATGATAACTCACATTTATTTTATTCCTTCTAACTTTAAAAGGGGCATCTGGGTGACTCAGTGAACAGAGGGCCTGTCCTGAAGTCAGAAAGACTCACTTCCTGACTTCAAATCTGGCCTCAGACACTTACTAGCTGTGTGACCCTGGGCAAGTCACTTCATCCAGTTTGCCTCAGTTTCCTCATCTATAAAATGAATGATATGGGGTTACAAAGGCTGATGAAATAGTATAACCATGCAGTCAACACCAGGCTTATGCCAGACCTATAAACATCTTCCTGTCCTCTTCTTTATGCCAGATCTTTGCAGGACATGGGCACAACCTGTGAGGCTTTAAAGAAGTAAATTTAGAACATATAAAAACAAGTACTTTCTTGAACCAAGAGTAGTGAACTTATTCCTACCAGAAGTGGTACAGACTGAAAACTTTAAGTAACCTAAAGAAAAGTAGTTTAATGGACAGAGCATTGGACTTTCAGTCTGAAGACCAGGGTTCAAATGTTGATTATGCCACATACTACCTAAGTGGCCTCTTAAGTGGCCTCCTCTGGGCCTCAGTTTCCTTATCTATAAAATGAAAAGGTTGAACTAGATGACCTGAAAGATCACTTTATTAAAGATAATATGTTGATGTTGTTGAGTCCTTTCAACTCTTCATGACCCCATTTGGGGTTTTCTTGAAAAGATACTGAAGTGGTTTGCCATTTCCTTCTCCAGATCATTTTACAGATGACAGATAATATGGTATTATAGATTATTATAATTATCTGGAATTATAATTAATGTAATTAACATAATAGACTATATATAATAAATTTAATATAGTTATATATTATATTACTATAATATATTATAGATTGTGAGATATATAATATTATGTATTAGATAACATAATATTATAGCTTATTGCATAAATAATATTATAGATTAAGATGATATAGTATTATAGATTATCTAAATAACTGTGGGGTTCATATAGATGCCCCAGACATCAATTCAGAGACCTGAAGGGTAGCCTGACTCTTATCCTAAACTCTTAGCTTTTGGTTTTTTATTTTTTTGTTTGTTTTTTAAACTAAGACTGGCTAGAAGTACATGGACCACTCAGTGCCCAATCTGATTGGGATGAGAGCTTTAAACTGCTCCATTTCCTACCTGGACCAATTCATCCCTCCTTAGGCAGCCTAGTGACCCCTGTTTCCAGGGGCTTATCATATCGATGCCAAACTTAATACAGACACCCAATTGGCTTTCATTCCCTATAGCTCTGAACTCCTAAGCTGAAGAGATCCACCAGCCTTGGCTTCTTCAGTAGCTGGAATTAACCGGCTTTCCCTACCACTCTTTGCACTTTTAAGGGGGAGGTAGTAAGTAGAATTTGACCCCATGGCCACAGGCCTTCAAGTCAAAAGAATCATTTAGGATGGATGAGCAGTTCCTTAGCCAGAGGAGCAAATTCCATCACAAAAGACGACCCACATCTCATCAGTTTCCATGATTTCAAAGGCCATTAACTGTAACAGTTTGGATTCCCCCTTTCTTAGAGCTGTGTTAGAAGATGGATTCAGGTGTTTTACTTTAGTTGTTAAGATGAAATCCATTCACAAAAAAGCCACAGGAGACAATCTCCAACAGTCTTATTAAAAAGGAATTGTGTCATATAAGGTGTTACTATGATATTTTAATGGATTTGTGATCTCATCCATGCAGGTACACCCTCCAACAATGCAGATTGCAATGTATCCAGAGTCTTCTTATCCTAAGTCACTCCAATCCATGTCCTTCCATAAATCTTCCATCCAACTTGATGGGCGCCTCCCTAGAGATCTCTTGACATTGCATAGATACCAATGGAACACACCCTGATCATCTGATCATCTTTTGTTCTTTGTTGTTCAGTCGTGTCTGACTCTTGGTGACTCCATTTGGGGTTTTCTTGGCAGAGATGCTGGAGTGGTTTGCCATTTTCTTTCCCAGCTCATTTTATAGATGACAAAACTGAGGCAAATAGAGTAAAGTGACTTGCCCAGGGTCACACAGCTAGTAAGTGTCTGAGACTGGATTTGAAGGTAGGTCCTCCTGCCTCCAGGTCTGGCACTCTACCTACTACAGCACCTAGCTTCCCTGATAGAATCATAGATTCATGTATTTAGCGGGAAGAACCCTGGATATCATCAAACCCAAGACCCTGTGAAACCCAGATTAATAAAGGGTTTTGCCCAAGGTCACATGAGACACACAGTTGTAGAGGTAGGATTTGAATCCAGAACCTCTGATTCTAAATTTACCATTCTTTCTCCCATATTGGTGAACCATCAGCTAAGCCTGGGAGAACTTTTTCTGTTGTACAGAGTAGTTGGTGTTACAGTTTTGGTTGTAATCAGATCGGGAGTGAATTGACCCTCAGTTTTAGTGGAAGCTATTTTTATTGCTTAGCAAAAAGGTAGGCAACAAGCATTTATTAAGCTCCTACTATGTACCAGGCACTATGCTAAGCACTGGGGACACAAGCAAAAAGAAAGATAGTCCCTGGCTTCAAAGAACTTACATTCTAATAGGAAAAGATAACATAAAAAAAGAGCTGGAAAGAGGAGGGTGGGGATGGAGGACAAAGGATACCTGGGGGAGGATGTATTAGCAGAGTTCTTCCAGTCAGAAGCACAGCCAGGAGGGGAATGACGAACGGCTGCCCTATGCCTATACCCAAAATGGAAGCCCTGAAAATAACTTACCAAGAGAGGAAGGGACCAGCATGGCAGAGGGATATTGCAAGGGAAGAAGACCGTAGCTACTGAGGGAAGTTCTATGATGAGAAAGCAGCTGAGTCATGGTGTCAAAAGCACTAGAGTGCTGTGAAACTGGAAGACAGAAGAGGGGGCCATTCCTTTGTTTCCCTATGGAAATGGGTGAGAACTACCTTGGAAGCCCACTGACTTTGGTTTAGTGGGAGGGATGAGAAAGTCTGACAGTTCTGAAACAGACTGGACCTGAGGGCTTGGCCCAAAAACCCAGGATGTCACCCACTTGGCCTAGCATCTGGTTAGAAGATGCTACTTAGCCCAGCAAACTGTGCTAGCCATAAGGTGACCAAGTTAGGGATCTATATTTTGTTAACGTTGTACTTCTATACATTTGTTTTCCCTTTATTTTTACTTTTTCCCCACAGTTACTAGTCCTTTCTGAAAACCCCAACCTTTGTGAACTAAAGTAAATGTAAAAACTTGCCTATAAATTGGGGTTGACATAAGCCTCCATAACAATCAGACTTCTAGGAGTCAGGGCCACTGAAAAGAGATACAAGTGTCCACTACCCCAGGAGCTACTGGGGAAGGGAAAGCAAGGGAACAAACATTTATATAGCGCCTGTTATGTGCCAGGCACTGTGCTAAGTGCTTTTTACAAATATTATCTCACTTGATTCCCCCAACAACCCTTCGAGCTAGGTGCTATTATTATCTCCATTCTACAGGTTGAAGACACTGAGAGAAATAGAGATTAACTGACTTGCCCAAGGTCATACTGCTAATAAGTGTCTGAAGCCTGATTTGAACTCATTATCTTCCTGACTCCAGGCCCAGCCCTGTGTTTATTTTTTTTTAGTGGAAAAAAAAAAAGAAAAGAAAACATGTCAAGTGGGCCTGTCTTTGCGGCATGACCCTGAAAACTTCCTGCCTGGGTTCATTGCTTTACCAGATCTGACTTCTATTTGACTCAGCATAGAAACCCAGTCTGTTGCAATCCACTTTCTCAACAGACTTCCGCCTTCTTGCTTGGTGGAGGACAACCTGACACAAAACCTTGGAGCTGAGGCAAGCTGCCTGCTGGCGAGCTCCTCATTACGGGGTGATCTTCTAGTTCGCTAACAACCTTCACGGTGAAAAGCTTAAAGCTCAAGGTAGCTTCTTGGAGCTGAAAAAAGGAAACTCAGCAGGCCTGCCTCCTTCCCTCTCTTCCCTGTGAGGGTCTCACAGGGGGTGTTTTCAGCTGAAAAAGAAACCCCTCTAGAACTAACCCCTTCTTCACTCAGTCACTGAGTTCTATTGACATTGGAAAGTGCCCCTTCCCTATTGAAGGCCCTTTTTTTTTTTTTTTTGCTCCCTTCTCGTGTATAGCTGGCAGCAGGACTTTGAATTTTCTCCAGCTGGGCAGAATTCCTTGGCTGGATTTGCCAGACACTTCTACTTTCTGAGGTGTGTAGGTCTTTTCTGTCAGAGCTATGCTACAGCAGATTGCCTCTATGACTAGGAACTTCTCCAACTCTCGCCTGCCTCTCAGGAACCATTTAGACCAATTTGGACAGATTTGCTGCTTCTGGCCTGGAAATGAACAAGAGTCAGAATAATTTTGGTTTTGCATTGACACAGCTATGATCAATGTTCCATGATTGTTGTGGGTCAAGGGACACAAGGGCCCTTTCCATGACATTATCACAAAACTGAATTGATCTGAAGAAGTTAATCTGAGGGCACTTCTCATTTTATGATGCTCGCCTCAGATAAGACATTTGCTAGTTATGGCTCTGCCATTGACATTGCATAGTCATGCCCTTGGCTCCCAACTTTTGGGTTTCCACTCAGGTTAGTTCTATTGGGACATTGCTGTTGTTCAGTCATTCAGCTGTGTTCAACTCTTCATGACCCCATGGATCATACTGTCCATGGGGTTTTCCTGCAAAAGATGATGAAGTGGGTTGCCATTTCCTTCTCCAGCTCATTTTACAGAAAAGGAAACTGAGGCAAATAGGATTAAAGTGACTTGTTCAGGGTCACACAGCTAGTAAGGGTCTTGAGGTCAGATTTGAACTCAGGTCTTCCTGACTTCAGACCCAGCACTCTATCCACTGAGCCATTTAGCTACCCTCATTAGGACATAGGATCATACATTTAAAACTGGAAGGGATTTTAGAGGTCACCTAGTTCAACCTCTTCATTTTATAGATAAAGATAAAGATCCTCACAACAATCCTATGAAATAGGGGCTATTATCATCCCCATTTTACAGTTACAGGAGACTGAGGCAAACAGAGGTTAAGTGACTTGCCTGGGGTCACACAGATAGTGTCTGAGGCAGGATTTGAACTCAGATCTTCCTGACTACAGGCCAAGCACTCACCACCAGCTTGTCCAGAGTTAAACAGCTCATGCAAAGTCAAGGCTTCATTCACAGTTAGTGGGAATCAAGGAAGCCCCTGCCCTTTGCCTATTATCTTACAAATGAGTAAATGCTGGTTGCAAGGTGAGACAGCCCAAGAGAAATCTGGGTGATTGAGTTTAAAACATCTAGTCTGAACTGGTTATAAACTGGTCCAACCATTCTGGAGAGCAATTTAGAACTATGCCCAAAGGGCTACAAAACTGTGCATACCCTTTGACCCAGCAATAGCACTACAAGGTCTGTATCCCAAAGAGATCAAAGGAAAAGGAAAATGACCTATTTATACAAAAATATTTGTAACAGCTCTTTTTGTGATGGCAAAGAATTGGAAATTGAGAGGAATGTCCATGGATTGGGGAATGGCTAAACAAATTGTGGTATTGTTGTTCATCCTTCATTTTCTAAAGGGGACCAATGAGATCATGGGATGATGTCTTGATTTGCATGTGAATTGGATTTAAGTGAGGCAGAGCTGTGCAAAGTCATCAGCCTCACTCTCCTCCAAAGTCATCAAAGACCAGTAGCAGGACAAAAGTCAGGATGACTGGTAATGGCCAGGGATACACTGAATGACAAGCATCTTCAATGTCTGACCAAGCTCTAAGTGCTCCACAGAGCCTGTTTCGGCCACTTTCATGGCCATTAGAACAAAGCGTTCTGCCAAGACAGTTTACCAGGGTGTGGCCATTGCACATGCTACAGTTTCTCAGAGCCACAGGTGAGAGTTGGGTGAGAGGCAGACATCAAAGGTGGATGAGTGGCCCTGAAAAGGGCCTGCCAAACCCTCACACCAAAGGCTAGTCCTCCCTGAACACCCCATACACTATGATTGTAATGGAATACTATTGTGCTGTAAGAAATTACAAGTAGGATGATTTCAGAAAAACCTGGAAAGATTTACATGAACTGATGCCAAGTGAAGTGAGCAGAACCAGGAGATCATTGTACACAGTAACAGCAAAATTATAATGATGACCAACTGTGAAAAACTTAACTTCTGATCAAGACAATGATCCGAGATAGTTCTGAAGAACTCATAATGAAAAATACTATCTACCCCCAGAAACAGAACTGATGAGCTCTGAGTGTAAATTGAAGATAATTTTTTCACTTTATTTTTCTTTTTTTTTTCGACATGGCTAATATAGAAATATTTTTACATGACTTCATGTTTGTTGTTGAGTCATTTTTCAGTTGTGTCCAACTCCCTGTGACCTCACTTGGGGTTTTTCTTGGCAAAGATACTGCAGGGGTTTGCCATTTCCTTCTCCAGGTCATTTTACAGATGAGGAAACTGAGGTAAACAGGGTTAAGTGACTTACCCATTGTCACATAGTTATTAAGTGTCTGAGGTCAGATTTGAACTCACTGAGATGAGCCTTTCTGACTCCAGGCCTGCCTGGTACTCCATCCACTGGGCCACCCATCAAATGAGATATTGAGTATAAAAAGTACTATACTGTGTGACAGCAAAATAATATGTAAAGTTAAGATAATATGATGAACGTGAAGCTATAGCCAAATGACTCAGCAGAAGTAGACAAAGATTTTGACCATTTCACACACATTAGGTCTTCAAACCTGGAAAGGATAGCCTGAGAGCTCACAGAGTTAACCCTTTTCTATCCAGGCAGGACCCCCTCCAGAGGGCTTTGATGTGTTAAATAATTTATCTAGATTTCATCAGAGCATGGAAATCTTTTATGCTGTCCTCTCAGATAAGCTAGAAAGACGTGGAACTAGAAAATAGAGCAGTGAGGGTGGATTTGGAAATGGCCAAGTAGCCATATCCAAAAAGGAGTCCGTAAGGATTCAATCTGAGGTTGGAAGGCAGTCTGTCGTGGAGCGCTCCGGGTGTCCGTGCTTGGCTCTATGCAGTTTAACATTTTTATCTCCAACTTGGATGAAGATTCAGATGGTATTGCTTATCAAACTTGCACAAGACACAAAGCTAGGAGGGATATTTAAAATGTTGGATATCAAAGCCAGGTTCCAAAAAGAACTCAACAGACTAGAATGGAAGAGAGGGTTGAATGTCAAGATCTGGGATGGCATGAGTTAGAAAGATTTGGGTTCAAAACCTACCACAGATTTACTAGCTATGTGATCATGAACAAGTCTTATAACTTCTCTGGGATGTAGTTTCCCCATCTATAAAATGAGGGGGTTTGACTCATTGACCTATAACATTTCCTTCTAGCACAAAAATCTATGATCTTATCATTTGTCCCCAACTAGGAAGTCTGATAGGGCTAAAGGGAATCCAAAGGTAAACATAGCAGAGGGCCCACCCAAATGGACCCCCAAGTGTCAGGACAGGTGACAGAGTTTGGTAGTTGCATTCATTCATTCATTCATTCACATAAATTTCTGGAGGGCCTACATATGTAATAGTAACAACTCACACATATATTTGCAAAGTCTTTTATATAAATTATCTAATTTGGTCCTCACAATAACCTATTAGGTTGGCGCTATTATTATTCCCATTTTGCAGATAAGGAAACTGAGCAGAGCCTTTAAATGACTTTTCCAAGCTAGTTAAGTGTCTGCGTCAGGTTTTGAATCCAGGCTTTTCTGACTCCAAGTCCATCCATAAGCTCATCCCTTTTATACTGTTTCTTGTTCCTTACCCAGCCAAGATGTGTAGTTTGGGGGATGAGGCGGGGCGGGGAGAGGGGGAAGAAAGGGAAGGTTGGTTCAAGGGCAAGGTTTCACTGCTTCAGTGGCTCAGAAACAACAAACACAATCTGCAGAGCCTGCCAGGACCCGCCCAGGTTTGTGGCTTGGACATTTGAGATCATTTCCTCCGTCAGCTCCCACCCTTCAATAATGCTGCTCGTACAACTAAACAGGGGACTTGTTTGCAGCTTACCAGCTCAGCTGGAGATGAGTCTTAGGGGAGGTGGATACCTTGGAGAGCAGCAGGGAGGATGAGAAGGGAGCAGGTAGGGTTGATAGGACCAAGGCTTTCTTGGAAACATTCTGCAAATTCTTCAGAGCTCTGTAGGGACGATTCCTCCTATGGTGCCTCCATAATGCAGAGCTGTTGGGTGGGGAAGATCAGAGCCTGCTGACTTTGCGGTTTGGAGGGATTCACGTTTCTATCTTCTATCAATGGTGCATTTCCCTTTTGCCTCAGGTTGCTGATGACCCTGGTGGTCCTGGTAGATAAAAAGAGGGTTCTGCCTCCCACCCTGAGGTGGGGGGGGAAGGGAAGGGAAGAAAAGAGGAAGTATGAGACTGAGGAAGAAGAGGGAGAGGAAGAAGACAGTAAATCCTAATTGATCAGTCAACAAGCATTCATTAGGCATCTACAGTATGCAAGATGTTCTTCTAAGAGCTGGCAAAGAAAGGCAAATCCAGAGCTGGACAGTAGCTCAGAGGTCATCCCATCCAACTCTCCCATTTTACAGATTAGGAAACTGAGGCTTGCAAAGGTGAAATAGATCATGGGATTTGTAGCTACTCTAACTAATGGTTTTCACTGCTGCTAGATGGTACAGTAGATAGAGTGCTGAGCTTAGAGACAGGAAGACTCATCTTCATGATTTCAAATCTGGCCTCAGACACTTACTAGATGTGTGACCTTGGACAAGTCACCACCCTGTTGCCTCAGTTCTCCATCTGTAAAATGAACTGTGAAATGAAATGGCAAACTACTCTAGAACCTTTGCCAAGAAAACCCCAAATGGGGTCACAAAGAGTCAGACACAGCTGACAACAATGTTTTTCACTGGCTCCACATAAACTGTACTAAAGAAAAAAAAAAAACAACAGTGATATATGATTGAAAGGGGATGTTAGTTTTGGAGGAACAGAGCAGAGGAGGATCAGAGCTGGAATTACCTGGCAAAAAGTGGGGGACATGGGTCAGATCAGCTTGAACAGAGAGTCTAACAAAGTTACAATGAGCTTTCATCACAACAAGTAAAATAAACATTTGTAGTGGGCATGAACCTAGAACTTTATTTCCCACAATGCTTAGGGCCAAGAAAGCATCATTCACTAGGAGAAATTCTCTAAACAATACTTCCCAGATAATTGTGCATGAGCTCACTGTATAGTAAAGTCCCCAGACAATAACTTTTCTTTATGGGGAGTACTCTACAAAGTGGAAATTTTAAAAAGTGGGGCTGATTCAGGCAGGCACCAGGAAGCAAGTTTTGGAGCTTCAGAGAAAAAACTTGTAAAAAAATATGGTCATGGTGTCCCTGGATGCAGTTATCATAGATGAACCATGATATTCCAAAGTTAAGAGGTTTCATCTAAGAGGTTATCCTGGGAAGGAAACTCCAAGAAGCAGCTAAAATACCATATTCTAAACTTTTAACACTAGGGTTATAAATTCTGAAAGGAATTGTGACCTCCTGATATGATGAGAATACAAGGGATTATATGGAATTAGATTATAACTCTTGGTAGTGTAAAATATTGCAATCCTTTTGTGTATGAAATTGTTTTATCTGATTCCTTTCTTTGTTATTTGTTGCATATCTTTTGCATTTGTATCTCTGTCTTTCCCACGGAATAGACAAGTAAAGTTTGCATTGCATAGGGGATTGTTCCAGGAGCTGAAGAATGAGTGCAAAAATGAATGCGTAGCACATGCTCTGGATGTATTATCCCAATTCTCACTCATACTGATAACTCAGATCCTCAGAGTGTGGTTGCTCTGTCTCTTCAGTGCTCTTGGGTTAGAACTGAGCAGTTGTCTTTCTGATGTTCATGAGCCCCCACCGGTGAACTTACCCTGTTTTTATCGGTTGGTATCAATTAGTCAAGCAGACAATCAGCCTTTTGAAAAAAACATTTTCTACGGTGGTAGAGTAAGAAGGGGGATAAAAAATGCCCACCTAAAAGTCTGTGACATACTCTCCCACAAGTATGGACGGAGTCCAGAAAAAGAAAGCTCAAGCCTTGAAAACATATGTGGCAAAGGGGCAACTCAGCTCCTGGAAGTCCTTTTGCTGGAGTCTTCAATGTATTCCCCTGAGGTCTGATGTAGCTTTTCTGATGAGCTCTTTGTAGAGCCTTGAATCTGTACCCAGTTTGTCCTTGACTCCCCATGCAAACGATGCATTCAGGAACACTGCTAGGCCACCAGTTGGAAGATGGGAAGTGCAAAGTCCTCCAGACCCCTTGAAACTCAAAAGGTCACTGTCTAACCAAGGGAGAGGAGAGGGGACTTAACCTAAGGCCGAAGCATTTTCTTCACCACTCTCCTAAGAGATTCCTTCTCAAGGGTGACTCTCTCTCCTTTCTGACAACAAACACTTGAACTTCTTGGGTCGTAGACCAGTGCCCTAGTTTTATAGAGGTTTCAATGGGCGTTGCCAAAACTCTCAACCAATCAGAACAAAGTAGTTAAAATATCTTTGATTCAAGGAGGTGTCCAAGCCTAGTTCTTTTTTTTTCCGCTAGGCAATGGGGTTAAGTGACTTGCCCAGGGTTACACAGCCACTAAGTGTTATGTGTCTGAGGTCAGATTTGAACTCAGGTCCTCCTGAATCCAGGGCCAGTGCTCTATCCACTGCACCACCTAGCTGCCCCCCAAGCCTACTTCTGATTGATTATTTCAACCAAGAAATAAATATTTCCAATTGACAAAGTGAATTACTTTTAAGTGCAGCGGGTAATGAAAACACGAAAACACATGTAAATGCTAACTATATACCAAGCACTATGCTAAATGCTGAGGAAATAAATATAAAGAGAAATGGTTCCTACCCTCAAGATGACCACATTATAGGGGAGCAGTGACCAGGGAAGGCTGAAATAACAGGGTTAGTGAGCAGAGACATCAGATAATAATATGATGTACCTTTTCCATGAGCAACGGTATCATTGATTTGATTGTTGTTCCTAGACCAAGAGGTGGAAAGGGGGGCAGGTGGAAGGGTGGATGGGACTGGGGGTATGCAAGATGTAGTATGGTAGGAAAATGGAGTGGCCAGGTGGCTGGTCCTGTTAGATGTAGAGAACTCTTACCAACCAGCAATGCCCAAAGATGGAGAGAGAGATCAATTTGGGATGATGCATGATAGAAACAGAGGCAGCAGCAAGCATGCATGGTTGGTGGCAAGGTATGTAAAACCTAGAAGTAGTGAGGGGCACACCATATGTCAGATGACCTTGTTAGGGCAATGTTATGTGGGTTATGAGTTATTCAAAGGACTATTGCTCTCACTTTATTCCATGTCAACAAATAGGAGATGGCAAAGATGCTTTCTCTCTTCTGAAACTTAAACAGTAAATCAAACAAACAGGCCCATGTCTCCTCTTAGTTAATGGGAGTCTGGAATATGCTCAGAGTGCCTCAGATGATGTCTCTGTGTGGAAGATGCTAAGAAGCCACTTCTGGAGGAAGAGTTCTGTTAACTGGTTCTAGTTGTCCAACCACATGGTGGTTGGCTTTGGAGGCATTCAAAAATACCTGTCCCTTTGGCTTCTTCCTCTTTGACATTCCTTGCCTCACTGTCGTCAGCGGCTCTCTGGTGGTGTGATATGGGCATCCAGTGGTCCAGGGCAACACTATAGGATGGACTTCTTGCCCGCATCCCTTGGCTAAGGCTGTATGGATCCCTGAAACACATGGTCTACTTGGTTCTTTTCCTCTGCTCATTTCCATTTTAGGTAAAGAAAGTGTAGTCTCCAACCCTGGCTTGCTGTAAGAGCCATAGGATTCTGGGAGTCAGAATCCAGGTTGGGTATAGAAGCCAGCTCAACTTTGATGTCCTACAAAGCAAGGAGTGAGGTAGAATCTTTAATCTTCCAGGGAAGCTAGATGGTACAGTGGATAGAGCCCCGGCCCTGGATTCAGGAAGACCTGAGTTCAAATCCAGCCTCAGATGCTTGATATTTACTAGCTGCGTGACCCTGGGCAAGTCACTTCACCCCATTACCTTACAAAAAGAAAGGGAAAAAAAGAGTCTTCAATCTCCTCTGAATCAACAAGACTTTTTTTTTTTTAATTAAATAGGGAGTCCTTTCCAAGTAACTAATGATTTCTGGTTCATCCAACAGTGTGTTATTGAGTTCCATTATTTCTGATTATCTCTTGTCTATCCCATTGCTGAGCCCTCTTCTATCTCTACACTCTCTTTCTCAAAGATGTCATTGTCTTCAGTTATCATCTCTACACAAATGACTTCCAGACCTATATTTTTTAACCCTTATCTTTCCTGAAATCTAGTCCAGCATTTCTATCTGTCTTTTGTTGAACATATTCACTTGGCTCTCCTTCTTGCGTATCAAACTCAATATGTCCAAAATGGAATTCATCATCTTTTCCCCAATCCCAGCCCACCCCCAAACTTTCATTTCTGTTGAGGACACTGCAACCCTAAAGTGGAATAAAAAATAGCATAGTAGAGTAAGTTACATGAAAGATTGCCTGTCATACTTATGAGAGTCCACCCTTCCACAGGTTACCACAGCATTAGCAGGGGAGGGAACACAACGTGCATAACAGGGGGAAAAACGTGACCAGGACAAATTAGGCCTTCAATGCTACAGAGCTGCTGATGTCTTCTAATCACACACTGCTTCCTAGTTAGCTAGGTGCTAAGGCGATTTCCGCTGCCATCTGCTGGTCTTCAATTCTAATGCAGCTTCTTTGACAACTGCTATGGTCCCAGCTCTATAAAGCTTTCGAGCTCCTTCCACATATACGCCCCAGCCAACTAAGCTGAAATCCCTTTTCCTTTCTGTACTTAGAGGTCTCTCTGTCAACACATTTATTTGACTTTCAAGTGAAAAACTTGTTTTCAACTTCTTTCCAGCCCTATGATGCCAACTGTGGTCCATAAAATGCACAAAGTCTAATTGGAGGTTCAAAGGGGCTGGTGTCAAAGAAAAATAATAATATTATATTCTGTATTTAGATGCTAGTCAGCCAAAAACAGATTAACTTATCATTAATCAATATCTAAGCTATTTCTGTCTTAGAGTTTTGTTTAGTCATGTCTGACTCTTCGTGAGCCTGTATAGGTTTTCTTGGACATTTCCTTCTCCAGTGGATTAAGGAAAACACAGCTAGTAAGTAACTGAGACCAGATTTGAACTCAGGTCTTCCTGACTCCAGGCCCAGCATTCGATCTACTGAGCCACCTAGCTACCAGCTGCCTTACTACAGTGTTCCAAAACACTGTATTCCTATCTGAAACTGCTTCCAGCTAAACTCTCCAAGTGAAAATCAATTACTCAGCTTAGGAATTCTCTCCATATGGAGAAAGTGCAAAATAAATAGGTCACATCTTGATGGTGCTTTAAGGACAGCCTGGCATAGTAGATATAGCACCAGCCTTGGAGCCAGGATGACCCGGGTTTGAATCTTGTCTCAGATAATGTGACCCTGGGCAAGTCTCTTAACTGCTATGAACCTCAGCTTCTCCATCTATCAAAGGGGGTTAACAGCACAGCTCATAGGAAGGAAAGTTTTTTTGTAAACCTTAAAGGGTTATAGAAATGTTGGGCCTCTAGCTCTAAAAATTCTGTGATCCTGACTTGCCCATGATCACATATAACCATATTCAAGACTCAAACATGAAATCCAGTCATTCCTGCATTCACTACAGAGCAGTTAATAAAAGGTGAATTAGAGTCCCAGAGGCCAGGCATGACTGCTTCAAGCTTTTCTTTTCTTGCTCCAAAACTGCAAATGCCATTTAAGTAAGGATCCCCCAACCCCACCCCCAAACCCACATACACACCCTTCCTGTAGCTCTTTCTGGAGATGTTTTGCAATGACCAAAAAGGGAAGAGGGGCCCTTTGTGAAACTCATAAGGAGCCCAAACTTCCTGCTTCTCCAGGCACAAAGCACTCCACAATTTGACTTCTACCTCTCCAGTCCTATTTCAAGGTCTAATTTTCCAGGCACTAGATTCCCCTGCAGACACTCTATTTTTTTTTTGCACTCTATTTTTTTAAGCCAAAGTGGATCACTCACTGTGTCCTGAACTCTACCAGTCATTTCCCAGCACTACGCATTAATACAGGTTCTCCCCCAAACTCAAAAAGGTCCCTCCTCTTCCCCTCCTCCATGCTACTTTTCAGAATTCTTATCGTCCTTCAGGCCCAAGTCAGGGGCCACCTTCTGTGTGATACCTTCTCAGCTCTGAGTGCTCTTGCTCCTTGCTGGCATGGACACTTCCATGTTTGTCTTTGCATCCCCAAGAGCCTAGGGCAGTGCCTTCCATGAAACAGGTGCTTGAAAAATGTTTGTGAAATTTAGTACCCTTCCTTCTTCCTGTAAGAGCTTTCCTAGTTATGTGGCAGCAGAAGTCAATAGCCATCTACTGCCTCATCAGAAGAGATGGTTAAGCTCTTGAGAAGTCAGGAAGCCAGGGAGAATTTTCCCTGATACCCCCACCCCCTGTGCAAAATATCAGAAGTGCCGACAGTGGGAAAGTGACCAGAAAACTAAAAATTATCCTCCTTGATTGACTCAATATGATGGATTGAGGGCCCAGAGAACAAGGTCCTATGACAGGCAGAAGATTGGGGCCCTACACTTGAGGAGAAGGGTGGGCCCAGAAAGGTGATCCAGAGAAGGGGTAGATCCAGAAAAAGAGGGCAGGATTGAGTTGTGGATCACTCTAAACCTCTTCCCAGGTGCTAGATACACATGTAATTCTGAAAGTTTATGTTCACATAATACTTTGCATTGTGCAAAGAGATTTACTCACAATGATCCTATGAAATAGGTACATCTCTAGAACTTATTTGACTCTATCTTTAATTGTTCATGAGTCCCCATTTTCTTTGTGAATCTTGACCAGCCAGAACCCCATCACAGTAAAGTGATGCAAAACAATATTTACCTAAAACATAAATGCAAAATAAGTAATAAGAAAATTACAATAAGCAGCAATTACTCTTTCCACCCATTTCCACAAAGAAAATTTTTCTTCCCAACATTTAGGGATAAAAGATTGCAAATCCAGTGCATTCTCACTCTGAGCCACTAAATCACTGCTTAATCTAAGGGAGCAATAAAAGGTCTGTGAGCACCTTGCCCATGAGATGAACACCGAAAGTGCTGCGTCTCCTTGCCTAGACTTGGGTTCCATGCACTGGTCCATGAATCCTCAAGATTCTGTAGCTTGTTTCCCAGCATGGAGGGGAAAGAGCTTCATTTAACACATTGCCAAAGTGTTAATGTGCTAAAGTATGAAAATGTAGGGTTGGCACGAATGGGGGTGGGAAGGGGGAGGAGGGTGATGGCTGTAACATTTCGTTGGGCTGCCAAAGTGTTGTAGCATCGATGCCTCAGGCCTGGCATTGACATGAAGAAACACCTCAGTGTCTTCTAGGCAGAAATCAAGGGAGGAGGAGACGCCAGCCAGGGACAGCCCCTCGCTCTGTGGCCATTTTTTTTCTTCTCTATGCCTCCTGTAGTTCGCACCTACTCAAGTCTCTGCAAAATCTTTGCATCTTGTATGCTCTAAGGTCCCTTGTGACTTCCTGGTTGATATCACCTACTGAACTCTGGTACAGAGTTCTGGAGGAATGTTGTACCACAGAGATCAGCCCCTATCACCCCAAACATATTTTATTATCCTTATTTGACACATGAAGAAACCAAGGAGAAGTCAAATGATATGAACATAGTTACATAGCTATTAGATATTAGATTCAGAACTCAAGTTCAAGTTTTCTGAATAAAAGACATGATTCTCTCTACTATTTTGTTGTTCAGTCACATCCCCCTCTTTGTCACCCCATCTGGAGTTTTCTTGACAAAGGTACTGGAGCGGTTTGCCATTTCCTTCTCCAGGTCATTTTACAGATGAGGAAATTGAGGCAAATTGACTTGCCCAGGGTCACATAGCTAGTAAGTGTCTGAGGCCAGATTTGAACTCGGGTCTTCCTGACTCTCAGCCTGGCGCTCTATCCATTCCACCACTTAGCTGCCCCTCTCTCTACTATGCCATGCTTCTATTTGGCATCCTATGCCTACTTAGCTATAGTCCAACTAGCCCATAGCAGGTTACAACGTAGGCTGTCGTTGGGGATTCACCCCATTATTGAGTTGACATTAAGTCTCGAAAGGGCATTTTTCTCATACAGCTCAGGGGATCTTGGGTTTTCTTCTTCCACAGGTTAGACACATTTATCTTCGCCTCAGCAAGTGATTTGGGTCTTGAAATCCACTCTGAGCAAACTAGGTCACTTGTCTGTATTGTGCCCAACCTAATTGTGAATCAGGAAGGAATGTAACCTGGTAGACAGGAGGCTGGACTTAGAGTCAAGAAGACCTACGCTCAAATCTTACTTCCTATTCCTCACGAGCTGTGGGAACACAGGCAAGTTATCTCACTCCTCCGATGACATCCATAGCCCTCACACCACAGGGCTGTCGTGAGTCTATATAAAGTGCTTGGCAAATGTTAAGGTGTCTTATAAGTGTCAGCTATTATTAGGACTGTTGGGACAGGTATGGAGAACACACAAAACTGATCCTCCCCCCCTGCCCCCGCCTCAAGACTCTCTCCACTCCAGTCCATCCTCCATGTAGCTGCCAAAGTTAATTTTCCATAAGCTTGAATCCAGTCACACCAATCCCTTACTTAATACATTTCAGTAGCTCTCTATTGCCTCTGTGATCAAGTATAAACTCTTCTAGATAGACGGATAGACAAATAACCAGAGAGATGGATGATAGAGATGGAGATACATAGATAGGTATGGAGAGAGAAAGAGAGAGAGAGAGATGATGATGATGATGATGATGATGATGTATTAAGTGCTTACTCTGTGCCAGTAAGCAAAATGTTCCTTCCCTCAAGGAGCTTACATTCTAATGGGAGCAGACACACACAAAGGGGAGTAGAAGAGGGGGAGAGTCCCTATGACGGGAGATGTCCAGGAACTGCTGGGGAGTCCTGGATCTGAGTGAGCTAAAGCCAAAGCTGGCCTATCAAAGCCCAGAGTGGTACTAAGGGCATGGCAGGGAAGAATCCTTCATAACCTAGTCTCAACCTATCGTTCCAGTTTCATTATATATGGGGATATAGACTAACTCCTAAACCAGAAATTCTGCCTTCAGGTTGGTTGTTTTTAAGTATCTTCTAAAAACTATATTAATTTTTCTCCCTTAAGCTCTGGAACTTATTGTCCCCTAATGTGGCTTTTTAGAGAGGAGAACGTACAACCAAATTTTCAGTGTTCTCAAAAAGGCCTTCTTAATCAATCAATTAAGCAACAAGTAATTATTTAGTCTTCCTATTTGCCAGGTACCATGTTGGGGATACAAAAACAAAGAATGAAATAATCCCCAATCATAAGGGGCTTACACATTCTAATGAGGGAGCTGACAGGTGTACACATGTATGTATTCCCATATGTGAATACACACAAGTGTATGTACGTATGCACTCATACATATCTATCCATATATATATACACATGCATGCACAGGAGTCAGGAAGATCTAAGTTCAAATCCAGCCCTAGACACTTACTAGCTGTGTGACCCTGGGCAAGTAGCTTAACCTCTGTTTGCTCAGTTTCCTCATCTGTAAGATGGGGATAATAATAGCACCTACTTCCCAAGATTATTATAAAGATCAATTGAGATAATGATTGTGAAGTACTCAGCCCAGTGCCTGGCACAGAGTAAGTGCTATATAAATGTTAGCTATCATTATTACATCTGCTTATCACCTCCAGCTGGCTAAGAAATACTACAATGGAGTAACTGAAATGTAATGGGCACAGCAGAGGCTTAATAGTAAGAGGAACTACAAGAAAATATCTAAAACTAAGTTTTTTGTTTTTTGTTTTTTTTAACCTGGGAGTCTGTGGATTGACTTCAGGTCATAAGTAAAATTAGATTGAGGGAAAAAATTATGTTTTCATTTTCACTGACTTCTAACTGCAATTTGGCATTTCCTTCAGTTATTTAAAAACATTATTCTGCAGGCAGCTAGGTGGCGCAGTGGATAGAGCACTGGCCCAGGAGCCAGGAGGACCTGAGTTCAAATCCAGCCTCAGACCAAACACTTGACACTTACTAGCTGTGTGACCCTGGGCAAGTCACTTACCCCCAATTGCCTTTAAAAAAAAAAAACAAAAACATTATTCTGAGAAACGGTCCATAGATTTTACGAGACTGCCAAAGCGGTCCATGAAACAAAAAAGGTTGAGAACCAGAGTCTTAGTAGGTGAACTGGTCAGGAAGGAATTAAGGAGGGAAGTCACCAGTGTTCTGAGTTTTAATGCTCTCATACACTAGAATAGCCCCAGATTTCTCACACAGAGGCACAGCTTCCAAAGTGACCTCATTCTCACTTGAAGAATGAAGCCAAAGGAACAGAGCGAACATTCGTACAAGTTTCAAACAATTTGGGTTGCCCTTCAAAGTCCCTAGCAGAGGGGAGCCAGGTGGCCCAGAGATGAAACTGAAAGGTCAATAGAGAACGTCAAAATTTTCCAATCATGAGTGATGGAATCCAAGAAGACATTCTAGGGCAGACAAACCCCAACATCAATGCCTGCTGCCTGAAGCTTTCCAGTGGTTAAACAAAGACTAGGAGAGGCAATGCATCAATTCATGGTGCCTTGGATAGAGGGCAAGCCTTGGGACACAGGAAGACCTGGGTTCCTGACCTGCTTCTGACAGACACTAGCTGTGTATATAGAAGCAACTGGTGGTACAGTGGTTAGAACACTGGACCTGCAGTCAGAAAACTCTGAGTTCAAATCCAGCCTCAAACACTTACATGACCTTAGGCAAGTCACTTAACATCTATTTGCCTCAACTGTAAAATGGGAATAATAATGGCACCTATCTTACAGGGTTGTTGTGAGGATCAGATGAGATAATACAGTGCCTGGCACACAGTAGGTACTATATAAACACTTGTTCCCTCCCACCACCCCCAAGCAAGTCACCTCACTTCTTAGGTCCCCAGGTAACCCTAAGACAGGTGAGTAACTGGTCTGTATCAATGGAAGACGTTTCCACACCAGGAAGTTTCCTGCACTGAAGAAAATCACAGGTAAAGGAAAAAAAAAAGCGCAAGAGGGCAGCTAGGTGGTGCAGTGGATAGAGCACTGGCCCAGGAGTCAGGAGGACCTAAGTTCAAATCTGGCCTCAGACACTTAATAGCTGTGTGGCTGTGGGCAAGTCACTTAACCCTAATTGCCTTCAAAAAAAAAAAACTAAACAACAACAAAAAAAACCTAAACAAACAAACAAACAAAAAAAGCCCAACCCAACAGTGAGAGGTTGTCCTTGTACCTGAAGTATACACACAGGATTGAACCCAGCTCAAACCAGCTTAAAACATCCAATTGTTAAATTTTCTACGTGAGGATTCACACTTCAGAAATGCAAATGCTACAAATCAGGGCTTGATTTATTGCATTGTTGATAGTCTACATTTAAGAAAGTAGTCAAGAAAATGTTAAAAATGCAGATTGAATTTAAAATTATGTCATGGATATGCGACTTAAATTGACCAGCACACCCCTGCATATGTAACCCTCAAGTCCAAGCGGGGCAGGAGGAGAAAAAACTACTAACACTGAGATTGGTCTTAGACTAATCCTAGGGTGGATTGTAAGCTCCCTGAGGACGAGGGCTGTCTTTTGTCTCTTTTTGTATCCTCAGCACTTAGTACAGTGCCTGGCACATGGCAGGCAATGATGAATTTAATAAATGTTTATTGGTGAATTGACTATGACAAGTTTGATGAAGCCAAGATTCAGTCAAAGGGCCACACTTGAGGACCTAGAGGGCCTCCCCACATGTGGTGGTTCCCCACCCCTGAGTCCCAGAAACATTGATTTCCAAAAAGATTGAGGATAAGAGAGAAAGAAGCACAGACAGCTGTGAAGCAAAAGATGTGTCTGTCTTTACCTCTTAGCTTTCTCACTGACTGGTGGTAAATCTTCTTCCTTGGTCTCCATGCCAGAAAAATAGAAATAATTGGGAACAAGGGATTAGAGTTGAAAAGATCCTAGTACTGTGGCTGGAGAGCTGGGAGGGACCTTAGAGATCAGCTAACCCAACCTCCTCAATTTACAGATGAGGAAACATTCAGAGGGGTCATGATTTACTGGAGATCACACAGCAAGGAAATGGCAAAGCCAGGATCCACACCTACTTCTCACTCTAAATCCAGAGCTCCCTCCAATATCCTTTGATTCCTTTCCTCTTAGGGGTCTTCTAGTCCAACCCCTTAATTCTGTAGAGAAGGGAACCAAGCCTAGGGTAGCCAAATGTATGTCCAAAGTCACAGAGATTGTAGGTCTGAGAGGCCAGATTTGAGACTAGATTAAAATCTGGTGGTGCCCTTTTCCTTACTCCCAGGGTCGCCTCTCTATCCCTCCCCACATTCAAGGGGGTGATGCCTTTTCTTAAGTCCTTAATAAATGAAATGAGGTTGAAGATGAAGAGGATGTAGAGGAAGGCTTCCCCAGTGTTTCTGCATGTTCCTTTCAGAGTTCGGGCTGAATAAAAAGCAGGGGAGGGAGCTTCCCAGTTTGGCGTGAACCAAGAATACCATGGGAGGTGGGGATCATGGGTGGGAGGATGGGGTGGCATAGAGACTCCTGGGAGGAAGGAGAAGGCTAAGTCACTGTTAAGAAAAGCAGAAACTAATATTGCCCTCCCCACCCCTAAATCAAACCAGGCACCATTCTAAGAAAGCCTAAAAAGGAACCAATGTGACCGAGTAAAAATACTCTACAAGTGACTCATAACATCCTTACAATTCATGAAAAAAAAAAAAAACCTAAGAAAGTGATGCTATTTTCCTGGACTGTTTGACCTTTTCTCACGACTGACAAGAGTGCTATGGAATGGGGCTGTAAAACACACGTGCCACCCTCTACTTCTGACACTATCTACTCCTCGGGGCGAGGTTGGTTGGATCCAACCTATCAAATGAATTAAATATTTTTTATTTTTAATTTATAGAATAAAACATGCATGAACTTACGTAAATAAATCAAAGCCTGATGGTCTCAGGCCCCATGTTTAGGCAAGGTTAAGATGACCTCAGGTCATCTTGCTCCCCCAAGAAAAAGGGACTAGCCTTGCCAGCCCACCCCAACCTAGATTGTTCTTCCTTGCTGGTCCATAGTGGTCTCAGTATGTATTAGTTAATTAATAAGTACATATGTGTTACCCAGACACCTTTGGGCAGATCTATTCTAACACGGAGACACCACTGAGGGGCCTTTTGAGCCTGCTTAGTTTGCCTAACATGGAGTCCACTGTGTACCACATGTGTGAGGGTGGCCTCCTTTGATTGACTGCCTACATCTTTAAAACTGGTGAGATCCAGCTGGTCCTTCTCTTCCCATGTTTTCCGCTGGGCTCTTTTCAGTATCTCTTATCTGCTGAGTCCAGAGGCTGAAGATCCCACTTCACACACAGCAAAGACACCATGAATTAAACCAGAGAGACCAAAAGCTCTTGCCTTCCCCTACTCCATCTTTTTTAACCCCCTTGGAGAGATGGGCCTAGGGGTATTTGTTTCTGTTCTGTGTTGTTTTTCCTCCTCGGTTTCCTGTGTCTGCGGTAATCCCCATGGACCAGGAGTTCAAGCCATGGCGACCTTGGAGCCAGGAGTGCAGGCCAGTAGTGGTGAAGCCTGCTGGGCAGGGAAGCCCTGAGAAACTCAGGTCCTGGGACTTGGAACCGAGGATGTGATCAATAGGAACCACACAAGGATGTGAATCCCCTTCTCCTCTCCAGAGACTGAGGCAGCACAAAGGAAGAGGAGAATGATGCCTTCCACATGCAGGGGGAGTAAGTTTGTATATGTATGATTATACTTTCTGAAGCAAATATTTCTGTGTAAAAGCTAATCTGACTGTTACTGCATAAATGGAACTGGGGTACAAGGGGACACCCCCCATAATTGAGGGAACAACATCAGTGGGGGATTTCTCCCTACACATAGAGCCTAGTCACCCCCTCCCCAAAACCCTTTTAAAAGTACCAGAGAAACCTGGGGAGAAATGGTGAAATCTAAGCCACCTGGCCTTCAGGCAGTGGGAGTCAGGGTGGTCTGTGTTACATAGATGACAGGCAGCATAGTTTAGTGGACATGGGGCCAGACTTGGAGTCAGCTTCTCCACGCACTTGCTGGGTGACGCTGGTCAAGTCGTCTGTCCTCTCAATGCCCCAAGCACCTCCCTAAGATGACAAGTTATGCTCATATGCATTGGTGGAAAGTTTCCCTATGCTAATAAAATCACAGGGCCAGACCAAAAAAAAATGTGAATGTGGGAGAATCAATAAAATAGAATGAATTTTCCCTTTTCTTAGACATTCTTTACTTGTGACAGCCACATGGCTACCTCTCGTCATGCTATGTTTGGATTCTCAGAGGTGGAGGTGAGGAGGGAAAGCATTCTAGGCATGGGGGTCAGCCTATTCAAAGGCATGGAGATGGGAAATGGAGTATCACCTAGGAAGAGCGGCAAGGAAGCCAGTTGGGTTGAACCAGAAAGGGAGTAATATAGAACAAGTTTGGAAAATAGACTGGAGACAGATTGCGAAGGGCTTTAAATGCCAAACATAGGAGAATATAAGCACTTGAGCACAAGAACTGTCTGTTTGTTTTTTTATACTCGTGTACCCCAATTAGGGGCAGCCAAGTGGTATAGTGGATAGAGTACCAGGCCTGGAGTCATGAAGACCTGAGTTCAAATCCAGCCTCAGACACTTACTAGCTGTGTGACCTTGGGCAAGTCACTTAACTGTGTTTGCCTCAGTTTCCTCCACTGTAAAATGAGCTGGAGAAGGAAATGGAAGTATCCAGTATTTTTGCCAAGAAAACCCCAAATGGGGTCACGGAAGAGTTAGACACAACTAAAACAACAACAATCCCAATTAAATTAAGCATTCTACAACATATGGAATCTCACTTTGCTTCCCTATTTTTTATTTCAGAAGTTCTGTTGTAAATATCTTTGCATGGATGCAGCCTTTTCTGCTTCCTTTAACTTCCTTGGGCACCTATTAGCACCTGTTCATGCTTTTGCTGGGTCAAAGAGCACATACAGCTTAGTAATTGCATTAGAATAATTCTGAGTTATTTTCTAGTACAGTGGGACCAATTCACAGCTCCATCAACAGGTTGAGTGTACTTATGTTCCCATGGTTCATCTAGCATTCACTTTTTTTCATTTTTGCCAACCCGATCAGTATGAAGCTAGGTCCCTTAACTTCAAATAAATGTTTAGAATGCCCATGAGCACCAAACAGAGGGAAACAATGACCTTTGAAAATACCCAGAATCCTCCTCTCCTCTCTTGGCTCTGCACTCAGTTAAGTTCAACGTGACGTTGCTTCAAGTGTTTTGAATTTCTTTTCCAAGGAGGAAGATCAGCTGGATTTTAATGTGCACTTGACTTAGGTGTGGGTACACCTTATATTGCCATTACCTGTAGTCTGTCTTATAGAGGTGCCTGTCCAGAATTAATTTAGCTAGTCCTTCCATGACAGACACACAGTCCATTCGATAGGTACACTCTTACTCAAAGCCTTTCCAGCTTTGTAAAGTTGGCAGAAGCTTACACTCTTTGCTGCTGTAGTCTTCAAGAAGCCAAGGTCACCCTTACTTGACTCTGAGGTACTAAAGGAGGAACTTAGTGGAACTCTTAACATTTAGAGAAGTCCTATTTTCACCATGGACTTTTTGACTAGTAGGTTTAAGCAGTGCCCAAAGAGGTCACTTGAAAGCCTGAGACAGGAAAAAAAAGGAGGGAAACAGAACTGTATCTAAGCTATGTCAGTGGCTTTCAATAAGCAGGTTTTGTATTTCACTACCCTTTCTGAGGTATCTGCGTATGACAACTGGGTTGTAATCAAGCTGAAATCTTTCCAGGTTTTAGCAAGCAGGGTTTGGGTCCCCGCTGGGACCATCCTGAAATTGATAAAAAATGATCAAAGGGATTTGAAATAGATACTACAAAGGAAGGTCAAAAGAATTAGGTTTCACACTCCTAAAGTAGAAATGGCTAAGATTGACTTGATTTTTTTTCTTTTTTTTTTTTTTTGGTCATTCAATACAGAAAGGGTTTTATGAAGCAGGCACTGATCAACCGTCCTCTGTGTCAGAATAAATTAGGCTAGCCGCTAGAAGAAACAGACAATTGCTACTTGGGTACAAGTGAGAATTCCTCGGTCCTCAGGGTGGTAAGGCAAAAAAATGCTATATTCTCTTTAAGAATACAAGACAAGAGAGTGACAAAAATAAATTGGAATTAATTAAATTCATATGCACTATGACATTGTCCCTCCGCCCCCAAAAAATCAGGGTTCTGGCTCTGGTCTTACTCCTTTCCCAGGTTCAATGTGGCTGTTTTGAATTATCAGTTTCGCAAATCATGGCCTAAACCCCCTCTCCCAACATTCTCCATTTATATACCAAGCCATAAAGCCACAAATTAAAGTTTGGAAAAAAAAAAAGATCTTAGGGAAGTCAAGATGGCAGAGGAGAAGCAGCCATCCAGCTTAACTCTCTCAATATTTCCCTCCAAACAACTTTAAAATAATGCCTGAAATTGAATTTTCAAGAACAGAACCAGTAAAAGATCAAGATGCGACATTTTCCCAGCCTGCAACAACTTAGGAGGTCCAAAGGAGAGGTCTGTGACTCCAGGGTGGGGACCAGCCCTGAGCATACAAGCTTCAGCACCAGTGGCAGATCCTGGCGTCTGAGGCAACAGCAGCAGCTTCACAAGCTCTTAGTTCCAGAGATGGTAAGGGAGTCAGACAATTGGTCAGAAAGAGATTATAGAGGACTCTTTGCTGGTACTGGGTGCAGCAGGCACTGACTGGCACGTCTATTGCCATATGCAGTTCTAGGTTACGATTCCAGAACTAAGACAAGCGCTAGTGCCTGTGACTGCAGAGAGGGAAGTTCAGTTCCAGGGTCAAGAGGAGCACTAGGATTTGCAGGGGAGCAGTAGCCCTTCCTGAGTAAAGACCAGAGAACAGTGACCATACATCTTTATAGATCACACAACCTTGGAAGTACTGAAAACTTGTAGACTCCCCCAGAACTAGCTCTGAAAACAGCAGCACACAAAAACCTGAAACTTGGGACAGTGCCTCCCCACTGCCAGGTGGGCAGAGACCAACTTTAACATAAAGTTTAAAGATACAAGCTAGAAAAATGAACAAACAACAACAAAAAAAGAATATGACCATAAAAAGCTACTATAGTGGCAGGGAAGACCAAGACACAAACTCAGAAGAAGGCAAGGTAAAAACAGTTACCAGCAAAGCTCAAGGAAAAATATTAATTGAACCCCAGCCCAACAAGAATTTCCTGGAAGAGTTAAAGAAAGAGATAAGAATGGTAGAGGAAAAAGTGGGGGGGGGAATGAGAGTTATTCAAGAAAATTATGAAGAGACAATTAATAACTTGATAAAAGAGGCACAAAAAAGCTGAAAAAAATAACACCTTAAAAAGCAGAATTGGCTTAATGGTTTAAAAAAAAAGGCACAAAAGTTCACTGAAGAAAAGAACTCCTTAAAAAGCAGAATTGTCCAAATAGAAAAAGAGGTACAAAAGTTTGCTGAAGAAAATAATTACCTAAAAATTAGAATTGGGCAACTGAGCAAAGGGAGAAAGGAGAGGTAAAATGGGAAAATTTTTCTCACGCAAAGGAGGTGAACAAGGAAGAACTTTTACAATGGAGGGGGAAATGGAGAGTAGGGTGGCGGGCAATGTCTGAATCTCACTTTCATTGGAACTGGTTACCCAACAGGGAAATGGGAGAGGAAGGACATAAAAGAAAGGAGGGAGGATAAAAAGGAGATTAAGGAAGGCAGACGTTGTAAGAGGGGCAGGATAAAAAGAGAGAGAGAGAAGGATAGACAGAAGAAAATGGGAGGGAAATACAGTTAGTAATCATAACTGTGAATATGAATGGGGTGAGCTCACCCATAAAATAGAAGTGGATCATGGAATGGATTAGAAACCTGAATGCAACAACATGTTATTTATAAGAGACTGATCTGAAACTGAAAGACACACACAGAGTTAAAATTAAGAGATGGAGCAGAATATATTATGATTCAGCTGAAGTAAAAAAAGGGCAGGGGTAGCAATCATGATCTCAGACAAAGCAAAAGCAGAAATAGACCTAATTAAAAAAGATAATCAGAGAAACTATATTTTGATAAAAAATATCATAGACAATGAAGTAATATCAAAAAATTTTACAGCAGGTTTTTCTAACAAATGCCTCTTTTCTCAAATATGTATGGAACTGAATCAAATTTACAAAAATAAGAGCTATAGTTGTGGTATATGAAGGTAATGGAATACTGTTGTGCTATAAGAAAGGATGAGCAGGCAGACTTCAGAAAAACCTAGAAAGTCTTGTATGGACTAATGCTGAGTGAAGTAAGCAGCACCAGAAGAACGTTGTACACAATAACAGCCCTGTTGTGTGATGACTAAGGTTGATAGACTTAGCCCTTCTCAGCAATGCAAGAATCTAAGACAATTCCAAAAGCCTCATGATGGAAAATACTATCCATATCCAGAGAAAGAACTATGGAGTCTGAATGCAGACTGAAGCATACTATTTGCTATTTTTTTTCCTTCTCTTTTGTTTTGTTTCCTCTTTCTGGTGGTTCTTCCTATTGGTTCTAATTCTTCCTTACAACATGAGTAATGTGAAAATGTGTTTAATAGGAATGTATATGTATAGCCTATATCAGATTGTGTGCCATCTTGGGGAGGGAAGTGGGGAGGAAGGGGGAGAAAAATTTAAAACTCAAAAGTTTATGGAAGTGATTGTTATCAAATCAAAATAAATTAATAAAAATTAAAAAAATAAGAGCCAATCTCCAATTGATCAATTGTCAAGGAATATGAATGGGCAGTTTTCAAAAGAAGACATCAAAGCTATCTATAGTCATATGAAAAAATACTTTAAATCACTAATGATTGGAGAAATGCAAATTAAAACAACACTTTATACCTATCAGAAATGACAGAATGCTGGAAGGGATGAGGGAAAATAGGTACATTAATGAACTGTTAGTGGAGTTCTGAACTAGTCCAAACTTTCTAGAAAACAATTTGGAACTATGTCTAAAGGGCTATAAAATTGTGCATACCCTTTGACCCAGTAATACTGCTACTAGGTCTGTACCCCAACAAGGTCAAAGAAAAAGGAAAAGGACTTATATGTACAAAAATATTTATAGCAACTCTTTTTATGGTGACAAAGAATTAGAAATTGAGAGGATGACCATTGGAATGGCTGAAAATGTTGCGACTTATGATTGTGATGAAATACTATTGTGCTATAAGAAATGACATGACAAGGGGCATGGTTTCAGAAAACCTGCGAAGACCTATATCAACTGATGCAGAGTGCAATGAGCAGAACAAGGAGGTCATTGTATACAGTAATAGTAATATTATGATGATGATCAACTGTAAAAGAGTTAGCTACTCTGATCAATACAATGATCTAAAAAAATTCCAAAGGACTCATGATGAAAAATGTAATCCGCCTCCAGAGAAAGAACAGATAAACTCTGAGTGGAAATTGAAGTGTCATTTTCTCATTTTATTTTTCTTGCTTTTTTTTTTGCATGATCTGTCTAATACGTACATATGTTTTATATGATTTCACATGTATAATTGACATCATATTGCTTGCCTTTTCAGTAGGTGGTTAAGGAACTGAAGGGAGAAAGAGAATTTGGAATTCAAAATTTTAAAAACTAATTTAAAATAAATAATATTTAAAAGCAAAAAAACAAAAAATGATTAAATTTTGACATTAAAATAACTAAGTCTTAGTTTTTAAGGTTTGTAAAGCACTTTACACATACTTCCTTTGATTTGCAACAACCTCACAACAACTCTGTAAGTTAGGTACTATTATTACACCCATTTTAGAGATGAACAAACTGAGGTTGAAAGGTTAAATGACTTGTCTAAGATCACATAGCTTGTAAATGTCTGAAGAAAGGTTAGGACTCTGGGTCTTTCTGGTCCCAGGTCCAGCATCTTCTCCACTCCACCCCTACCTGCCTCTCACAGACATAAAAACAATTAGAATATGAGGAAATCTCAAGTAGTAAAATTCTTCTCTGCCCCATTAAAAAATAGGCAGCATATGTCACACTTCCCAGGGTAAGAGATGGAGAAAAAACCTCTCCAGGACAACTGAATTGAAGAAAGAGTGGGGGTAAGAATACGCTGATAAATGTTTTAACAACCTGCTCTCCCCTCAGAAAACAAAATGTACTGCAATACACTTTTAAGTTTGATCTGCATTAATAACATTTTCTCCATTACTCTCTTGTCTAGATAATTAATAAAACAATAAATTAAGCCCTGGTTTGTATGTTTGCCAATTACAAGGTGTAAATGTTCACAATGAAGATTTCACAGAATCTCTCCCTGGCTTGATAGAGCTGGCTCCAGCATGCCCCTAGGTCGGGGGAATTATTCTTCCCTGTGTAGGCAGATGAAATGAAGAAACTCTCCGTTGTCTCCTTACCTTTTCCCGGCGTGCTCTTCCTGGCCTGTGTGGGAATCCAGCCTGGGGGCAGGATTTTTCTTGCCTTTGGTTGGCCAGCTTCCTCTGCTCTGCTTATTGTTTTTGATGCCCAAGTCTTCTCCATCCTCCAAAAACCCCGATTTGATCCTTCCATCCCCAATAACTTTCATCCTACATCTCTTTTGCCCTTTGTGGCTAAACTCCTTGAGAAGGCTTCTATAGTAGGTGACTCCAGTTTCTCTCTTCTCACTCTCTTCTTAACCCTTTACAATCTGGTTTCCAACCTCATCATTCCATTGAAACTGCTCTCTCCAAAATTACCAATGATCTATCTCTTAAATGCCTAATCCAATGACCTTGTCTCAGTCCTCATACTCCTTGACCTCTCTGCAGCCTTTGACACTTTTGATCCGTCTCTCCTCCTTGATCCTCCCTTCTCTAGGTTTTCAGGACACCACTCTCTCTTGGCTTTTCTCTTACCCATTGGACTGCTCCTTCTTAGTCTCCTTTACTGGACCCTCATTGAGATCACATCCTCTAACCATAGGCGTCCCTCAGGATTCTGTTTTCCTTTCTTCTCCCTCTATACTTCACTTGGTGACCTTATCAGCTCCTGTGAATTTAATGAGCATTTCTATGCTCATGATTCTCTAATCTGCCTATCCTGCCCAAACCTTTCTGCTGCCTTTCAATCTCTTTCAGACACCTTTACCTGGTTGTCCAATAGACAACTTAAACTCAATATGTCCAAAACAGAACTCATTCTCTTTTCTCCTAAATGCTCCCCTGCCTCTTACCTTCCCCATCTGTCGATTTCACCTGTGCGCCATCTCTCAGGGAAGTTCTCTTTTCTCTGATACTGCCATTACCCAGGTGCAGGCCCTTTGGAACTCACACCTGGACTACTGCATCTACCCAGGGGTCTGCCTGCTTCAAGTCTCTCACCACTCCACTCCATCCTGCATTCAACCACTAAAGTGGTTTTCCTAAAGCACAGGTCTGACCATGTCACTTCTTCCCTTCCCCCCATCACACACACACACACACACACACACACACAC
>NW_020954576.1:80587724-80618011 GCF_900497805.2 Vombatus ursinus | reverse complement strand
AATCAAATAGAAAATCCTGTTTGGCCTTCAGAGCCCTTCATAACCTAGCCTTTTCAGTCTTCTTACACCTTCTTACATCAAACCTCACCACCCACCACGTACTCTTCCAGTGACACTGGCCACTTTGATATTCCCTATTCGAAACATCCCAGGAATTTTCCCTGGCTGCTCCCCATGCCTAGAATATTCTCCTTCCTCATCTCCATCCACTGCCTTCTCTGGCTTCCTTTAAATCCTAACTAAAATCCCATCTTCTACAGGAAGCTTTTCCCAACCCTTCTTAATATTAATGCCTTCCCTCTTAAATTTTTTTTCTTGTTTATCTCGAATATAACTTGTTTGTACATAATTTGTTTACTTACCGTCTCCCTCATTAGAGTGTGAATTCCTTGAGGAATTTTTTTTTTTGCCTCTTTTTGTATTCCCAGTGCTTAGCACAGTGCTGATACATAAGCACTTTATAAATGCTTATTGACTGTTGACTGACTTCCTTATTAAGAGGCGCAGCTGGGTAGTGCAGTAATTAGAGTACCAGACCTGGAATCAGGAGGACCTGAGTTCAAATCTGAACTTAGACATTTAGTAGCTGTGCAACACTGGGCAAGTCACTTAACCCTGTTTGCCTCAGTTCCTCATCTGTAAAATGAGATGGAGAAGGAAATGACAAACCACTCCAGCATCTTTGCGAGAAAACCCTAAATGGAGTCACAGAGAGTTGGACAGGACTGAAATAATTCAACAACAAAAGTTTAAGAGGTAGTTGTGATACCTAAAATGGCCACAGGATGGAACCCTAATTCCATAGTAAAAAAATCTACCTAGGCGTCATCCTCTCCTCCTCAGTATCTCATCTTCCATATCCAAGCTGACACCAAATCTGTCGATTTCACCTGCGTGCCATCTCTCAGGGAAGTTCCCTTTTCTCTGATACTGCCATTACCCAGGTGCAGGCCCTTTGGAACTCACACCTGGACTACTGCATCTACCCAGGGGTCTGCCTGCTTCAAGTCTCTCACCACTCCACTCCATCCTGCATTCAACTAAAGTAAAGTGGTTTTCCTAAAGCACAGGTCTGACCATGTCACTTCCACCCTTCCCCCATCACACACACACACACACACACACAGACGCACTCTATAAAGGGTGGCTGGATGAGAGTGCATAAAGTCAGTCAATAAACATCTATTAAGAACCTGCTCTGTGCCAGGCACTGAATAAAGTTTAAGAAGGCTAGAAATCCAGAAAAGGGCCAGGTTAGAAAGAACTGAAAATGCTAAAAGGGAGTTTTTCTTTGATCCTGGAGGTAATGGAGAGACACAGACTGAACTGAAGAGCAAACAGGCCAGTGTGGCTGAAGCATAGAGTGTCTGGGTGGAATAATGTGTACAAAGACTGGAAAGGTGGTTAGAAGCCGGAAGAGCTTTAGATGTCAAACAGATATGTATATATTTGATCCTAGAACTGATAGGAAATCCCTGGAATGTATTGAGTTGGTGGGGCAACGTGACTGGGAACTTTAGGAAAATCATTTTGTTGGCTATGGGGACAGGCTTGAGGCAGGAAGCAATTACAGTAGCTCGGGTGAGAGGTGATGGGGGCCTGAGTTAGTCTGAGAGCTGTGTGAGTGGTGAAGAGGAATATATGACAGAGATATTTCGGAGATAAAAATGATAGGATTTCAAAGATGATTGCACTGGGGTTAGTGAGAGTTAAGGAGTTAAGGATGACACCAGGTTGTTCACTTGGATGACTGGAGGATAGTGGTGCCCTTAATGAGGCAGTAAAAAACTCTATAGGTGTAGGCAGATAAATGGTTAACAGTGGAGAGCACGCTAGGTCTAGAGTCAGGAAGATCTGAGTTCAAATCCAGCCTTAGATACTTACTTAACTGTGCAACTTTGGGCAAGTCATTTAATCTCAGTTTCCTCAACAGTAAAAATGGGGATGATAACAGCACCTATCTTGCAGGGTTGTTCTGAAGATCAAATGACATAATAGTAAAGTAGGACAGTGCCTGGCATATAACAGGTGTTATATAAATACTTATTTCCTCCCCCCCCCCACCCCCACACGTATCAAAAGCAGCAGGGAAATTTGAAGAAGGGAGGAAACAGTCCTGGTTTTGGACATAGTAAGTTTGAGATGTCTCCAGATGAGTATCCAATAAATACTTTGTGATTCGTAACTGAGGCTCAGTAGAGAGACTAGGACTGAATATATAGATTATACAGTCATATGCATAGTTATTGTTAAATCACAGGAGCTGATGAGGGAACCCAGTGAGAGAGTACAAAGAAAAAGAGAAAGAGGACCCAAGACAGAGCTTTAGGATACACTCACAGTTAGTGGGCATGACATGGAAGATGAATGAGCAAAGGAGCCTGAGGAGTAGTCAGACATGTAGGAGGAGAACTGAGAGAGAGAAGTGACACAAAAATCCAAAGAGGACAGAGTTGGAGGAGAAGCAAGTCAATAGTGCCAAATACTGCAGAGAGGTCAAGACAGGTAAGGACTGAGAAAATTAGGTTTGGCATTTAAGAGGTCATTGCTAATGTTGGAGGAGAGTTTCATTTCACATACCAGTTTGTTCATGCATTTTTCAATCAATGGGCACCCACTCCCCTTTCAGTTCTTATCTACTCCAACAACTCCTATAACTAGGAAAATAACTATATTTTCTAAAACAAAAAAATTTAGTGAGAAGAGAGGAATTGTTTTACATATTTTTAGTAATATGTAATCTTATTTATGTCTGGCTTAATAGAAGACAGCTGGATTCCCGTATCTTCTTCTGCATCCATTCTGTTGTGATTGTTGTTTTGGTTAAGGTATTATGAAGAAAATCCAGCCTCACACAGATATATAGTTGGAAAGGGGAGGGGTATTTTAATAAGCAAATAACATCTTAGAATCATTATAAAATAGTTTGAACCTTGTGGACACCCTGAAAAGGTCTTGGGGAGCCCCCAGAGGTCCTCTGCCCACAGTTGCAGAACCACTGGTCTATATTGTTTTCCTGGCTTTGCTTCCTTCACTGTGTAGTAAACTACAGAGGGCTCTTCATTTATCTGTTTCTATCATATTCTTCATTTTAAAGCACAGTAATATTCCTTTACATTCACATACCAAGGTTTGTTTCACTATTCCCCAATCAATGAGCAGCTACTTGGTTTGCTAGTCTTTGCTACCACAAAAAGTATTACTATAAATAACTTAGTGACTTCCTTGGGGGTATACACCTACTAGTGGAATACATACAAAGGGTATGTATATTTTGATCACTTCATTTGCATAATTCCAAATTGCTTTTCAGAATGGTTTTAATGATTCACAGGTCATTTCCAACATTGATGATTCCATCTTTTGTCATCTTTGCCCATTTCCTAAGTTTGAGATGAAACCTTAAGGTTGTTTTGATTTGAGTTTCTCTTATTAGTAATTTGAGGCATTCTTTTATATTTTTATTAATCATAATTCTTTTGAGAATTATTTATAACTTTTAACTGCTTATCTCTTGGGGAATGGCTTTTGGCTTTC
This sequence comes from Vombatus ursinus, assembly GCF_900497805.2. Lineage (NCBI taxonomy): Eukaryota > Metazoa > Chordata > Mammalia > Diprotodontia > Vombatidae > Vombatus > Vombatus ursinus. Next base: position 80,614,474 of record NW_020954576.1, on the reverse strand, counting down.
TCTATCTGCTAGTTGTCTATATATCTTGGATATCAAACCTTAATCTGAAAAATTTGATAAAGATTTTTGTTTCCCATTTGACTGCTACTCATCTTAACCTAGCTGCATTAGTTTTGTTTTTCAATTTCATGTAATTAAAATGATCCATTTTATGCTTTCTAATTGCATCTCTCACTTGTTTAGTTAGGAACATATGTCCTAACTCAAAAATTTTTAAATTAAATTTTTAAAAAATTTTAAAATGTTAAATGTTAATTTAATTTTACATGTAATTAGAGAAAAATAAATACAGAAATAGAGAGAAATAAAGAAAAATAAAATATTAAATTAAAATTTAAGTTAATTTTTTAAAAAATATGTCCTAACCATAGGATCACCTTTGGTGATCCTCTTCTCTTTTAATTGTTTTATTGATACAGTATTTGATATTGAAATTATATATTCATTTTATGATCTCTAATATTAAAATTATGTATTCATTTAAATTTTATTATGAAATATGGAGTAAGATATTTGTCTAAACCTAACTTCTGATGAGGGCAGGTAGGTGGTGCATTGGATAGAGCACCAGGCCTGAAGTCAGGAAGGTCTGAGTCCAAATATGGCCTCAGACATTTAGTAGCTGGGTGACCCTGGGCTAGTCATTTAACCCCTATCTGCCTCAGCTCCCTATCTTTAAAATGGAACACACTGGAGAAGGGAATGGCAAATCACTCCAGTATCTTTGCCAAGAAAATTCCACAGACAAGTCCACAGGGTCACAAAAAACAACAGCAACTTCTGATAAACTTCTTTCTAGTTTTCCCAGAAGTTTTTATCAAATGGGGAGTTCTTTCCTAAGTAATTAATGTTTTCTGGTTTATTAAACACTGAGTTATTAAGTTTCATTGTTTTTGATTCCCCTTTATCTAATCTGTTCCATTGTTCTACTTCTCTAGCTTTCAACCAATAAAAATTGTTTTGATGATGGCTATTTTATAATATAATCTGAGGTATAAAAGGGCTATTCTCCCTTCATTCCTACCTTTTTTTCATTATTTTCCCAATGTTGAAACAAATCTGACTTGGTCATAAGGAATTACTTCATAGATGCTTGACAGGATAGTATTTTAAAATTTTGAAACAACAGTCATTAATTATATTGATCTTTAGTTTTCCTCTGTGCTTTATCCTTCCTTGATTTAGGTATTAGGATGATATCCGTCTCATAAAAGGAATCTTATATAGTGCATTCTTTCTCAGTTTTTGAAAACATTTTGTGAAGTATTGGTATTCATTGTTCTTTAAAAGTTCGATAGGCTCTGAGCTACCACTCCGCACCTATCAAATTTACTAATATGATAGAAAAGGAAAATGACAAATGTTGGAGGGATATGGGAAAATTGAGATACTAATGCAATGTTGGTGAAGTCGTGTATTGATTCAACCATTCTGTAGAGCAACTTATCTGCCCAGAGGGCTATAAAACCATGTCTACCCTTTGGCCAAGCAATACCATTACTAGGTCTATATCCCAAAGGCATTGAAAAAAAAAAAAAGGAAAGGACCAATATGTAGAAAATTATTTATAGTAGCTCTTTTAGTGGTAGCAAAGAATTGGAAATTGAGGATGTCTATTAGTTGGGGAATGGTTGGACAACTTGTTGTATAGGATTGTGATAGAATACTATTGAGCTCTAAGAAATGATGAGCAGGATGCTCTCAGAAAAAACCTGGAAAAGACTTAACATTGAACTGATGCAAAGTGAAATGAGCAGAACCAGAAGAACATCATATACAATAATAGCAACATTGTACAACGTGAATAACTTAGTTATTCTCAGGACTACAGTGATCCTAGACAATTCAAAAGGACTTAAGGTGAAAAATGCTATCCACCTCCAGAGAAAGAATTGATGGAGTCTGAATGTAGATCAAAGCATACTTTTTCTTTACTTTCTTTATTTTTCTTGGGTTTTTTTTATTTTCTTTCACAATATGACTAACATGGAAATATGTTTTGCATGACTGTACATGTATAATCTATATCAAATTGCTTGTCTTCTCAATGAGGGGAAAAGAGAGGGAGAAAGAGAAAGAATTTGGAACTCAAAATTTTTAAAAGAATGTTAAAAATCATTCACATGTAATTGGGGGGAATAAAATATTAAATCATAAAAAAACCTTGATAGAACTCTCCAATGAATCCATTAGGACCAGGAGTTGTTTTTTGTTTTTTGTTTTTTTGTAGTTCCCTTTTGGCAAGTTCTATTTCCTTAACTTAGGTAAGATTAGTTAAGATTTCCATTTTGGTGTTCTGTTAGTTTGAGTATTTTATATTTTTGAAGGTATTCTTTTATTTCTTTTGAAATAGTTTTATTAGTTTTATTAGCATATAACTTTGGCATAAAAGATCTGATAATTCTTTTGATTTCTTCCTGTTTTGTTGTGATTTCATGTAGTTCATTTACTATTTTTTTAACTCATGGATCTGATTTTCTTCCCGCTTGTTTTTAATTAAATTTGCTAAAGATTTATAAATCTTATGGTTCTTTTGAAGAACCAGTTTTTAGCTTTATCATCAATATAATTTTTTTGGTTTGCAATTTATCCATTTCTCTGCTAGTTTTTGTTTTAAAAATCAATTAATTAATTAATTTTTAGTTTTCAGCATTCACTTTTATAAGATTTTGAGTTCCAAATTTTCCTCCCTCCCTCCTTTCCCCCCCTCCCCAAGACAGCATGCAATATGATATAGGCTATACATGTACAATCATATTAAACATATTTCCACATTAGTCATGTTGTGAAAGAAGAATCCAAACCAAAGGGAAAAACCACAAGAAAGAAAAAGCAAAACCTGCTAGTTTTCAATATCTTCCCTGCCTCAAGTCTTTCCCCACTCTAATCCATTCTTTGCTGAGCTGCCAAGTGATTTTTTTTAAATGGCAGGTCTGACCATGTCACCCGCTCCACCCACTCCACCCAATAATATCCAAAGACTCCCCATTACCTCAGAACTAAATATGCTTTCCCTCTTTATCTCTACCTTCTGGTTTCCTTCAATATTCGACTGAAATCCCACCTTCTGAAAGTCCTACTGCCCCCTCAGCCTCCATCCCTCCATGCCTGCTTTTGAAGATCACATCCTGTTTACCCTGCATATATCATGTATGCATATATAGTTGCTTGGATATTGTGTTCCCCCATTAGATTATGAATTCCTTGAGGGTTGTTGTTCAATTGTGTCCAATTCTATGTGACCCATGGGTTTTTGTCCATGGGATTTATTTGGCAAAGATGCTGGAGTGATTTGCCATTTCCTTTTCCAATGTGCTCCCATTTACAGTAGAGGAACCAAGGCAAATAGGGGTTAAATGATTTGCCCAGGGTCACACAGCTAATAAGTGTCTGAGGCTGGATTTGAAATCAGACCCTCCTGACTCCAACCCCAGCACTCTATCCACTGTACCCCTGGCTGCCCTCCTTGAGGGCAAGGGGACATTTTTGCCTTTCTTTCTATCTCCAGTGCTTACTTAGCACAGTGCCTGGCACATGTTGTTGTTGTTTAGTCATTTCAGTCACATCTGACTCTTTGTGACCCCATTTTGGGGTTTTCTTGGCAAAGATACTGGAGTGGTTTGCCATTTCCTCCTCCAGCTCATTTTACAATGAGGAAACTGAGGCAGACAGGGTTAAGTGACTTGCCCAGGGTCACATAGCTAGTGATTGTCTGAGGCTAGATTGGAACTCAGATCTTCCTGTCTTCAGGCCCCATGTTCTATCCACTGTGCCACCTAGCTGTCTGGCCTGGCACATAGTAAGTACTTAATAACTGCTTGTTAACTATTTACAATTTTTTTTAAAAATGCATATTCAGTTCATTAGTATTCTTTCTCTATTTGTTTTTAGGGATATAATTTTCCCTTGCAGACTGCTTTAGCTGCATCCCAGAAATTTTATGTTGTTTAATCATTATAATTTTCTTTCACATAATTATTAATTGTTTCTATGTTTATTCTTTGACATGCTTATTATTTATAATTTCTTTGTTAAATCTCTGTTTCGGTCTGTGTCTTTTGTTTGTGCTCTTTGAATTAATTATTGATTTTATCACATTATAGTCTGTAAAGGATGTGTTTATTATTTCTGCCTTTTTAATTTAGTTCTAATATTTCTGTGACCTAATGTGAGGTCAATTTCTGCAAAAGTTCCATATGATACTGAGAAATACTTATCTTCTTTAGCAGTCCCATTTAGAAGATGCCATGAATCTCTTAGCTCTAGTTTCTCCAGAAATTTTTATAATTCTAGACTTCCCCTTTTGTTTATCTTTCTGTTATATTTGTCCAGAACTGAGAGAAGAACAAGAATAAAGTCTCCTATCATTACTAAGTTACTGTCTGTTTTCATGTAATTCAGTTAATTTTTTCCTTTAAAAAATTTAGATGCTAAGGAGAATATAAATTTATATATTTAGAGAATACAAATTTAATATTAGTATTTGTTCATTGTGTATAGATGCTTTCAGCATAATGCAATTTCCTTATGTATATTGTTAATGTTTGTTTTTGTCCTGTCTGATAGCATGATAGCTTTTGCTTGTTTTGATTCACCTGATGCTAAGGGAATTTTGTTTCAACCGTCTATTTATTTTCTGTGTATGTCTTTGCTTTTTATTTGTGTTCCTTGTAAGCAACAGATTGGGGGGTTCTATTTTCTCATTCAATCTGTCATTCTGTTTCATTGGACTGTTTAAAGTTACGAGAATTGTTTGTATTTCTTTCCATTTGTCTCTAATGTTACTTTTTCTGAATTAGGATTTTTTATTTTGCTCCCTCTCCTCTTTAAAGGCAGCACTTTGTCTCTTTGGTCATTTTTGCTTATTCTACTTTAAGGCAACCCAGTCCCTCTTCCCATGACCTTCAAGCCACCATTGTCAACACTTTCTCTAGCTTTGGAGTTCTACTTATTCTTTTTTTTTTCTTTCTTTTTCTAGTTATCTAATTCTTCTCTCAGTTAATTAAAATCCACTTCATCTCTTCCCCTTCAACTTCATTGGTCTTTAGTGTTTTTGTTTTCTATAAAGGATCTCTTTACCTCATTCTCTGTATTACTCTCTCAGAGGCAGCAGTCTTTCTGAGTGCTAACACCTTATACATTGCATCCGTGGTAAAGCCCACATCTTCCCTTACAGAATGTGTGTCCCCCCCCACACAGGAGAGCCTTCAGAGGGAACCCCACTCACCACTGATTTGAGATTTAACTTCTTTTGTCCCTATTTCTTTCTTTTTGCCAGCTCACCTATTCTCCTATAATCCTTCTTCTTCCTAGAGATTACAGGAGTTTTTTTCTCTTCATTGTTTACCATTGATTTGATTAGGGTACATCATAGATTCTCCTCTTCTTTTCTACCTCCCCTCTTCCTTTTTTTGTTGTTGTTCATCCTTCTTCTTGAAGAGTTGGCTTTCATTCTACAGTTTAGTGCCACAAAAATAATAATAATAATAATAATAAAATGATTCACTTTTAGCTGGGGAGATTGTGGGATTTAGTCTATTATGTTTCTGGCCTGTCTTCCACCATCATCTCTTCTTTTTAAGTTTTCTCTTTCACCCTTGTCTCCTTATGTACTTTTAGAAAGAAATCTCTTAATTTATGTTGTTATTTTCTTGTTGTTACTGTTTTTTAAACCCCATTGGTGCCTTCCTCTTTCTAGGTTTTTTTTTTCTTTTTAATAGTCTCTATAGATGGAGTAATTTATTTTACTCTTTGTGCTTTCCTTAGTAGTTGTATTTATTATCTTTATTGTATTTCCGTTGTTTGAGGTGTCTATAAAATGAATAAATTGAATTTGTTCACTTCTTTTGTTATTGTTTTGGTAGAAATCCTTCAAATGTCTCTCTTTTATTGAATGTCTGTCTTTTCTTTATTGATGATTAGGCATGGGTTGACATGTTATTTTGGGTTGTATCTTGATTTCCTTTGCTTTTTGAAGTATGTAATTCTATTTCTTTCTATATTTTCTAATGGTGCAGAACAGCCTTGTATTATTCACATTACCATTCCTTTATATAATCAAGGTCTTTCTCCCGGTCACTTAGAATTTGTTGTCATTGGAATTATAAAATTTAACCATAATATGTCTTGGAGTTTGCACCATAGGGTTTTTGTTTAGCGGTGATATGCAGTTGGCACTTTTTGTATTTAAGCATTCTAGCCAGTTTTATTATGTCTTACATTATAGAGTTCAATTTTTTTGACTTGGCATCTTTTTCTAGGGCGACCCATGATAATGAAGTTGTCTCTGTACACCCTGTCTTAGAGATCAATATATTTTCTTTGTATAGGGATCACGTATTCTTCTAATGTTATTGCTTTTTGCTCTTCTTCCAGATTGTTCCCCCACTTAAGTATGCTTGCAACTCCGATCAGTTTTCTTTTTGCTTTGCTGGAGAGATGCTACCATGGGTTCAAGTTTTTTCTATTCCGCCAATTATTTCTGTTGTGCAGGCCATAAATTCTGCTTTTACAATCCTTATTTTTCTCTCAACTATTCAGGAATAGCCTGTTGTGCTCCCATGTTCTCTTGGGAATCCACAGGGTCCTCTGCCTTTTCAGGTGTTGGTTGAATTTCTTTTGTCTTTCAGTACTTTTTCGGTATTTATTTAAATATTCAGTACTTATTATACTTATTTAGTACTTATTAATGTATGGACTCATTTAAATGCCCTGCTGGCCATCACCTTTCTGTTTTAATGTTTTCCCTATCAATTTATCAAGCTTTTTAGCTGTTTTCTTCCTCCTGAGATCTTTGGTAATTTCAGCCTTTTTTTCTTTAATCAATCAATTAACATTTATTAAGTGCCTACCATGTTCCAGGTACTGTGCTAAGCACTTTATATTCTCTATCACTGATTTTCTGACTCCTCTTTTGGTGGTCCCAAGGGCTAGACTTCAAAGCTGTCTCAGCCTCCTCCCACAGTGGAATTCACTTTTCACTGGCCTCAGTTCCCGCCCCCAGTGACTTCTGGGGACTGGAGGACAAGAACTGATCAAATCTGGATGCTAGTACCCTTTTGTTCAGTCCTAGTGCAGCCTATCCTTTCTACTCCAAAGTCATTGAGTGCTTGCTGCTGTAGCTTACTGTTTCCCCAGGCTTTCCTGTTATGCCTCCAACTCCTCCTGGGGCTGGTGGAAGAGGTGGAGTTGTGGTCTTTTTCTTCTTGGCACAGAATGTGGAATGATGGCAGGATGCGGGGTGCTGGCAGACTCTGCAGGGGCGGCAAGGAAATTGTTGACTAGATCCCAAAGCATAAATCTTGTGCCATTCTGCCAAAGTGGGGGGCTGATAGGAGAGGGGCTATTGAGAGAATACATCAGGGATTAGGGTTTAGCTTTCTCTGCTGTTAAGTCATCAGGTTATTACCTCATTGACTTCTTGGTGTCTTGACTTGTGGAGACAACTACAATTACTCTACCTCTTGTACATAATTCTCATTTGGGGGAGTTTTGAGAGTTTGTGAGAACTGGAGAAAATGTCTTGTCCTCCATCTTGTTGGTTACACAGCCTATGTCTTCCCCCATTCAATAAACCATTAGCCAACCTTTGGAGAGAGTCAGGTAGACTTCTCAGTCTAAATCCCTAAAATCTCCCCCAGACTAAGAGGTGGTAGGACTCCAGATTAAAAACCCTTGTCTAAAGAATGTCATTAAATTTATTCACTATCTTGGAGTATCAAACCCTAATTCTGTTTGGGCTTAGATTCCTTACCTAAATGTAAAACCAAGGAATCCTAGATCTGGAAAAAACTTTGTTATTGTTGTTTTTTCAGTCCTGTCCAACTCTTCATGACGTCATTTGGACTTTTCTTGGCAAAGGTACTGGAATGATTTGCCACTTCCTTCTCCAGCTCATTTTACAGATGAAGAACTAAGACAAAGAAGGGTAAGTGACTTGCCCAGGGTCACACAGCTAGTGTCTGAGGCTGGATTTGAAGTCATGAAGATGAGTCCTCCTGATTCCAAGCCCAGTGCTCTATCCAAAATGCTATCTAGTTGCCAGAAAGAGCTTCGAGTTAATCTAGTCAGCCTTTTAGTACAGTCCACTGAAACTTGCAGAAGTTTTTCATGTGAACTTCAATAAACCACAAACTCAGTGAGTCACTAGTCTGACATGGCAGCCAAAAAATAAACTGTCATCCTGAATATCTCTACCCATTCACTGCCAAACTCCTAGAAAGCACCGTCTTCAATCCACATATCCTGCCTCTGCTTCCACACCATCCACTCACTTCTCAATACCCTGTGGTCTGTTCTGGGCCCCCATCATCTGACTGAAACCAAAGCTAAGGTCACCCTGAAATCTCTTAATTGCTGATCCAATGGCCTTTCATCAATCCCCATGCATCTTAAATTCTCTGAAATTTCTGGTACTGTTGACTATTCCTTTCCTCCTGGATGCACTCTCCACCCTTGGCTTCTTTGACACTTCTGTATTCTGCTCTATTCTCTAATATGCCCTAGTATCTATTTTCTTCCTAATCATCTGACCTCTTATTCAGTCTCCTTTGCTGTATCATCGTCTTTCTCTTGCTCATTTAGCATCTCTCTCATGTGGGACTTTATCTCTTGAAAATCTCAGTTTCCATGGGTCCACATATCTTCTCTTTGGATGAAACTCTTTAATCTAAATACCCATCCCTACCTTCTCCCCTGTTCTCTCATCATTCATTGTCATCTGCCTAGTAGACTTCTTCTAGATGCCTCATAGATGTGTCAAACTCAACATGATCAAAACCAAACTCATCATCTTTGTCCCTTTCCTACAAAATAAAAATTTCCCCTCCTTCAAGCTTCTCTCCACTTGGCTTTCAAAGTAATCTTCTTAAAGTGCTGATCTCCCTGACTACACTGCAACCAATAAATTCTGATGGGTTTCTATCATCTTTAGGATAAAATATGAAATCCTCTGTTTGACATTCAAGGACCTTTATAACCTGCCCCCCCAACTTCTTACACACACACACACACACACACACACACACACACACACACACACTGATCCTGGCCTTCTTGTTATTCCTCCCATGACAGACTCCATCTCCTAACTCAAGAGTTTTGTACTGTCTGTCCCTCATCTATGGAATGCTTTCCCTCCTCATTGCTACCTCCTCACTACCTTTAAGTCCCAGCTAAAATCTCACCTTTTGCTAATCCCTCTAACTCCCTTCTGTTGATTGTTTCTAATTTATCTTGTACGTAGCTTGTCTGTACATAGTTGTTTGCATTTTGTCTCCTTCATTAGATTGTGAACTCCTCAAGGCTAAGGGAATGTTGTTTACTTTTTTGGTATCCTCAGTGCTTAGAATAGTGCCTAGCACATAGTAGGCACTTAGTAAATGTTTATTGACTATTTCCACTGAAGGAACTGCCATCCAGTCACCTAGGTTCTTAACTCTGAAGCCTCCTCGATTCTTCCTTCTCCTTCATTCCCCATACAGTCAGTTATCAATTGAGTTTTGTCTATTCTTCCTCTAGCTCTGGTATCTTCCCCCTTTTCACCATTTACCCAGGACTTATCCAAGTGCTGTCCTATTATGTTCCTTCCAGTGTCTGCCCTCTAAAATCAATCCTCCACACAACTGCTAAAATAATCTTCCTAAGGCATAGGTCTGATCATAGAAACTGGGAGAAGGTGTAATGGAGGGTCCAGGTAGAGGGGTTGACCTTGGCAGGATGAAAGGTCACTTCTGTCTTAGAAGACATGGACTCAAATCCCGGATCTTCCACTTACTATTTCGACTGAATAAATCACTTTAAACTGAGTCTCAGTTTCCTCATCTGTAAAATGACCTCTAAAGTCCCTTCCAGCTCTAAATCTATGATCCTGTGATTCTAGCTGAAACCATTTATACCTACCTTTTCAAGGAATAAGGAAAATTTAAAAAAGGGGGCGTCTGCTCTTGACCCAACTTCTCCCCAAGCCTGTCCAGTAAGAGATATTCTAATATCATTTGTTTGCTTCTTTAACCTAAATGTTTCCTGTATATCGATTTTTACTCAAACCTAAAGGGGTGGGTGGGTAGCATCTTCCACATGCCTGGAATTCTTTCCCTTATCTAGGGTTCCTGCCCTCTCTGGCTTCCTTCAAGTCCCAGTTAAAATCTCACCTTCTACAAGAAGCCTTTCCCTGCCCCTCCTTCCTTAATACTAGTGCCTTCCCTCAGATGATCATCTCCAATTTATCCAGTATATATTTGGTTTGTACATAATTATTTGTGTATTGTATCTCCCTTTAGGCTGAGTTTATTGAGAGCAGGGATTATTATTATTATTTTTATTTTATTTTATTTTTTTGCTTTTCTATCCCTAGAATTTAGCACATGGTACCTGGCAGAGTAGGTGATCTCTAACTAAAAAAAAAAATTTAATTAGGGCAGAGAACCCAGCCTCAGTCTGAAGAACTGTGAGCTCCAAGTTATTGTGATTATATTCACTTTCCTTCTGATAGAAATTCTTTAAAATAGAGAAAAGGAATACATGGACCTGAGGGTCCTTACATATTACCTCTCAGCTAAAAAAAACTAGCTATTTGTTGTATCTGGGTGGGAAGGATTAAATCTCCAGAGAAAAAAAGAGGAATGGAAAGGAGAGTGACCAGTAGAAGTCACACCCTACCATTCAGGGGGGAGGGAGGAACAGAAAGGAAGAATACCAGTTGGCCAACTTTACCTTCCACAGCAAATGCCCATTGTGTTGCAAAAGTAGATCCATCTACTGCTTAAAAAAAAAACTGTCTGCTAATCAGGAGAACGCTAGACACTGTAACAGCCACATTGTGCAATGACTAACTTTGATAGACTTAGCTTTTCTCAGCAATGCAAGGATCTAAGACATCTCCAAAGGACTCATGATGGAAAATGCTATCCACATCCAGAGAAAGAACTATGGAGTCCATAGCAGATTGAAACATACTATTTGCTCATCTTTTTTTTTCTTCTGTTTTGTTTTGTTTCTTCTTTCTTGTGGTTTCTCTTATTGGTTCTAATGCTTCTTTAAAACATGACTAATGTGGGGGCAGCTAGGTGTAACAGTGGATAGAACACCGGCCCTGAAGTCTGGGGGACCTGAGTTCAAATATGGCCTCAGACCAACTGCTTGACACTTACTAGCTGTGTGACCTTGGGAAAGTCACTTAACCCCAATTGCCTAAAAATTTAAAAAAATTAAAAAAAAAAATAAAACATGTCTACTGTGAAAATGTTTAATAGGAATGTATGTGTAGAGCCTATATCAGATTGCATGCCATCTTGGGGAGGGAGGAGGGGGAGAAAATTTAAAACTCAAAAGCTTATGGAAATGAATGTTGAAAACTAAAAATAAATTAAGTTTTAAAAATAAAACAAAATAAACTGCTGAATACAGCTTTTTAATAGCAGCATAAATAACAACTTGCAATGGTTATGATGTGTTTTGAGGAATGCAAAAGCCTTCTTTTTCTCACAGAACAAGGCAAATTTAGTTGGGAGGTTTCTAACTTGGTGAAATAATTTTATGTCTAAAAACAGTGACTCCTTGGACTGAGAATGTGAAACTCCCTAAAGCAGAGCCCCCCTGAAAATCCCCATGCAAAAAACTCACCAGTTTCCAGGGAAGATGGGCCCTTGCTTCTCCCTCCTCTCCTCTTCTGCACCCATCTGAAAAGTTATACAAAAAGCTTTAAGAGGCTTCCTTCTCAACTCCAGTTTCTTGCCAAAGTGTACACTTCAAGAGTCTAGAAGGATAAGCTAACATCACTTGGAAAAATGCTTAAAAGAAAGATAAGTGTCAAGATATATATTTAATAATTTTTTTGTTGTTCAGTCATGCCCAACTCTTTTTGACCTGGTGCACCATAATGCACATGACATTTTCTTGGCAAAGATACTGGAATGGTTTACCATTTCCTTCTCCAGCAGATTAAGGCAAACTTAGGTTAAGTGACTTGCCCATGGTCACAGCTAGTAAGTGTCTGAGTTCAGCACTCTATCCACTGAGCCAGCCACCTAGCTGCCTTCTTTTAAAAAAATAAAAATATACTTCTGATTAACCATAGCTAGATATATAGAAATCAACAGTACTCAAACGTAGGATCACAAGGTTTGGTGGCAGAACAGTCTTTAGAGATAACCTAATCCACGGCTTCTGGACAGAGGAACCCCAAATCCAAGTATTAAATAACTCAGTGTCACAAGTATTCAATAGTCGAGCCAAGATTTGAACCTGTGGCTTTTGACTTCAAAGGCAGAGTTCTTTCCACAGATCTTCATTGTGTGGGAACAAGAAGAAAGAGGGAGTTTTATTTCAAAATTCTAGTCTATCTCTGATATTGACTCTAGGCTTAAAGATAAATGGTCTGCTGGGAGTTCAGTTTCTGTTGAAAACCTCATCCTAGGCTGAGCAAAGCCTTCAGGCAAGTAACAGCGCTGGCTGCGCAGGGTTTTGTCAGGAGGACTCTGTGCGCATGACTGGAGTTCTCTGTTTCCATTAGTGTAGTTATAAATGGGCAAAAACGTGAGCTGGAGAATCCCAGCCGAGAAGACACTTGTGCTCAGGTTCCGACAGTGAGGCCAGCTGGGACCACAGACAAGTGAATGGCTCTGGCTTTTGTTTCAGGAGGCTCCCTTCAACCCTGAAATATTTCTTCCTTGAGTCAGAGCCAGGAACCCACGCTGCGATGGTTTAATAACTGTAAATGAGAAGAATACAACAAGCAGGGAAGGGCCGTCCCTCAGCTTCAACCTTGGTATTGGCAATCACTTGCCTCTTGAAATACAGAAAAACTCCCAGGCCTCCCAGGTAAGTGCACATACATATGGTGCCCTAACTGTTCAACCTGGTCACAGAGGTCTTGGCACTAAAAGACGCCATTCTGGATATTTTCATAGTCCATAATTTCACTGTTAATAGCTTGTTCTTTATTGTGTAAGGAGGTAGTTTGGGAGAGTAAGAGAAAAACAACTGGACTAGGAGTTGGGAGGCCTGAGCTTGCCTCCTGGTGTACTGGACATTTCTGATCATGTCTCATTTGTAAAAATGGGAGAATCCTTGGCCCTGCCTTACATTCCGAGGTTGTTATGAGGATCGAGTCAAAATGTCTACAAAGCTCCCTATAAAAGCATAAGCTATTAATACCAATAAAAAAGCCCATTGACCTTCTTTGGAGAAATTTCATTGTGGAAATTCCTCCTCAATTCTTTCTTCCTTGACCCTCCTCCCTGCCAAATTTTATTTTCCAGAAGTGTAATGCTAGAGAGTAAGAGAGGGAAAGACAGAGAGAACGCTTTGAGTTTATTGGGAGCAGGGACTCTTTTTATTTATTTATTTTTCTGATAGAAGCAAAAAGGGCTGGCTTTGAAATCAAGAAGATCTGGGTTCAAGTTCTGTCTCTTGACACATGCTGGTACTGTGACTTTGGGCAAATCATTTAACTGAGGTGCTCTAGGCCAGTAGTGTCCAACAAAAATGGGGAGAACTAAGCTGTACCTAATGATCCCTGTGGGTCACACAATGATGTAGGAAGCCATGTGTAATACTATCTATGTTTTATTATGGAAGGAAATAGCAAACCACTCCAGGATTTTCGACAAGAAAACCCCAAATGGGGTCACAGAGAGTCAGCTGTGACTGAACAATGCTTTATTATGTTTTTATTTTGTTGAATTTTATTTCCCAGTTATTGTGTGGGCCTCAAGCTGCCAGTGTTTGACCCTTCTCTGCTCTAAGGAACTCAGTGATGGTCGAGGGAGTTCCCTCACCTGATACTAATAAAATCATAGGGGTAGCCCCTATCCCTATAAGTACTAAAAAAGAGGCAGTATGGCCATAGATGGCCAGCCTTGGAGTCAAAATCTGGGTTCGAGTTGGCCCCTGACAGGTAGCAGCTTTGTGACTCTGGACCACTCCCTTTCCCCCCCAAGCTAACCTATCAATGACTCAACCTCATGTTTAGTGGTGGACTAATTCATTGTCCCTTCCCAAGGGCAGTTATTGCTACGTATGTCTATGTGCCTAAGATGAAACACATTTGACTAGAAGTTCCTTTCGCCTCTCAGTCTGTTCCACCTTGTTTCCAATTTGGTTACCCCAGGCCAAGGTGCTAAGCCTCTCATCTACAGCACACCATTCAGAAACTTAAAATCATAGGCTGTTCTAATGAAGAGACCATAGTGACAGTCTTGTCCCAGTGCCTTCATTTTACAAGTGAGGAAAGTTGAGGTCCAGAGAGGGTAACATTTTGTCCTTATTGTCAGAACCCAGGCCTCCTAACTCCTGAGTGCCATTTCCATTAGACTCTTCTTTTTTCTGGTTGGGATTGTGTTCTTTCGTCTATCTTGTCAGGTCCTGCCCCCACTCCAGAAGTTACTTGTTACATCATTCATGTAGAAAGTTTAGAGTATTTGTCTAGCATTTTAGAACTTACAAAGTGTTTTCACATACATTATTTCATTCAATTCTCATACAACTCTGTGAAGTAGGTACAACAGCTATATTATCTCAAAAATGAAAGAAAAAAGGATAAGAAAGGTTGTGACTTCACCAAAGTCATAGTTAATAAGTATGGATCCAGTATTTGAACCAAGACTTCTAATTACTAATTCAATAATCTTTCTGCCACATATCTCTAAAACAATCAAACCCCATGGGGAGGGTTTATTTCATACTGGTGGCAAGAAACATCATTTGAAATTTTGGGTCACCAGGTAGGCCTTAGATTTCTTTTTATTATAAATTTTTACTTTTAACTTTTTGATAAGAAGCAGCTTGGCTTAGTGGGCAGAACTCAAGGCTTGGAGTCTTAAGACCTCAGTGTGAATCCTGACTCAGCCACTCACTGCTGTGTAACCCTGGGCAAACTTAATCTCTATCAGCCTCAGTTTCCTCATCTGTAAGAAGGGAATCTTAAATATTTTCACTTAGAAGACACTCTAAGCATTCATTTCACAATAATTTGTTTCTAAGAAGAGAGAAGTGAATTTATTTGTAAATGGTACTAACATCAAAGAAGAGGGTACAATCAGCTCAAATTCAATGTAACTATGGCAAAGATATGGTCAATCACCATCCTTTTCTCATCACACTGGGGAGTGTCATAATTTCTCCTAATACTGACTTCTTAACATTGGACACAGATGACAGTAAAAAACAACATACATCCCAAAGTTCCTATTTATTCCATCACTCTGCAGATTCCTGCCCTCCATGATATTCCAAAGTGAAAAATGGGAATTTGAAATAGAGAAAGGCTAATAGTAACATGTCTTTCTTCAGGCCTATAATTGCAAGTGTTTTACAGCATCACCATAAAGTGGTAATTGCACCAGTGCAACCTCTGTAGGTTAAGAACCAATAATAACAATAATAATGTAACTAGCACTTATGTGTGTGTACAGATAATGTATCACTGTAAGGTTTGCAAAGCACTTTACAAATATCTTTTTATCCTCATAACAATCATAACAAACAATAACATAGGTGTTATTCTCATTATACAGATGACGAAATAAGAAAACCAAGGCTGACTTGCCCAGCCCAGGGTCACATAGCTTGTAAGTGTCTAAGGCTGGATTTGAACCTAAGAGTACTTTTTACTCCAGGTCCAGTACCCTATCCACTGTACAACCTATCTTTTTCAACTAAATATACCCGATATTCAAGAATACCCAACTGTGTGATCTATCATTTTCAAAAGGTTTCTGAAAAGGTAGTTTACTATGCACTTGAAATTCTCCACCTGTAAGTCTGAATATATTCTTCCCTGAGGACAATCACTATGGTTGAATCTGTGAATCTAGGACATAGCTAAACCTCCTGTTTTGTGATATCCAAATTATTCAATGAGAGCATAAGATTACTAAAAGTCTTTAGGTAAAGATATTCTCCATGATGTTTGGGTTTGAAACTGGCTTCTGGAACTAGGATGCTTAAAGTTAGGAAGTGGCAAATATTTTTTCACAAGTCTCATTCTTTTGGTTACTAGAGCATAATTGGTAAAAATAAATACAAATCTCATTAGTCTTAAGTATTTCATCTTTTATTTGAAAAGATATCAAGAAGCAGAAGAATGAAGCAATTAAAACCAGCAAAGCTGCAAAGTGGGAAAAGGAGAAAGTAAGAACAGAATGCATCAGTTCAGTTATGATGTTGCTTAATGCAAATATAGAGGGTTCTGATGCTGCAAACCTGAAGTCACATTAGTTCCAATGATTTCAGCAGGTTTGCTGCTGCATCAAAATGGAAGGGCTGAGCCCTTAATTTGCTAAGCACTACACATTCTAATAATGTCATGCGCATACAAGTTACACTGTTTACATGAAATTGCATGCAATTTACACACAGAATCATTTTGAAGGCACTGTTTTGTGCAGCAAGAGCTGCTGCTTTCTGGCAAGTCACTTCATAGGTTGCTTGCAAGTGGTCCTCATTTTCATTTAATTCATTCTTATTTGAAACTTTGGTGAAAAAACAGGTACCAACTAACCCCATTCTTGCAACTAATTTGGTTTTACTCCCTCTTCATCTCAATCACTTTTAGATGCTAAGCTTAGATGATAGTACAGTTAAGAGAATGTGTCTGGACAATAAAGTCCCACTTTATTTACATTTTCAAACTATTTAAAATAGGCAGCAATTTACAATCTGTAGTTTTAATTTAAAATAAGTAGTTCCCAGGGGTGTTGAATTTAATAAAGATTTAATGGTTATTTATCAAACTTACCATAGAAAAAAGTAAATGAAATTTCATGCTAAAATTAAATTCCTAATAATTAAAATATAACCTTATAATAGTATCAGTCTAATTTACTTAACTTTAAAACTGTGATCCCATTAAAGGTCCTCAAAGGAGATTTTTAAAGGCTGTGATTGACTGTACTGCATGTGTTTTGTGGATTTTTAGCACAGAAATCATTGGTCACACATGCATGGCTACAGTAATATAGTAAGCAACAAAGCAAGATCACGAGATTCCAATTCTGAGCAATGGCAGTACACCATGAGAAGCCCCGAGCCACAACCAACCATTTGGTCAGCCAGAGAATCACCCTTGTGGTACAATGTGAGTCTGCCCTTTCAGACAGCATTATATTTTAGCAAACCTTGAAGGGAAAACCTATACTTGGCCTTCTAAAATCTGAGAGGGCTGTGAGTATAGAAGAGTGAGTGACTTTGGCCCACAAGGCTTAATTATTAAGTTCTCCTAATACTGACATGTTCATTCTCAGTGGCTTATTTAGAGTATAGGAAACACATAATCAAACTAGCTGGTTGAAACTAAGGAACAGAGATACTGAGAGCTCTTAACAGATATTAGAAATGAGAAGGATTTAAACCAATGCATATGGAAGAGAAACACTTAAAATCTTGCTTGGCTTTTTAGACAATTCTTACCCCTACCATGGACATTTTCTTTCACACAGTGTACCAATAAGGTAGAGACTGGAGGCTTACAACACATTCCTATAATTACAGATTACAAAAAAGTTTTCTTAGTGTTATAAAGCAAACCAGAAAATAATTTCTATGCAAGCACATATTTCAAGTGAAAATTGTAGAAACTTTTGGATTAAAGACATCTCAAAAGATGAGACATTTATATGTGAATATTTATATTCACTATGGACAAAAACCTCTCGTTTTGCCTATCAAACAAATGTTTAAAGTAAAAGATATAAATCCATTACTAGGGAAGCACAATAAAATGGTTTTAACAAACAAATCTTGCATATAGTAGGTGCCCAACATCTGTTGAACAGTACAGAATTAGATAAAATAGGATCTAATCTTCTTAAGACAAAATCAATCATGCCATACTCCAATTTCTTCTGTTGTTTATCTCGATCTTAACAAAAACAAAACTTGGGGATTAAGACATTTGAGTGGTATGCTAACCAAAAAATATGGAAGAGCAGAGATCTTATGATGCATTCCTCTGGTTTCAAAAGACAAGTAAAAGAAAGGTAAGGGTCTTTTGAGGTAGGAAGCAACACCCTACCCCACTTTCTTTTCCTTTGTTGGAAAGAACATTAGAATTGGAGTCAATGGGTAAAGTCTGGGTTCAAATCCTGTTTCTGCCACTTACGACCCACTTAACCTTAGTCAATTTCTTTGGGCCTCACATTCCTCATCTGTAAAATAAGATTAGATCATCTCCAGGGTTTCTTCCAATTCTAAATGCTATGATCATGCATTCCCAGATGGTCTTATAAGGATGTATGGCATGGGAAATGGCCCAGAGAAAGAACAGAAAAATTAATTCTTCATTATCAAAAGAAACGTGTAAGGTGAAAACATGGCAACTTGGATACTTGGAATTCTAAGGTTTTTAAGGGCCTCCAAGACAAATGGAAGCAACTATCATTGATATGGTGGGAGATTCACAAAGTTAACTATTTCAACCCTCAGCTAGGCCTTAATTGCAAGGGGATATTAATGAGTACACTTATATCCAAATTATTTAAGATATCTACACAATATAGAGAACCTATAACTATTCTTGGTAACAGACCAGTGGTTTCACAACCTTTATTCAATAGAATCTCATTAAACATAGCCTGTCCTAGATTCAAATATATCACAGGGCAAATCACATTTATTAAAAAATCATATTAACATATACACATGCAGGTCAGTTAGTGCTAACACCCAACACAAGGGTCATAAATTGACAAATTTATTGAAGCTAGGTTTTTCAGGGCAGGTCTATGTTTAGAGTGATACAACATACCAACTTGCACCATGGATAAACCATCCTGTCTACTTGTCTGAACTTGTTCTCTGTAACTCTGGAGCTAAGCAGGGAAACAGAAAAAGGTCTGAATGACAATTCTCCTCAGCTGTGCCCGATAGATGGAATATAATTTTACTCTGAAGGCTGGGATAAGGATGGGGGAATGAGAATGAGTTTTATGATCTCCCAAGATAGATTAGAAAGAGGAACAAAAGGCGCTCCTTGTCTTGGATACACAACTTCATGCCCTCCTCTCCCCTCTTCCTCACCACTGCCCCAACAGCTCCTTCACCAGGCATAGTAGCAAAATGACTTCAGGTCAGCAAAAGGTCCAAAGCCTAACACTGGTCTTCCTAGTTTTTTCTATTAAAAGCTCCCAATATGGCCTTAAAATTAAAAGTGAGTGAATAAGTGAATGTGAGTGAAAAAGTAAATAAGGTTGAGTAACAAAGGATAGTTTTAGGTAAATGGGGTGGTAGACAGGTAAAGTTGTCAAGGGACTATTTTGAAATCTACCCTGCATGAAAAGTTCTATGCCAAAGCCTTGTCATGATTTGAAAATAACCTAGGTTTTCAAAGAAGCATGCACCAAGAGTATAAAAAGCAGGGTCTGATAAATCTTACCAGGTTGGAAAGGCAACTTTGGTCTATTAATCAAAGACTAGCCCAAATATGCAGAGGCTACCAGGTAACTGGTTTTTTCAGCCACCGTAACATATGAAACAGAGGGCTGGCAATGTATGTTGATGGAGGAGTTCACACACCAATGAAATCATGCATATTTCAAAATATGTATGTACATGTACACACACACGTGACTAAAAATTAAGGGAAAAATCTGTGGCAAACCGCCTCAAAACATGTTTTCTATGACATTATATAACCTTACTCATATTGCTATTAGATTTTTCCCCTTATCATTGGACTAAGATTCAAATTTTTTTCTTACCTAACAAATCCTTCTGTGAATGTTTAAAATTTTAAAACCCCAAAGATGTGGAACAGATAAAATTAACAGTAAAACATGGAGCTCAATTTTATCAGATTAACATGTAGCAAATTCTACTGTATGAAAAAAACTCTTGGAAAATCAGAAATGAAAGGGCCCCAAGAAGTCATCTGGTCCAGTCTTATTTTTTAAAATGAGAAAATTGTAGCCTGAGGAAAAAGATTTCTCCAAAACCATTTCAGTAACGGGGTAACTAGGAATAGAAGTTAGGTCGAGCTAGACTTGTGATTTCACTGGAAGAGGAACTCCCAGGAATGGAAATTGCTACCAATACAGGTTAGCATCTTGTAGTTGTTAAGAGATTTGCCGAGAGCTCTGGGAAGTTTAAGTGAGTTGTCCCAGGTCACACAGTCAGGATGTTTATCAAAGGCAGATTTTGAACCCAGGTCTTCCCAGTTGCAAGCTAAGCTTTTCATCTATTTGCTGCCTTTTTTCCACTAACCCACAATAAAATGAGAGAAAATAACAAGATTAGGGAGTAGATATCATAAAGACAGCTGAACTGATGACAAAAAAGAAATAGACCTAATGAAAAGAGGTATCAAGAAAAGAGAGGAATGTTTCTTCCAGAAAGAATGGTATTTCAGCAGATACCAACTGAATTTGGAATTGAGAGGTCATGGATTCAAATTCTGCCTGTTACCACCGGTATAATCTTGGGCAAAGTCCTTTTTGTCTCAACTTCCTCATCTTTAATTAAGGAACTTGGACTAACCTTTGAGTTCTCTTCCTTCTTTAAATCTATGATCCTATGCCAGGGGTGGGGAACTTGTGGCCTTGAGGCTGCATGCAGCTTTCTAGGTCCTAGGCAACCTTTTGACTTGAGTTTAAGTTTTACAGAACAAATCCTTTCATTAAGGGGATTTGTTCTGTGAGGTTTGGATTCAGTCAAAGGGTTGAACTTGAGGACCTAGAGGGCCACATGGAGCTCAAAGCTGCAGGTTCCCCACCCCTGTGACCTATGCTATACCATATTGAAGTTCAATTCTGATACCTAAAAAGCCGTTTGTGAAGGGAAAAAAAGGAAATAAAACTTGACCTCCCTCCCACACTAAACAAAAAAGCCAGCCCCAATTTCAGAACAGTAGGGACTGTCTTAACCTTTCAATGTAAAAGCTTTATACCAGGGCCTTAATTATTCTTTCGAAAATTTACCTATAAACTCAGTACCTATTAACAACACTGAATTACACTAGCCAAATGCTTATTCTAAATGAGCCTAGGTATGTATATATATCAGGACCTTGGACCTGACTTCTTTTTGATAATGTGGCACTAGCCCTTGGGTGAAATAGTTTATCTTCACAATACCCAGTTTGACTTTCTTCTTGGAATGCCTCCTGAGACAAAATAACCTGCCAGATCAGGAAGACAAAGCTACAGTGATGTTTAAGTGACAAGGAAAAAACAAAAAGGCAAACAACACCCAAAACTACAAAAACAAAAGAAACCTAAGACGTTTCAGGAATGATGCTCCAATTGACCTCATTAACAAACCAACTCACAACTGAAGTTATTCTTTTCAATAAATGAAGGCTATGACCCTTAAGACTTCTTTACCACACCTTTCACAATGCCTGCTCTATTCAAGAATCTTTCTTATCTGTTGACATTCTTTGATCACAAAATACAAAGAGAACAAGTGAAAGGTATATTCAAAAAAGGTAAAAATATCAGTCTTTAAGTCTTCTATATTCAACTACAAAAGATTAATAATCTGGAATGTTCAACTTTTAAAGTTTCCAAAACTAAAAAAGTCTCTTCAATTAGTATTTTATTGGTGATATAATCACTATAGTCTTTTTTTAGGGGGAGGGGGAGAACTGTGAACCACAAGAACATGCTTTCCTCAGCATTATGTTATCTTAATCCTAACTCTAGGGTTGGTCTTAGTAAGTTCTAGATGGCCACCTTGCTTCAGAATGAACATGGATTAAATATCTATGCAAAAACACAAAAAGGAAAAATGTTTTCAATATATAATCCCAGTGTTAAGTGTGACAGGACTCACATTTAGTATTCTTAAAATATATTTTATGTTAACTCTCTTTTTCCCACTTAAATGTTATTTCCACTACCCACCAAATTATCAATATCCCTTACCTTCTGGAGGGGGGGGGACACCACCCACAGTAAGACAACACTGCAGCACTACTCAACTGGGGTAGTTATTTGGATATAGTTTCCTCATTTAATCCCTGATAATCTTAGATTTAAAAAAAATGAAGAAATTTTAGACTGCCAGATTTTGTTTTACACATATTCTTGGCTTTATGGAATGAATATTGTTCAGTGAAGTTAGCTGTAAAAAGAAATACTCGTCTTCAGTGAGTTCCGTTATGAAATTAAAAATCTACTTCCAGGATAAGGGCATGTAAGGAGAACCACTCAAGAGTTGAAGGCACTTATATAGTGGCCAACTCCACGTTATCTTAAGCATCATAGTACACAAACAATACTTAAACGTTGGGAATTGGTTATCCTACGGTTTTTTTTTCTTTGTTAATGTTTTCTTCAATCTGGAATTACTTGTTCACAATTGGCCAAAACATTGGTGGCCCTGGACTTTTTCCTTGACTTCATTTATTCTTTTAAACATTTACTGCCTACCCTATGCAGAGCCCTATTAAGTGCTGGGAGGAAACAAAAAATTTAAGTGAGACAAGGTCCCCATTCTCAAACTTAGACTAGTAAAAACATTCATTTATCTTAGCTTTGCTTCTCCCTTTTGTATGTCTAACAGGCTTAGATTGCAACTGCACATTATACCAATGAATGTGATATTCAAAATCCATGACATTGAAAGGTTTATATATAATTAATTTCCAAGCTATTTTATTCTGTAGTTTGGCATTTATTGAATACTTGCTGCTCGGTACACTGAAGAGAGTATAAGCTATAAAGTCAACAGAAATTGAGTTCAAATCCCATTTCTGATACTTACTACTTGTGTAACCTTGTGCAAAGTATACAGCATCCCTGGTTTTCCAAGGTTCTCTCTGCTCTACTTCTGTGACAGGTACTTAAAAATTCATTTTATAAAATTTACTTAGAATAAGTGACATTCATAAACATTAACTTTTTCATCTATTTTCCATTCTGTCTTTTCCAAAAAGGGGGGTTTAAAAAAAAAAAACCTTAACAGTGGGTAGACAGGTCAACTTACAGTTGGTAAGAATTGGGTTCAAATGTCACTTGTTAGTGACACTGACTGTGTGACCATAGGCAAATCATTAAGCCTCTCAGTGACCCAACTAAATTCTCAGCTATCACAAACTATGTAACAACTAGCTGATAACCTACACTGGTCAAAAGAGCTTCCTTACTCAGAGCTACCTATGTCAATGAAGACACAAAAAACCCTTCTTCCCTCCAAACAAATATTTCAAAAGAAATGAGGAATTTTCTCAAGGTCTTTATTATTTTAACATGGAAAATGCTAGGAAAAATAGAAATTAACGTTTAAGGAACTTATATCTTTAGTGATATTAGAATTACCACTAGTTTCACCTACCTTATCTATTATGAAACCAAATTTTCATCTTGCATGGCTTGACCTTTAACATTTATATTTATAAAGGATTTAATCTCTTTTGGCTCAAATAATCTGACTAAATTTGATGCTTACTTGAGCTTTTTCTATTAATTGTGAATTTGATTTATACTCCTGGTTTTGTTTCTTCTTCTTATCACATATATGAGAGTATGACAATTTTACTCTTATTCATTAACATAGTCAAAACATTCCCCAGATGACCAAAAATGACAGAATCAATGTGGAGAAAGAGAGAAGTCACTACACAGGTTAATAAGCTGACAACAGTCATTTTAACTCTCCTAATCAACCCACAATAATACAGATTTCCTACCTTGGAATAGTTATACTGCATAACTCCAACATTATATATGGCTCATGTGAATAAACAATCTTTCCTGAGAAGTTATTAAAATAGCAGCTTTTCTATCACAGTCCAATTTATTCAGACTCATATGACAAAGAATATCCTTAAAACACTAACTTAAAAGAGCATTCATTTCTAAATTCTTTGGGTGGCCAAAATCTACAACCTTGATGAATGAAAAATTCCTGATAAACTTAGTCTTGACAATCGAATATCTTCTTCCAAGTATTAGTCTACCTTTTTTTTAAGGGAATTTCTGAGATCATGTCAGGAGTCAACCACCCATGAAATTATTCAACTTTAAATATCCTTCCATATTCTGTGAGATGGGCAGATACAAGTCTATATATTAAAAACAAAAACTGGATCCCAGTTTTTCAGAAACAATCATGTGAATGGTTGCTGAGTAAATGTCTTTAAGAAAGTGGAGTAATAAGGGCTATTTAAGGGATTCTGAGATACCGTATGATGCCTTTGCACATCGTGCTTTCAAAACCAGAATTTTTATGATTACAAATACTATCATTTTTGGAGTTATACTCAAGTTCTTGTACAAAGTGTTTTTTAGGAGGCTTTAAAGCTTGATGGTAAATTTACTTATGCTCACATTTGGAAAGTGAAAGATATTTTGTTTATGGATTCAATTTATCTATAGAGGCAGACATTTAAGACAACACTGATTTGTCAATAAGTCTTCTTCTTTAGGATGGTAACAGATTCAGTTATTACTAATGTCACTGAGCTCAAATAGTCAGAATGGAATTGTATGGACTTGCCCTCCTGTAAAAAATGGATGTGAACAAAATTAAAGAAGCAAAAAATATGGGTCTGACAAAAAGAAATGTACAAATACTGTAATTATATTTCTAACAGAGTTCATTAGGTACAAATGGAAGAAATTAAAAAATAACAATGAAACCCCACAGTGACACTCTCCAAAGGCCTGAAAAAAGTGAAAGCAAAAGTATTAATGTTGGATTTTTAAAGAATAAGCATATTAAATGGAAAAACTTTATATATACAGGTTTCACTAGAGTATTACTTAACAATATTCTTTCTACAAAACTAATTTTTCCCTCTAAACTTGAAAATGCAAATTTGTTTGTGGTGATAACTGAGTTTCAGAAGTTTATAAATATACATAAGTAAAAAAATCTAGCACAAAATGAGGATAAATTAAAATGAATCGTATATATGCACAAATCTTTAGGCTGTTTGAGTAAAACACTGTGTCAAGACACACTGGAAGAAAAGGCCAGACAAGTATAGACATCCACATCTGATTCAAAAGCAGTTGTTAGATTTCATTTCTGAATGTTAAATATTCCCTTCATTTACAATCTTGGTATTTACTATAAAACTTTTCCTTCAAAGAGTAGGGACAACAATATGTAAACCATCAACTAGTGAAATCATGGGATTTCAAAGGTATTTCACATTCTCTGGAGCTTATTTTAAAATTAATGGATTAATCCAGGTTATCTAAGGGTCACAAACAAGTGATTGCAACATGTATATATTGCAATTTTATTTTAATCGCACAAATGAAAAGTTAGCATGTAGGAAATTTAAATGACACAGTATGGTAAAAATAGCAGAGAACAAATTGAAAAATAAAATCTAAAAAGGAGGTACACCTAAAGCATGAAAATTCAACATTCATTAGTGTTTCATCTTCAGTTTTGATTGACACTTAATGTGGAAAAAAAAATTTTTTTAAACAAACTTTTAAATCATGATGACTCTTCTGAAGAGATTTCAGCACCAGCACTAAGATTTGTACATTCAGTTTGTTTGCGATTGACTTGTTAGCCATTTACAGAGTGTATAGTACAGATTTGTCACAGATCAGATCACAGTGTTGAGAAAGCAGTACCTTCCTGGAATTACAAAGGATCCCCTAAACTGCACTCAGCTTAAGACATCCAATTTACAAAAGCACAAAAACTGTAATATTCTGGTTTTAAGGACATTAGTTTTTAACAATAAGGAAAATAACCTTAGCTTCTATTTCTTACTTTAATTACTGAAATCTCTGGCAATGACATAACTGTCAGTATGACAGCAAATGTTTACAGTAAACCTTAATTGAATCAAATTTCCTTTAAAGAACAAATTCAGTAATCTTGGGATAACACAAAATACAGATGAAAAGTAGCATGAATAAACATTGGGGTTTTTTTTCTTCCTTTTATACAGAAATCATGTTAATTTTTGACCAAGGCACAAAACGTTTAGTGCATAAACCAGTTTCTTTCAGGATTCAGTATTTTAGTCTCTTGGACCACTTGTACCCAATATACTATTCCACCAGGCTATTGAACTTTTCTATCAAAATCAAACATGATTTCTGATCAGATTGGTGGGGGTGTAAACAATCTCAATGATAAAATGTGTGCTTAAAAAAATTATGTGAACAAAGATGAAATGCCTCCTATTACTTTTTATAGAGAACAGTACTTTAAAAGCTTGCTTTTTATCTTTAATGCCTTCACTATCACATGCAGAACAATGAACAGTCACTGGAAAGAAGAATTGTATACTATTATGATAAGTTCCATCACAGTCTAGTCTTTAAAATGGAATCTCTACAGAAGCAAGAAACATTTTAAAGGGGGTGGAGCGGAAGGGGTGAACATCCCTTATCAACCTTCCTTGAAGTGGTAAGTACTGTGGATTTGCTTTGGTTAACCATAGGGGAATATGCTACGTGTAAAAGCTTTCTGTCCTATAAATTAAAACTCAAAGAATCTAAAAGGCAAATTAAAATGTGAGTATTTTTCCAAATTTTAGTAAAAATTCTGATCCCTACAGACCTGAAAACAAATGTGGCACTAAAATTGCTTAACATAAATCAAGATATGGCAGGAGGGGGTAGGGATGGGAGATGATGAGCTGGGGGAGGGGGGAGAATAGGGGTTGTATATAGTGGAATTTGACTTTTCCCAAGAATTATATTTATATTGGTAGCAATTCACAGGAATCTTTTTCCCACTTAATTTTACCAGCCAAATTAAAAAGGCAAGAGAGAGAAGGTAGATTTTACACACACACACACACACACACACACACACACACACACACACACACA
>NW_020954576.1:80482816-80587714 GCF_900497805.2 Vombatus ursinus | reverse complement strand
CACACACACACACACACACACACACACACACACACACACACACACACGCAGAATAATTGTTTCGTTTTTCCACCAGCAAAATCTCACTTCACTCCCTAAAGAAAATGATGTAGAATTCTTCATTATCTTCTCTATCCCCAGTATATTTGTGATCCTAGTATTATCACAATTCTTTTCCTTGTTAGTTTATCAGAGCAAATTTCAAGAGTAGCCTCAAAGAGAGAGCCAGGAATATGTACCTGGACATTTATATTCTGTATTACTGCAAGAACATGGATGTAATGATTACCAAATTCAGTGATCGAACTTTTTGAGTTCCACAGGGATAAGCTAGATGATGTGAAACTCAGACCCATGAAGTTACCTAAGATACAAGTAACTATAAAGAAAGATTAAGTACCTTGTTCTATTAACATGGTTACTGATTAAAGTCACAAAATATTCCTCAGTATTATTCATGCACAAAATGTCTGAGAAAAAATATATTGCAGAAAAATAATTAGTTGTAAATGAAAAATAATTCCCCCCTTTCCTCCCACAAATTTTTTTTTCCTGGGGCTGAGTGTGGAAAGGCTACTTAATGCTTGTGATGTGCACTGATTTATGTAATAAAAACAACAAATTTTGTGGTGGTTGTTACATGTCCACATGCATAAATCTAAAAAAAGCCTGGAAACCTACAGTAAATCTATAACATACTATTTTTAACATTTGACCACTGATTGTATCATGTAGATTTGGTAAAGCATTTTAACAATTTAGGAAGGCATCTACATTTTTGAATTTTGGACTGTACTTTTTGTTTTTAATCTACAAAACTGCATGAAGGCTAACTAGAGAGGCTTCCTATCATTTTAGAATTCCCCAAACTGGACAAGTCAATGTTTAGGTCACTTTCTTACAAATAACTCCTTCTCATAAACACATACATTCCCATTTGTTACATGTTTTGTGATCTGAACCTATACATGTAATAATTCATGGAATATCAAATGTGATAGGAAGACAAAACCTGAGAAACATTTGCAGTACAACAAAATAACTTGCTAAATCCTTCATTAACAATGAAAACCTCTCTGAAAAGCCTTCTTGAACTTTTCTCCTCTTATGTTTTAACAATGAATTCTGAAAAATGTGCAATTTTATCTTGACATGAGAATATTTCAATGCACTGTGATCTTGCCTGACAGGTATAGGATTTTCTGCATAATCATTACAGTAATTCTTAGACTCTTTTCCATCCTGTTGTAAAGGTCAGAAAAAAGCAGCAAACTGGGAGGGAAATAATAGCAGGTCATCGTAGATGTGTGACAGCTTTTATAATATGTTGATTTTCCCTCATTCCAAGTGTTTGTTTCCATTTTCTTCTAACAGCCCACAAAATGTAGTTACTTTATTTTTTCCGGTCAAAGTCTTATCCTTAGTTTTATTTATTTTTTTTACGCAGTATTTGATTTGCTGAGTTCCTGTCTGATTGCTGATTAGAAAAAGGGAAAAAAAAAAGAAAGAAAATCCATTAGTTATTATCCCAGATGAAATGATGACTTTCACAACTATAGACAATTAATTTATCAAGCCATCTTATTAAGAGACAATAAAAAAATGATGTGGTTTTTTATGAAAACTAAGTTTCCAGATAGAGAATATACATCATTTCATTTCAAATTAAAAATGCTACTATTAATTTAATTTTTGTGTGAACATGCAAATGAAAAAATCCATGAGAAGGATTAAGAATGAAGAATGGCATCACCTTTGAGAAGCTCTTACTCATTTGATTTTCTCTTTACTCTCCTATGTATGAGATCCGTAAGCTTGTATATCACTAATTATATCTAAAATCTCACACACTTTTTATGTCCCTCTCTTTGGGACATAAGCCTCTACCTCCAAGCGTAGCCTAAGTCTAGAGATGAATGAGCATCTAAGTTCAATTCAGAAGTAGTTGTAGTTCTAAAGGAACATTTAAATGGTTATACATTTATTCATTTATTTTTAAAAATTGTTTTCTTTTAAGTAGCATATACATTTAGAAACTCACCGTCAATGAGCTCTTCTTTTAGTTTTGTTAATTCTTTTCTCATTTCATCTAAAATATCCTAAAAAAAGCAGAGAAAAAAGAGGAAAATAAATCACAGCCACAGGTACTTTGATAAATAATTAACATACACAGAATCTTTCCTTTTTGGAACATAGCATAAAGTAGAAGAGATGATATTTTAAACTAAAACAATTATTTCCTTGCCCTAAGGAAGGTATGAATCAGCAGATTTCTGGAAAGAGTCTAGCTCTTCCTTGTTTAGTTCATTGAATTAATTAAAAAAGCGATGGGAAGGAAGAAAATGACCAAGTAAAGAAGCAAGGTAGGATAGCTAAACTGTTGGATCTTAAGAATATTATTTAGTTGGAAATATTTACACCATTAAAGCTTGAAGGGGCCTGTGTGAACATCCCAGTTCAACCTTCATTTTACAAAAAAGTGAGGTCCATGGAGGTTGGAGTTTTATGTACACACAGATTTCAACCAATAACAAAAACCGTTTCTTCAAATCCAAGTAGAAATGTTTGAACAACTGACTCCACTCCATTACTACCAAGAATTAAGAGATTACTATAGAGGGTGTCCCAAAAGTCTTAGTGCAGTTTTAAGACTTTGGGGATATCCTATATTTTGAAAATCCAAGATGTGAGACTTGGAAACTACAGAATACTATGGAACTTAAGGAATAATTATTATCATCACAAAATGACCCTCTTTGCAAAATGATTCACTACAAGGTTGTCTCAAATAATAACTTACCTAAGACATTTAAATAACTAAATTTATTACAGGATATAGAAATAGGGAAGTGAAGAAGTGCATAGTTAAATTTTCTTTAAAATTCTAGCCCCCAAATAAATGAGCAAATAAAAATCATCTCAGAAATAAGGTAATTTAGATTAAGTGGGAAAATGGAATTCAATTAGGAAAAATCCTCAGTTTACAAAACTTTCAGAAGCAAATGTACTGTGAAAAATTAAATAACCTAATTCTCAGTATTATCTATACTTCCAACTCTCTGATAACTCTATAATGTTTACTATTAAAACCACATTATGGCTGCATTTTTAAAAACCTGATTTCTCTGTTTAACTTAATATAAATGTTGATTTTTTTCCTGAAGATTCGTTAAATGAATGAACGAAACTTTATTGTAAGCTTCACCAAAAATGAAAGTTTTTTGATAAAGAAAAAACACTTCACTTGCTCTAAGTGGGTACACTTCATCCATTTTAACATCTATGCTGTATCATTAAACAATAGTAGAAGAGCAATGTTGAAAACCTGTTTTCTGTTCATCATAAGAAAATGAATTTGCAAAAAGAGTTTATTTCATTGGTTAATTAAACACAATTTTTAGCTTTGTTTATTTTCACATATATATTACCCCAGAAGTTACTCTAGAATAAAGTTAGAAGTAGAAACAGATACAAATTATGAATAACTGCCAGTAAATACATTATACCTGCTTCAACCTGTCATAGTCTAGCCCTTCTGACTGCACTCCATTGGCACTGGGTTGCGCAGATGGCGTAGATTTTGGTCTATAGAAAGGAAAAATTGGGGAAAAACAAAGGTGAACTTTGCTTAAAACTTTAAATGGTTAACAACTGAATTATTTAAAACCAAATTCTAAATTCAAATTACATTTTTAAATAAAGAAAACAGACCTGGTTAAAACTAGCCACCAAAAATAAGAAAAATGATTTTAAAAAAAGTTTTTCCATTTTTTTCTCTCAGGATTACCTGTTCTTTGCTAATGGGCTAGAAAGTAATAACAAAAGGGGAGGGAAAATTAGAGTAGAAAGTAGTTCTTTCAAAATACAATAAGGAAAAGAATGTACAGCATGCCAACAAGACAAATATCCCTAACAGGGCCACTTAAATCAACAGAGTGGCCCATTTGGCAGCTTCACCACACAGATTCTTGTTCTCTTCTCCACCAGGTATGTGGCAAAGTGATAGAATGGACAGCATGAGTTTGACTTAGAGCCTAACATTTTTTCTTTCAACATGAATATTCAAAAAATCTATGTCCCACAAAAAAGGAACATTAAAAGAAGGTTTTCAAAATAAAGGCTTACTGATTGATTCAAAAAAGTACTGACAATAATAGAGGCTAGATTTTGAGAAGCAAAGACAGACACTTAGGTTCAGGTACATTTGTGGGTAATTATCCAACTTCTTCTACACAAAAATTTTTTAGAAAACTCACCTGATAAAATAGTGTAACATTTCACAAAATCTATGATTTCAATAATGCGGGTATTTACTTTTGTGGACAGGATCCAGTGTGACCCAACGTTCATCACCTGGTGGGAACTATTTCACTGACCAGATTGTTTTGTACTTAGTCTGATCTCTGGATAACGGCCCGTCACCTGACCCTCTCCAGTCTGGCAGGCTCTCCAGAGCTTGTGATTCACTGGCACAGCCTGAAAACCTACTAGGGTCACTGCCGTGCCACAGTGAAACACCAGATTAGGGTTTTAGTGGAGAACTGAAAATAAGCTTATGAAACTGTGCATTTCTGCTATAATAAACCAAGCTTGTAAATTAAAATATCATTTTCTTAACAAAGAATATTGGTAAATTAATAACCTTTGTGCATAGTGCAGATATTACTTGAACTGTACTTTAACTCTAGGATATAAAAAAGCTTAAAAAACATGTCTCCAGCTTTGTTTTTTAGGCTAGCCACTCTGCAAGTATTCACTTTTAGAAAAATATTCACTTTAAAATATTTTGGTTTTTAAAAAAAGATATGCTTAAAATACAGAATCTGTTGACAAATATATGGACATATAACCTCTGGTGATTAGGTACATCTTAAGCCAAACTATTCCAAAATAAATTACTTTGCCTCTCTTTCCAAATCTGGTAAGAAGATAAAACCTTCAATACAAAATTCAATTGTAGCTGGTAACATCTATTTTAAAAAAGTTAAAATAGTAATTAACCAAAGAGTTCCACATATGAAAAACAAATTGAAGTAAAAAGATAAGTCACACACTTTCAATTTAACAAGGCATTAAAATGATGTTAGAAACTCTGTGAACCACAAGGTCTATTCAATAAAAATAGCTTTTCATAGAGTGTTACTACGCTAGGAATCTTTTGGTGTAATTAGATGATACTTATTTCAGTTTACAGTTTTATGACATCAAAACAGCCGAATTTTGCTCCCTTACATACCTACCAATGCAGGCTGGAATGAAATGCAAGAAAAAAAAAAAGTATGATTCTTTTGGATAAAAAAAATGTATTTTTGTTCTCTCTGATGAGAGGTTTTGCCCCTCTATTTCCAGTGTTTGTGCCATATACAAACAGGCTCATAGCCTGAGATCCGGAAGGACATCTAATCCAAACCCCTCATTTTACAGCTGAAGAAATGGACGAAGGCCCAGTACAGTCATGTGACTTACCAAGGTCACAGAGGCAGGAGGAAGCAGCACAGCTGGGATTTGAACCCAGGTGCTCCAACTCCAAATTCAACCCTCTGTTCACTCCACCACTAAATATTTACTGGGCTGCCCTTGGCATGCAGAACACTGTAATGTTCACATATGGGAATTCGTTCACCTCTGCTATTCCTAGTGTCTACAATTAGTACAAAATAATTAATCATCAACTATTTTTAAAAATTCTCTTATTTGTGTTTGTAGCATGTCCTCCTCTACTAGGGTTGGGTCATCATTTTTTCTCACCTAACTTACAAAATTAGTATCTGAATTAACTTCACCAAACAGACAACATCCTGGTGTAATAAGAAGTATAAAACAGGCCATAGATTTATCTACTGAACAACAGATCAATTATATTGTTACATAGTAAACTATGGTTGAAACATGCAGTTTTAAAAGACTTAACTCATGCTAACATGCAATCCACCACCAGCACCACCAGGATAATTAGCTAAAGGGGGGAACTTTTCGTACTGAAGGAAAGAAGTAATCACCACTTTTTGGAAAAAAAATGTTTCAACCAAAGTTATCAAACAATTTTTTTAGGGAAATGGGCTAGTGAAGAATGGAGTGAACATTTATTTACTTAACAATGACTAAATGTTAAATGCACTTTACTATGCACATTTAAAATTCCATTTGAGGCTAGCAAATTAGATGTAATCAGAACTAAGTTAAAAAATTATATATTAAAGCACATCGCTTAATAAGAAAAAACTACCACTGGTCTTTATTACCAAAAATTACTGGAAAATCATTTTAATAGTATCACAAAATGTGTGAATTTGACTACAGAACACTTTAAATGCCATCTAATGCCACAAAATGGTTTCAAATATCTGTTCTCAATAGCTTTGGTAAATGTTTTAAACAAAGAAAAAATATGTCCAATAATGTGACTAAATTAGCTGTTCTCAGGTGCCGGATTCTTACCTTCACTTGCATGAGAACAAAGGAAAAAATAACTGTTAGGTTTCAGGGATTATTCCCATTTTATGGGAAGGGAAGAGATGTGTCAGGGTAGTCTCCCATAAACTCTTTATGCTATTACACCTAGGAGGAGTGCAATCTGTTGCTAGAATCAGTTAAAGAGAGATTAAGCTATCTTTCAAAGTTCAATGATCTCTGTGAGCCATTAAAAGCAAAATAATTCATCATCAAAAGACAAAACGTGAATTAAACATTCGTCTCTATTATTTAAAATGGGTCAAATGAAATAAGCCAATTCAGAATTTAGTGTGTAATGTTCAACTGCTAAATTAAGACACTGTATTTACCACTAAACAACTCAGAAATTGAGATTCTCATCAAAAAGTAAATATATCAAATACTGGCCTGCATTCAACTTCTGAAGTTATTCTATAAATGTAGTAATGCATTTCTCATTAATACTAACAAAGTTCATTTAATTTTGATAGCCCTCTTCTTAAGATTTCTGGCTTAGTTTCCCACGTAAATGATATCCATTATAAAAAAAACAGCTTCAGATATGTATTGCTAGTGACAACACTTTAGGGAAAGCAGTTGTAAGAAATACCTCCATCATTGCTCAAAAGAAGGGCTAAGAGCACTAAGTCATCTGATTCATGAGGCTTTGGTTTTCCTGACTAAGTCCCTACGGAACCATTCTCAAACTAGAGTCTTCGCTACATATAGAAAGAAAGTGGGCCAAAATATACACTTTTAAATAATTCTCCTGGAATTATAAGTAGTGTGAGATATGAATACGGATGCACTGGTTTGACTATGCTGAAATTACTAGCACAACATAGCAGCTTATTCATCAGCGAGGCTGATTACAGGGGAAGAAATACAACTAAAAATTTTTAATTAAGCTTTTGAGCTCTACCACTCTTAAAAATGAATTTTTAAAAAAGTTATAAAGTCAAACTTGATAATTTTTTTTTTGTGGTGATTACCAATCCATGTAAAAAAAGCTCAGCCCTATCCTGAATACATGTTATTAATGGGTCTCAAATCACAAAGTCACATCAGGATGATACCTGTGTAATGAATCATAGGACCTGTTGTCAAAAACAATCTGATTTTTCCTTGGAGAATCCCGTCTATGAAGGGGAAAAACCATTTAAAAAGGTATACAATAGTATGTTCTGAAAGTTTTTGTTATGGTACTGTTTTACAGGTCTTGCTTTTTGCAAGTTATATCAAATAAAGTAAGAAGTAACAGAAGGCAATAACTTTAATACAGCCTTTCAACAAAAATCAGAACTTTAAAAATTTTTATAAACATTGAAGAAAATCTACTCATTTTTCAATTTTAGTAAGGCAAAAAATTCTGATGTAGAGATTATCTTAATGGCACATTGCCCTAAGAAAGCAACCTAACACCACCATAGATCAACCAAAATAAAAGCTGTTTACAGATAGATCTTTCCAAATAATTAAGTACAAAGCTCTACACTTTAAAGTACCAGTCAAGAATCCTTTAAACATGAATTCAATGAGGCAAAATTATCTGTAACAAAAGGCACAGGTCCCATTTTCATCACATTCTGAACATATCACTAAGTAAAACACTTGATAAAAATCAAGTGAATGACTATGTATCAAAGAATCTGTAAGTTGTTTCAGGGACCTTAAACTCAAGTCAACAAAGTAAAAGCAGTTTTATTCTAAAGCATTTTTTCCCTTCAATTTTTACTATTGTTGGTTAACATTCTGGTTTAATGTACGTGGAAAAAAGGGAGGCCTAGGTAACATGTTAAATTACCTTATACACACATACACACACACATGAAAAAGGTCACTATTTCCCTGTACTTCAAAAAGATGAGATGCAATTATATATGTAATAGCTGACATTCATATGGTTCTCTCAGGTTTACACAGCACTTTACCTACATTATCTCATTTGATCCTCAGAAATTAAGCATAATGGAACAGCATTATGTGTTCATGAACTACTTGTGTAAAGGGGCGGGAAGGTAAGAGAGAACAAAGTGGGGAATGGGAGGAAAAGGAAGGGAGGTGGAAGAGGGAAAGGGTGGGGAGAATAATGGGTGGGAGAGAGCAACAATAGTCTAGGGAATCCATCTACTCAATGAGCACATGCTCCAAAGGGCATGGGAAATGCTCATCTGCAGAACCCCTAGCCAGTATTAGTTCTCCTGTTTTGCTCCCAGTGTACTTTGCTGTGTGGGGTATGACTCTAGATCCCTCTTTTCATCACTGCCATGGAAAGTCTTTTCAGACTAGTGATGCTACTGAGAGGAAAAACCAGAGCTGGCCTTCCTAATGACTCTGGCCAGCTAGAAAGCCCCTGCTGTGTCGCTGAAGAAGAAATAATTATGAGGCAGTTAGCATCCTTGAATAGAATCAAATTCATGTATGAAGCCATTCCTCACAGCTTTCATCTCTGAGTAGAAGTCCTGATTCTAGCCTGCTGCCTGATTGTTTACTAAGAAGGACATCTCAAAAAATAAAATTCATATTTAATTATTTCCACAGCAATGACCTTGGATCCCTCTACTGTCTGATACAGACTGACTTCTTTTAAAAAGATCCTAACCCCCTTCCCAATTGCAGCTTTAAAGATATTATTTTGTACTTTATGGGTGATTCAAAGTCATTTCAAAGGTAACTTTTTGACTAGCTTTACACGCTGACTTTAGAACTTAATCCCCCTTTACAACTGTGCTATAGGTATGTTATAGGTGAGAAGGAAATATAGGCTGGCAGACTGGCCTAAAAGCCATGGGTCTATAGCCAAAAACAGAACCTGAACTTGGGCTTCTCCTAGCTCCCAAATATAGCACATTCTTCCACTATGCCAGGAAAAAGAAAATCCTGATTTTCCAAAGGAAAATTTAAGAAAAAGAAAAAAAATGAAGGCCCCAAATCTATTAACAGCTGAAAACACCTTTTAATTAAATCTATTTCCTACCAGGACATCTCTCAAGTCAGTAGAACAATCTTAAGAAACAAAACAAAACAATATACAACACTAGTCCTGTAATTCTAGTGGCAGAGGACCTTTCTTAGCCATCAGTTTCCTAATCTGTAAAATGAGGCATATAGTAACTGTACTACCTACTTTACAGGGGTTCTGTGAGAAAATATAAGTCATTATGTTAGCGGCCAGAATTTTTTACCACTACATTATACATGAATGCACACATAATTGTGCATGTGTGTGTATGTGTGTGTGTGTGTATGAAACGTAGGAAAAGGAATAATCTAATTCAATACAACACATATTTGCAAAGTTCCTATTTGCATTACAGCTAAATTTCATTTCTGGATCATGTCTCACATGTTAACATATCCAATTAAAAAACTATAATAAACTTCTCTAAATGGTAAATTTTTAAAGCATCTATCAAGACTTTAAAATAAACATTCTACATACTGTCAAAAATGTATGAAAATAAATTTTTCTTTTGCTTCATGAACCTAGTTACCCCACTCACTGAGATCAGAGGGGCAACTTTCAATGCCCCATCCTAGATCTCATAGGAATCAAATTATGCTCAATTTCAAGCAAAATAATTACCTTAATGTCCTTTGACTGTATTTGTCAATCCTAGCATTTCACAAAGAATTAAGTAGAAATAACTAAGCTTCCTGGAAGAAAAACTCAAGTATGCACACAAGGCCCTGTGCTGCCTATGAAAATCAAGAAGATGGACTGCCTGGAAACCTCCAGTCCCACACATGGGGAGAGAGGACTTCACCCACATCAGATGAATCCACAGAAGTGGTCCTCTACTGACTTAGGACAGCTCATTCTCTGGCATGCAATCTAGCAACACATGTCTCAAAAGTACTATGATCATACTTTCAAAACCAATAATCAGGATACAGTTTGACAACTGATAGCCTTTTGGCGTTGTCTTTTAAAAGATCACTCCATTTTCTTGAAATCAAGAAAATCCCACTAGACTTACACATTATTACAAAAAGCATATAAATTATCTAGAAAATACTTCAATAAGACACCTGGAAAACAAGTGGAACAGTTTCTAGCACTGGGTAGGAATTTTATAATACCTGACCTTTTAATTACTATACTTATATGTAGGCACCTTAAAATATCTCAGAAAACATAAATGTACTAAGATTGTATACTAAAAAGATTTACAACACCAAGATTTGCTACGTGACATGGAACCAGATCTTGATATTCTTAATAAAATAAGGATACCATCTGACAGTCATACAAATATAATGAATATGCTGATTAATTATGATGCAGAGACTTAAAACAAAAAAAATTTGGGCAAAAGCATTTTACTCAGAATAAAATAATGTAAGGTTTCTGAGAACTTCAATAATTGTGTCAGACAATAATATCAACCTGCCTCTTGCAAAAGAAACCACTTACAAAAAAAGCCAAATAAAAATATGGGTCCAGGCTTAACATGTACCAGATTCATGAAGATTTCAAGATATCTGACTTATACTTTCCTATTGCCTAGATTTCTAAATTCAGAAGTCAAGTGTGTCTAACCTGGAGTAAAATTAGGCAAAAAGCTCAAGAGTATACATACAGAAAGGCTACAACAAAGCATTTTGTGAAAGAATAATATCTTTCAAGGAATTCTGTTTTCTGACAGAGGTAATAGAACTAGAACTCCATTACAGCCAAGGGAATTTCATTCTTTCAGGATGAAAGCTGCAGGATGCTACTAGCTAGAATCCCACAGAAAAAGAATGTCAATTTTTGGAAGGTGAGGGGAGAGAGAGGAAATGATGAAAATAAGCATTTGTGTGGTATATAAAATGAAGTAACAGACTAACTTCTGCGATAAGTATCAATTGATTGCTTTCCTCTCATTATCCACATCACTAAAATCTATTTAATCTAAAAGGCTTTCATGTTTTAAACAGAAGTTTTTACAAAACTACTTTTAAAATTTCTCAGGCAGTATCACATGCCATTTTTAAACCGTCACTTATACAAATAATGGTACCTGGAGATAACAGGTGACTTGCTGCCGTTCATTGTATTAGTTCTCTCCCAAGGTTTTCTTGTTGGTTCTTTAAAAAGGAAAGAGACACACAACCAAAATATAAAACACTTAAGTTTTCAGAAACATTTAAAAATTTTAAATACAAATTACTTATCATATTTATGCAAAAATGAAAACCATGTTTTAATTTGACATAAGTCAAAAGGCAAGATTTCCATTTTGATTAAGACTTATAACAAAATTTTCCTATCTGTAAAATCAAGGAGTTGGAAGATTCTTTCATAAGGTTCCTCTCCCTTTAAATCCTATGATCCTATTGATTATTTTGCTGTTCCCATTTAAGACTAGAAATCAGAATAAATTAAGTGTGACAATGGATACAACATATATCTGTTAAAATTTTTAAAGTTATTTTTATTGGTTTTACCATACACAGCTACAATTTTCTTGAATCTTTTCAACTATACAGATAGTTCTAGTTACTTTTATCAGAACAGTATTTGAATAAAGTATAATAAAAGGGGTTGTCATCCCACTAAAGATGGAGAATATTGAGACCTGCTGTAATGTTGTTCTCCTGCTGATGCAGATATCAAATTAATTAAGCTCTAATTGTTGCTCAATTCAAAAACTGATGCTTATCTCAATTGAAAATATTTTATGCCATCAATGACTTAAGTTAACTGACCCAAAATGTACATTGCTCAACAGTAAGACCAAAAAAATGAATCCAAACTTAAAATTGATGTTGGATGGAGAACTAAAATCAGCTTTAGAGTAGGGGTTCTTAATTTTTGGGTCACAGATCCTTTCTTAGAATAAGATGTTTTTAAATGCATAATAAACACACACACACACACACACATATATAATTACAAAGGAAAACGATTATATTGAAATACAGTTATTAAAATGTCACTGCCCCCTAGAAGCTTATGTACTAATGGGGAAGACAACATGCGAATTTATAAATAAGTGTGCTCAAAACAGTGTAGATAAAAGACAAGGCTCAAGTGGATGGAGGGAGAAGGAAAAATCTCCTGCAGCAAGTGGCATTTGAACCTAGTCTTGGAAGAGAGCAATTCAGGCCTGAGGTATGGTCAGGACAAAGGTGCAGAGACAGGAAATAAGTGTGTGAGGAGGAGCTAGTAGGACAGTATCATTGTTCAAGAGAGTGGAGGGAAGTAAAGTATGAGAATACTAGAAAAGAAGGAAAAGCCAGCATGTGAAGACCCTTAAATGTCAACAGAGAATTTTATACTTGATCCCAGAGGTAGTAGGGAGCCAGTGGAATTTACAGAGCTGAGGTAGGGCAGGGTTGAGATGTGAGTATAGGGGGGACCACAATCAGACCAACACTTTGGCAACCCTGTGGAGGACAGACTGAAGTGGGGAGAGATGAGGCAAGGAGACCAATCAAGAAGCTATTGGAATAATACAGCAAGAGGTTTATAAGGACATAAATTGGAGTAATGGGAATGTGAATGGAGAAAAGGAAATGTAAATGAGGGATGCTATGGAGAAAGAAAACCAGGACTAAATAGATTTAGGCACCATACGGAGAGATAATATGAAGAGAAGGAAAAAAAAACCAAGGATCTGGGACCAAGCCTTGGGAGATATCCTCACTGAAGAACTGTGACAAGGATAAAGATCCAGAAAAGGAAACTGAGAAGCAGCAAGGAGGTGAAGGTACTCAACAGCGTCAAATGCTGTAAAGAGCTCATGAAGGGTGAGGCTTAAGAAAAGTCTTAGATTTAGTAATTAACAGATCATTAGTTATATTGGAGAGCAATTCAAGTTGAATGTTAAATTTCAAAGCTGTATAGCACAAGGTTTACAAGAAAGTGGTGAAGAAAAGTAAAGATGAGTTTTTCAAAAAAGTTACCAGAAACATCAAGGAGAGACAGAACAATAGCTACCAAGGATGTTAGAATCAAGTGCCAATTTTTTTGAGGCTGGGAGAGCCACAGACACGCTTGTTGATGTCAGGTAAAGAGCCACTAAATGGAGAGAGATTGAAGATCAGAAGACAATGGGCATGGTGACAGGCACAGTCTGCTTAAGACAAGAGGGAACAAGACAAAGGATTTTATGCACAAGACTTTTTCATTAGAGACTGAAGGGAAGGAGGAATAATGGGCTATGACGTCAAGGGGATGCAAGATGAGGAGTCAGTCAATCAATAAGTATTTATTAAGTGCCTTAAACCAAGCACGGTGCTAAGTTTGGGGATTATAAAAAGAGGCAACAGATAGTACCTACCCTCAAGGAGCTCAAAATCTAATGGGGGAGAAAACAAACAAGCAAGCCACATGCAAGATTAATAGAAAATAATTAAAAGAGGAAAGATAGAAGTGGAAGACAGGGAAGGCCTCAAATTTCCACCCCCACCCCCACCCCATTCCAGGTGAAGTATGAAGTAAGGTCCTAAACTGAGAAGGTAGGAGTAAGGAGTGCCATGAGAGGCTTGAGACGATAAGAATGTGTGGAACAGCCACTGTGGAAGGTGAGACAAAGAATCAATTAGGAAGAAGTGAAGGTTTGTCTTGCTGTAATCAAGGTCTAGCTAAGATTAAAGAACAAAATTTATAGTGAACTTAATTAGCACAATTTTGTGACTTCCTCCATCTCCATTCAGGAGCATGTGTAGAGAAGTAAAGGAAGTAGATGCTGAAAGTAATTCAGGGTTGACATTTAACAAATTATGATTGGTGACTAGACTGGGGGGAGGGGTGGGATTTGAGAGCAGGGAATGGTGCAGGGTTGAACTGGTTCACCAAGGGGTTAAAACTGGGACCAGAAAAGAGAACAGCCTGTTATGGTTAGGGTTTGCCAGGCACAGGGAAAGATCAAATGACAAAAGACAATGATGAGAGAAAGGAATCTTAGAATTCATGAACATAGAAGCAGAACATTTATAAGTGATGGCAAGATC
This sequence comes from Vombatus ursinus, assembly GCF_900497805.2. Taxonomy (NCBI): domain Eukaryota; kingdom Metazoa; phylum Chordata; class Mammalia; order Diprotodontia; family Vombatidae; genus Vombatus; species Vombatus ursinus. The sequence goes on along the minus strand of NW_020954576.1, from coordinate 80,573,338 downwards.
AAGATCAAGGTTAGGATCATTTCTGTGTGTAGATGAGGTGGAAAAGAAGAGCAATTAATGGAAATTCAGTAGATTAGGAACTAGGAAATAAAGTATTTGAGGGAAAATGAATATGTATGTTGAAGAACCCTAATATGAAGGCAGGAGTCAGAGTGGAGAGAGAAAGACAGGTAACTAGCAACTGAATTCACTGAGAAAGAAGGGAGAATGACTTGGGACAAGTTAGATAATGGCCACCAAGGTCGAGATATTTAGACATTCTTAATGAGAAGAAGTTGCTAAGAGTTATTGGGAGAGTCTGGAAGTATCAACTGGGAACAAGGAATATTGTGACTCCCTCAATATGACCAGTGAAGCTTGAGGGGGTGGGGGGTGGCGCTGAAGATGAGAGAAAATGAAGCTTGTGCTAGAAAGGGAAATAATGTCATCAGGAGGAGGGCAGATCTCAATGAGTCCCAGAAGTTGGAAGAAGTGAGAAAGGTAAAGGTCTAAGATGAAAGAAAAGAAAGTTTGTTAATTATGGAGCAGGCATTCCACAGGGCGTAGTGGAAGGGATGGACAGATGTGGAGGATACTGGAGGAGTAGGGTTGAGGGGGTTAGAAATAAGGGAACCCAGAAATGGAGAGAGAATTGGGCTAAGGGTCTTGCTGGAAGCACAAAGATGGTGGGGTAGGAACTCCTCACCTCAAGTAATGAGTTGGAGGAATTAGGTGTTTAGAAATGTCAGGAACCTAAAGGGTAAGTAATCATTGTATTATAGAATGTGATAGAAGAAAGGAAAGCCAGACATAATCTGATATGTCTTAGATTTGTAAGAGAAAATTTCATGGAGAAGTCTGTTAAAAAGCTCTCAAGAATAAAATTCTGAACAAACAAGGAGAATTTATTTTAGTGAAAAGGGGAGAATTGCTAATATGGATGTACAGGAAATTCATCAGGCAATTCAGATTTTTTAAAAAATGGTATTAGACAGAAAGACAATTAATGAGGATGAAGACAAAAAGATAAGAGATTTTGGGAAGAATTACGCCAGAAGTACTATGAGCTAGAATGAAGTGAGACTGGCAATAAATGCTAGAAAAAAAATTTTTTTTTATTTGCTTTTACTATGTACATGGGAGTTGGGAAGAGGAGAATCAAAGAAAGGACAGAAATAACACTGAGTAGGGGGCACAGTAGTGAACATGAATGGTGGCACTACTCAACAATTATTCTGTTTCTGTTTTCTAAGGAATATGATCTGTGGATTAGGAAGGATAGATCACAAAATGGGTTAGCAAAGAAAGTCAAGAGAAGTGAGAAGACAGTATCCTGTTGCCCTCAATAAGCTCAAGTCATTAGACCCAGAAAAACTACATTTAAGATACTGAAAGAACTGGTAGATGCGATTAGAGTCACTGTTGACAATCTTCAAATGACCTTGGAGAACACGATAGGTCACATAGGGTTGAAGAAGAGGAAATGTCCCAATTTTCAAGAAAAAGAAAAATGTGTAGTTTGAAAAGTATAAGCCAGTTTACCTGAACTCCTGGCAAAATTCTAGAACACAGTGTTAAAGGGATGCTTTGTGAGCAATTAGAAAAGGAGGTAATGATCATTAAAAGTCAGTATGACTTCATTAAATACAAGTAATACCAGACTTCATTTCACAACATCATATACTTAGCAAAAATAAGATTATTTTAACATAAACTCCCAAGTATAATTCTCAGTTTTTAAGTGTAATTTATGGCTTTAATTCCATATCTTGTGCTTAAAAGAATAATACTTATATTATTCTTCATTTTATGGGGGTGGGAGGTAGAAGTGATTTCACCAAAGTCACAAAGGTAGCAAGTAGCAGAGGGAGGATTTGAATCCAGGTTCTCTGATTCTAAACCCAATGTTCTCATCATCACAAGAAGATTTGCCTTTTTTGGTAGGGTAAAATAAGTGGGATATTAGACATAGTATACTATAGCCAAGAGTAAAGATCTAAAACCAAGACATCTCTTGGTGAATATAGCTTTGCAAAGAACTTCCTGAAATTTTATGCAGTAAAGATTTAGATAGTAGTATAAATGGATGGGTGCTTAAACTTAAAACAGTCAATTTTTAATTTGAGACCATTGAGCTAGGATATTTAGAGAATGCTTCATGGGAGTTAAAACTTCAATGGGGTCTTGAAGTATAGAATCTAAATAGGTAGTAAAGAGGGAGTGATGGGTTGGAAGAGAGAAATGTTAAAAGCCAATCTTCAATCCAAACGTAAATATTCAGACTAATGTTTCCTGCATAGTCAACTCTTTAATAACCACTTTGCTGATAACTAGGTAGATGAAAAGGAAATGAAAACCTTTCTTAAGATGAATTTTTAGTCTCAAGCTCAAAAGTTTATTTCTATAGTTTCTATTTGGAGTCAAGCGAACAGATATAAATCACAACTTTCTTTTTCTTTTGAGGTTTTAATTTGGAAATCTTTGTTACCTTGTCCCATCCCTAACCAGTCAACATGTCAGCTGCATAAGGTTTCAAAGACATCGAAGAAATCGAGATATTTAACTGGCACTTACCAGGTGTGCTTGTTGAAGAGGTCTTAGAAGCTGAAGGTTCTGCATCTTCCTGAATAAAATGGACAGCGTATATCACTTATCAAATCTACTGAAAACATAGCCTTTAAAAATCCTCTGATTACACTTTACTTTCTTCTCACTTGTCTCTTTTCATCTTGTCTTTCCTTTATTTCTGTTGGGCCTCATTATCTCTTAGTCCTATTTCTACATTCTTCCTCTTCTCCTCCTATGTGTTCTCATGGCTTTGGTTCAGACCTAATTATCTGACTCCAATGGTGGCAAAGTCAAATACAAGAGGCAGAGCTAAGGTAGTTTTAGCATTAATGCTAAGTAAGATAAAGGAACTGAAGCAGAGGAAGGTTAAATGACTTGACCACCATTGCTAAACAATGGTAGAACTGAAGTTTGAGATTCTCAATCCTCTGTTTTTATGTCACACTGACAATTAACACTAGACAGCTGACCATCCATTATAAATTTAACAAGAATTAAGAAATAATATTCAACATTTAAAATACTGACATATTAAAAAACAAACAGAATTTGAGAAAATCAATTTCTAATTGATTCATATTAAATTATCTTTAAGATGACTCCTTTAACTACACTATTTTCTTGATTTCAGGTATTAAGACAAAATGTTAACCAACTTACAGTTTTATCCTCTTTTGGTTCTGTTTCTATTGTTGATCCCTTTTCAGCAATTCTTCTTCTAGAATGAACCAAAACCAAACAAAATCATCCATCTCTTAATATAAAGAACATTCTCTCTCAAATAAAGGAGGTTCTATCCAGTAAAAAATAGTAATTGTAATAAGTCTCATTTTCAAATTCTCTATTCTAGTCACTGGCATTAAATAATCAAGTTCTCAACTTACCTCCTGGCCAGCAGGGCGCTCATTTCTTCCATTAAGCCACTACCACCTAAAGGAAGTGGTCCATTTCCGCGACCTGTGTCTGTTTTAGCTGAAGTCGAATTCACTCCAATGGCACTTCCTCCACTTGGACTAGAGGAGTCCTCAATCTTAATGAAAATACATACATACATACAGGTATATAACAAATTTCTAAGTGTTACATTTGTTCATGATCTAGTTCCAAAACAGAACAAGTGACAATATTTAACAACAGCACATCAGAATCAAGTGTATTTTGGACACTGTTTAACAAGTAGAGCGAGGCATCAGTGACTCTTGACAACTACTGGAATCATTCCTTATACACAAATTCAGTTATTTGACATAATTATTTATGAATAACAAACAGTGTCTGATAATAAGGGGGGGGGGAACTTGGAGATGCATTTACCCGTGAAACTTTCCTAAGTTTGGCTCCAGCAATTGCAGCTGCAAGTCCAGTTAGAGGGCGATTGTCTTCTGATATGTATGCCACAGAAAATCCTGAGGCAGGAAGTGGAGGGGCAGGGGGTGGTAGAGGAACAGGAAGGGGCATTTGATTAGGAAGGGGTGGTGGAGGCGGTGGAGGAGGTGGCCCAGAAGATGGAAGTGGGGGCGGGGGTGGGGGACCAGGGGGAGGTGGGAGAGCTCCTGAAGTCTGGGCTGGACCAGGCGGAAGTGGTGGAGGGGGAGGAGGTGCAGGTGGTCCCAGGACAACCCCTAATAAAAAGAAATATTACAAAAGGATATAAGTAAGAAGGTTAATAAGAAACGTTATTTGCAAATGTCTAGAATGTAATAAAAACTGAAATGACACAAATTAAATTATCATACGTGTTCAATGTTATAATTAGGAAAAGCCTTTATTAATGGTCAAAAACTTTTATTACATGAAGCAGACTCTCAATAATACTAATACAAAAGAAGTTATCTAAATAAACATTTTGTGAATGAGAATTTTAAAAAAGATATGTCTATCTGATGTCAAAAATAAAAACTACCAGTGAGTTGCAGACAGTAGCATCTAAACTCAAACTATCTACAGAAGCATCCAAAACGATTTTTTTAGCCAGTTTTCATATTGGAGGTAAGAGTGTTATACAGATAACCAAAATGACCTGATGAAAGCTACACAGTAAAGCAAACGGGTTGTCATGTCATTGCTTTGGCGGTGTTCTTACAACAATGTGGTCAAGAAGACTCAGGCTCAAACCTTGGGAGTGAATTCATGACTGAGACCAGTAGTCCTAGGGAAGCACAGTATCCTTTATTTGATTCTACACAAACTCAATATAGCTGTTTATCATTTATTTAAATGTAAGTTACTGAGGATTTACTAGGGATTTAATAAGAGGAATAGTGCTTTAATGGCCACGTGCTACAACCTCACTGTTGCTGAAGCAACAAAGACTGCGACTTGAAGTCTTGTTCTTAAAGACAAACTTCCCCATCTCCCTTCCAGCCTAACTACACGCACATCTAGGGTGAAAAACACAGTGGACACCTAAAACACAATATGGAATGCCCCAGCAACTAATTTTTGACTACCCAAAGTATCATCTGGCCTCAAATACTTCCTGCTTCTTTTCAATGTTCCATAAGAAAACTAAAAACAGAGCAAACAGAACCCAACATTTTGGAACCAAATCAAACATTATGGCTGTCTCACATAGCCCTAATCTAAATGTCTGAAATGAGCAATAAGAATCATCTGAATCTGTAAAGAAGCTGCTAATGATTATTTAACAACAACATACAACAACAACAACAACAACAAATAAATTAGACAAAGGGATGAGTGTAAAGATTAATTTTTTAAAAAAGACTTTTCTGTCTGAAAGAACAGGGTTAAAGTGACTTTTTTTTTTTAAAGGCAATTGGGGTTAAGTGACTTGCCCAGGGTCACACAGCTAGTAAAGTGACATTTTAAGTTTATAAAATCATGAAGCATATTGACAGGGCACCTAGGCATATAATCACAGAGTACAAGATTATAATAATGTTCCTTCAGATCTAAAGAGGCATTTTTTAAGATAATTTTAAGATAATTGACAAGTTATAATTTATACAATTAATGATAAATTTGTGGATATCATTGCTTCCAACAGGTTATAAGGGAATACTATAATGAAATGTAAGATAAATTCATGGGTCAATACATAACACATTGAGGAAATCAGGTAAGTCTGGGGTAGATCCCTAACTTTCTGAAGCTGACATGGAGAGCAAATGTACCCTCACTCAAAGCATGCTTTTGGTGACGGGACAAATATTCTTGTCCATGACAGGATACAGGGTTGATTAGATTGACTGCACAGCACTGCCTATGTGTTTTAAAGACATTAATGAATAAACTAATCAAAATAAATATACGCATGTCACAAAAGACACAGGAATGCAAGTTGCTTGCTTTTCATAGGCATTTTCAAACTCATGCTATGAAGCTGAATTTTGAAACTAAAATTTTACTGTAAGTATCTTCACTGCAAACCTACTTAACAATTTAGGTCAACAAACATTTTGAATTTACTTAATATACTTTGCAGGGACAGGGACAGAGACAGACCCTGGATGTGTGATTTCACGGGCAGAGGGAACCTGCTGAGGACGCTCCCTCTATGACTTTTTATTTCAGCACCTTACTTACAGCTCGTAGCCAGAGCAGGGGAGTGGTGAAGCAACTTGTCCAAGGTCAAATAACCATGATAAATCAGAAGCAGAATGTGAACTCAGGTTGTCTTGGCTCTGAAGTTAGCTCTGGAACAACTATGTCATGCTGCCTTTTTGATATACTTCACAACTAAAAATATTCTAATCTATGACAGCTTTATTTTTATATCTAATGGATATATCTATAATTTTTCTTACAAAAACCATAGGGAGCAAGTTTCATAGTTTATAACTTTATACAGGACTTTAAAAATACAAGCATATATATGAAACATGCAAATGTAAATGGGGGCAGTGGCACTTCAGTGGTATAACTAAAGACTAGATCTATTCAGTCATATAAACCCACAAAAGCCTGCCTTCTGGTTCACATTACAGGTTATTTTTATAATATATAAAACCTCCAAATTTTATTTTAATGTGCACAGACAAATTGGGAATTAAGTGCTAATAATTAATATAAAAGTTAATAAATGGCATACAGAATAACCTGCTATTTCAACATTCAGGTATGAGTACCTATTCACAACATGCAAAAAATTCTCCTAATTCATATTTACATCTTATATTTAAATAAAACATTATTAATACAGCTACCAGCTCATTGTAGTACATTTCTACCGTGTGGCATGGTGGAAATAACACTGGGATAGGAATCATGATATCTGTGTACCAGGCCTGCCACTTACTTGCTTGTGTCTTGGGGCAAGCCAAGTTTGCTTATCTGTAAACTAGTAGGGTAGTGTGGGGTGGTAGTGATGGAAGTTGACTAGATCATCTCTTTAACATTTCATCAAGCTGTAACATTTTAAGAAAGCATTTTCCTCATCCTTCAAGGCAATTATTAAAGTTGTTGATATCCAGTGATTAGTTAATTAGCAGCAAAAAAAGAAAGCCTTACCCTGCTGGGTTGGAGTTTCGATCGGCTGAGAGGCTGCCTGCAAGGCTGGCTCAGAAGCAGAGGAGTCTCCCAGCACAGAGTTTAGAGAAGTCTCAACAGAGGCAGGGGCAGCTGCAGAGGGAGAAGGGAGAACACTAGGCTTGGATGAGGGAGTTGAGGCAATAGGGGTGCTTGGAGGAGGAGAAGCTTGAGGTCCAGAGTGGGACAGTGGCGGAAGGGAAGGCAGTGGAGGTGCTGGAGGTGGTGGTGGCAGAGGTGGAGCTGCTGGACCTGAGGTAGACGGTGAAGGTGCTGGATATGTTACAGAATCAGGAAGCCCATTGGGTGCAGTAGGTGACGGAGGCATTTGGGGCAACGGATTAGAAACACAAACAGGGAGAACAGGCCTGGGACCAGTAGCTTTGCCTGGAGGGCTGCTAATCATAACTGGAGGTGATGGAGGGAGGGGTGCAAAGTTTGAAGCAGACCAGGCAAAAGGCTTCGTAGCTGGAGGCTGAGAAGGGGGTGCATTCACAGGAGAAGAAGGTCGAGAGTTTTTGTTCAGAGGACGAGGAACTGTAGCATAATGGGGCAGAACGGGGTGGAAGGCTGAACCTAAAGAGGTTGCAAAACGTGTCGCTGAGTGTCGTAGTGGTGGTGTAGGGGGTGTGGAAGTAGGTGGTATAGAGGTCACTACAGCATAATCAGGAGTGGCATCTGACACTGGAGCTGAGATGACTTTAGCATATGATGGAGGAGGTGCTGAAGGAGGCTGGCAACTGGAATATTCAGGAAGTGGAGCACTATACAGGGAGTTGTCGAAAGATGGAGCTGGACAGAAGATGGAAAGCGGCAGCAAAAGACAGGATAAAAAAGGAGAGAGAGAAAAAGGGAGCTAATGAAGCAACAAAACCAGCATTCAAACAAAATGTATAAATGTAGACTATAGTTAGTACCAGAGGATTTCAGGCATATGTGAAAGTTATTATCAGAAAAGTTTATCAACAGCTACTTTTACTTTTTAGCAACTTTCAGTATTTTAATTTATAAACAAATTTTGAAATCTCTATACATTGATTTACCTGGTCCTTCTATAAGACCTTTTCTCTTTTTTAGTTAAAAATTCTGAACTTAACAGTCATTATGAAGTCTACCAAAAGAATAGAAAAATTACAGAAGTAAAAATAAGCTCTTTCTCAAACAAAAAAAAAAACAAAAAAAAACCCCAGTAAATTAGCAAAAATTTGCACAAAGAGAAATTTTCTTCTCAATGTTTATGTGTAATTCCTTGAGTTTTCTAAGCTATCACTGCTAACAGCAGCAAAACTGACAGTATTAAGAAACAAAGTATCTCAGAATACAATTTTTAAAATTAATTTTGTGAAACCTTATTACATCTATAATACAGTTACTCCAAAATGCACTGCATTCTAAATTTTAAATGATTTCAACATATTACTATTCTTTATCAGGAAATACTGAGTATTACAATGAATTCTAAGAATTTTTATTACATATGTATGGTGAGACACCCACAAAAGTCTTCAACAGTTTAAAATTGTACGAAGACTTTTGGGATCCCTGGTATTTACCTATATCTATTTATTTTAAACTTGAGCTGGCTGCCACAACTTTGGATTTACAATATGACATGCTGATTTTTACTAAAAACACAATCCTGGAAAATATTTCTCACTCTTAAGTTGAGGTAACTTTCAGAAATACCATGGTACAATCTACATTGTACCAAACCAAATTACATTCCCCACCATACTTAACTCTGATATCATGGTGTCCAAGAAGATCTAGTGCAGTTTCATAGACTGGAAATTTATGACCAGCTTAACCAATCCAAAATATTCTACTATAACACAATAACATCTTATATCCAAATCAGGAATTCGAATTAGGACAACACCAGACTAAACTTTCTATATGGCTTATTCCAATCTCTTAACAATATAAAAGGAATATAAAAGAAAAAAAGATGATGTTCAAACTTATAATTTATATTTTTAAAACACTCTCTACTTCGCTATTTATTCCCAAATTAATTTCAAACGATGAGATGCCAAATATTCCAAAAATAGTCAAGTCCCAAAGAACAGACTAGTGTATAAACTTCTTACCAGCATTTGATACTCTTCTCTCTCTTTCCCATTCCAACTGTTCCCTTTCTAACTGTTCTTGCCGCTCTCTTTCTTGTCTCTCCCGTTCAAGTCTCTCCCGATCTTGCCTTTCTCGTTCTAGGCGTTCTTGGCGCTCTCTTTCAAGCTGTTCTTGCTCCATTCTTTCCCTTTCAAGTCTTTCCCTTTCTAACCTCTCTCTCTCCAACCTCTCTCGCTCGATTCTTTCACGCTCCAGCCTCTCCCGTTCCATTTCCTTCTGACGCTGCTGTTCCTGCAGTTGCCTGAAAGAAAAACAGAAAAAAGTGAAAACAGGAATCCACCAACTAAAGCTGATGATTGGTTATAATATATTGATGCTAAACTACCTGATGACAGACTTGAGAGGGAGAAAATGGAACAAAAGGAATGAGGACAATAGTCAAACAGAGGTACTCCATTAGAAATACAAGATTTTCCACCATTTTGACTAGGCAATTAGTCTGTGAATTAGTTCCAGACAGAGGAGGAAAGTAAGAAGGGAAGGAGAGAAGGATGTAGGGAGGGAAGAGAGGAAGGGAAGTACTTCACAATTATGTCATTTGATCCTTACCACAACCCTTTAAGGATGATGCCATTATTATCCACATTTTGAGGCAGACACAGGTTAAATGCCTTGTCCAGAATCATACAGCTACTAAGTGTCTGAAGCCACATCTGAATTCAGGTCTTATAAGTCTCTGAAATTCTAAACTATAATAATCAGCTAAACAAATTACCAAGTTCATGATTTTGAAAAAATTTTAGTTTACTTCCTATCATTCACATGATGCATTATTCACAAAAAATGCCCCCCCTGAAAACTGTACTGAACTCTCCCCTCTTTCCACTCCACCCCCATCAGCAAGAGAATCACTATTTATCCAGATTAGATTTCAATTTATAGGCTAAGGGTCAGGGACCAGAACTGTGATTTTAAAAGTACCTCCCCTTCCAAATCTCCTTGGTGAAAAAGCTCCTTCTAATAATGGAAGTCATTACCTTCTCTGAAACTTAAGAGTCTTACAGAGTTGCTTAGAGCATTGAAGGACTAAGTTACTTGCCTGGTACTACACAGCCAATATGTATGTATCATAAGTAGGACCTTGAATTTATCAGACAAATAAACTGGTAAAAAAAAAAATTCAATGTAATCATGTTTTTCACTGGACCAATTTTTGAAAAATTCCCTTAAAAGTTAATATGACCTCATGATGGAATTAAAATGTAGAATGAGAATATATTTTTAAATATAGTCAATTTGGAAATTTGTTTTACTGTATTACACATATTGTGAGACCTTTTGTGGTCTCTTATTGTTCAGTTGAAGATGCAATGGGAGAAAATAAATGTTTGAATGAATACATGATAAATACAGAGAAGGGAAATGGAGAGATCTTTGCTGATAAAGCTGTATTCATTTTTATCTTGTGAACAAGATTTCTGAAAAGAGAATTTACTTAATATCATGAATCTGGGTAGTCCAAGATAGAGTTTTTACAAATAGAGGAGTAAACCTACAATATAGTGAGGTTTTTAAGTGATTCTGGCTGTGATTGCTTGCAAAATGAAAATATGGTAAATAATTATGTCATATTATCAATACATGTTAATTAATTGTATATATTCACTAAAATAAAAATTAGTTAAATTACTTCAGCAGGGTAGAGTGACACAAAGATAACTGCTACTGATCATCATTTTAGACTCACAAGTAGGCTTTTGGATAGAGTGGATTTTGGCTCAGGACCTAGAGAGGCCTGAAATACATGCTTACTTAGATGATTTATGCAACTAATATACCAGTATTTGAGCTTTTCCTGGGACTACATACAATGATATCTATCTATCATTTTACTTCCTTGCCCAAAAAATAGCCTTTCTCTGAACTTATATTCATCTGTGACCCCAGGATTTTGGAAGTTCCCACTAACAATGCAGACCATTGTTATCTACACAGAAATTCAGCACAGAAGGTGTGGGATGTTTGGGGTATGGGGATAACCAAATGTGCTAGAGGACTTCCTTACTCTTCCCTTGATATGCAAGGGTACTTGCATGCCCAGTGAAGCACTCTAGCTGCCATTGATCATCCCTTGCTCTAATCACAGAGACAACCCATCTTTCTTTGATGACCTTTTCTCTGTTTACACTCAGCAATTCACCTCCCATCATTCACATCTGGAATGCATGCCCTTCCTATGTGGCACAAGCAATACAGTGCTGGACCTGGAATGAGGAAGACTTGAGTTCAAATTTAACTTCAGACTAGAAGTGTTGAGCCTGAACAAGTTACTTAACCTTTCTTTGCCTCAGTTTCCTGATTTGTAAAATGGAGGAGATAATAATAGCACTTACCTCCAGGGCTGTGGTAGATGAAATAAGGTATTTGTGAAGCACTTTGCAAACCTTTAAGTATTATATGAATGCTAATTATTATTTTTATCTCATAGAATCCCATACTTCAAGAAAGAACTCAAATCCTATAACCTTCTATATGAAGACTTATCTGATTCCCCCAACCTCTAGTGCCTTTCCACACTAAATACATATTTCCTGTCTCCTCTAATAAAATGTTAAGTTTGAGAGCAGAAGCTGCATGACGTTTGGCTTTCATATTCCCAGAAGAGTAACTGGACCATAGTAGGGATTTTATAAATGCTTGTTGATTTATCCTGACACGATTAGAATGAATACAGCATCCAGCAGATAAGATTACTGATTACATTTTATCAAATGAAAAATTTAGCATGTACATACTTTGGTGATAGAACTTAAATGCTTGTCAGAGAGTTAGACACTGGAAATATACAAAGAATGAAACAATCCCAACCCACATCGAATTTGTCATATTACAATTCCTTCTTTACTCTTGTTCTTCCTAGAAGAACCTCATTAATTATATCTAACAACCTCTTTACCTTTCTATGGTGTTACTAATTTTTAATTGCTATACACCAATAACAATACAATGTTAATATTTTTTAAAATGGGACTTTGCAAACATGGGAAGCATAGGGTTGTGAAACAGCTTTGCAATTAATACGTAGCAAGGAAGCATACTACATATTTTGTAATAATGAAGAAATAATTCACTACAGAAAATGAAGAACTTTTTGTCAGTAAACCTCATAAAAGCCTACCAAGAGAAGTTGAGAATCTTAAGATCATTTTGATTGTTCAAGGTTAAAAAAAATTTGTAGTAGTTTTAAAGTTTTAAAATATTAATTACTGGTATTTTCCCCCTAAGAGAAAGTCAATTTAACTTGTAACACAGAATTTTAACATCAGGTTACTTCTGACATACATTTCAATGTATTAATGCAAAATTAGCAAAAAAGTATATGATGTGACTTATATTAAAAAAAAAAGAAACAAAACCCTAACATACTAGTTTTCTTTTAAAAAACAAAACCAAATTAACTCAATCTTTTCCCATCTTGGAAACAAACTGGGGTCTTTAATAAGTAAAAGAGAAATTCTGTTGGTAATACAATGAGTTACTTGGACGGCCCCAGAAAGTAACTATTTCTTAGTATATACAATAAAACTTTATTTGTTTTAATTCATTAAGAAAATTTTATTTAAAGCCTGTGGATGTGATGAAATCCTCATGAAATGTGATACGGTAGCCTTAGTGGTAATGGGGAATGAGAACTGATAATACTCAAAGGTAATGGTGAAAGTACACAGAATTGCAAAATTGTTTTTAGAGCTTGAAAGGAGCTTAGAGATCATCTAGCCCAATATCCTAATTTTACAGCATACATACAATCATTCTCTCATGAACCTGGATTTGAACTCTGTTCAAATCTTTCTCCCAATGCACTGTAGTGTGACACTTATTTAGATTCTGTTCTGTTTATGTACCAAAGTGCTTAAACTCATTGTAAGTAACAGAAACTAGAACTGTGAGTCCAAATCTAGGGTTTGTATCCCATTAAAGGGGGAAGGAGAGAGAAAAGGAAGGGAAGAAAATAAACATTACAGAGCACCCATCATGTGCTGAGGGCTTTACAAATAAAAAATTTTTAAGACAATAGGAAGTATTTGTGTCACAAATAGATGACAATGAGGACAAGATTAAGTAGGAGACTTAAAAAGGAGAGCTTGAAAGGCCCCTGTTTGATAAAAGAAGGCATAAACGTGAGACTGATGATAATATATAACAAATCTGATTAACTCTGAAATTTCCAAGGTCAACTTTTTTGAAGAACTTGCAAAAACTGGCCATACTATGAAAGAAGTCGTTAAAAAAACAAAAGTTCAGATAAGATATATAAACAATAAATAAATATATAGCAACCAGAGGCAATGAGAACAAAAACCTATATTTAAACAGTGTGTCCAGATTTAAAGCCTTGGATTTTTATATCCTCTAGAATCTTAATTATTTCAGCAAAACTTAAAAGTAAATTTTGGCAAGGTAAAGGAAATTGACTACTTTCTAATTTTATATGAATGAATCAAAGAAGTGCTTATTGAGTACTCACTGTGCACACAAGGGCTTTATTAAGTCGTGGAGATAACTTTTTTTTAAATGGGAGAACAAAGAATCAAATTACATACCAGAACTGACCTGGACTGAGCTCTAACAACAAATTGAATAATGGTATAGTGAGTGAACTCAATTTTGGAATTGGACATGGTTAAAATGACATTTAAAGTGACAAACAAGATGAAAAGCTAGACACTTTCTCTGATCCTCAAGGGGGTCAATTTCTCAAAACTCTGCAAAATCAGAACTATGTTCAAGAGATAAAATAATTTCAGTTGTCTCCATGATCTAAAACCTTAAAAAGGTTATCAAAGGTTATCAGCAAAAAAAAAAAAAAAAGGTAGATCCCTTCTTATAGCAACTAAGCTCTAGCAAAAGTGGATGACTTTACTCATGGCTATGCAACAGAATTCAACTCTACTCCCTCTGTGCTACAAGAGAGTGAGAGAGAGTGAGAAACAGACAGACAGAGACAGAGAGAAGATCCACTCAGCCAGAAGTAAAGGATATTGGTATCCAACTGGAGCCAATTCTATCCCCATAAAGTCACTTGGTTCAGAGACCCAGGACAGTGAAAAATGAATTCTCTAGTGTGGGAGGAGGCTGAGACAGCTTTAAGGTAGAGCCAATTCTTATGGATCCAATCTCAAAGGGGAAGGAGTCAAAAAAATAGGCAATAGGGGAAAGGAGTGGAAATGGAAATTACCAAAGATCCAGGGAGGAAAAAAAACTCAGTTAAAGACTTTGAACATAAGCAGATAAACCAAAAGAGAAATATTAACCGAAGGGAAGATGGCTTACAGGTCATCTAAATGAGTCTAAATCAGCTGGTAAAAACTTAAGGGGAGAATAACAAAAATACAATGGGGGAATGGGGGTGGTGGAAAGAAACCTAAACAATGAATGTTGTTTCTCTCTATAAAGCAAAGCGTAAATGTTTCTATAAAGCGTAAAAATGCAAATGAGAAAAAATACATGTAAAAATTCTCAATAAAGAACTAAATCTTTTATACTTAAGAAATACTAAGTATTTTTTGTAGGAGATGTGATAGGTCTGAGCTTGTCAGTGTCCTTTTTGTTACTTTTACTAGTTTGTTAACATCTTTTAAATGTATTACTTATTCTCTGCCAAGGACAGTTATTAGGCACTTGGTGGAGGTTATATACAGAAGAGATATTCAAAAGAATTTCCACTGAAGAACTTACAATTTAGTAATAACATACATTTACTGTGACCCTGGGGCAAGTCACTTAAATTCTCAGTTTCCTCTTCTGTAAAATGTAGATAATAATAGCACCCACCTTACAGATTGTTATATGGATCAGATAATATCTAAATCATTTTGGGAACCTTAAAAGCACTAAATAAATGCTAATTTTGGTGATTATTATAAACCCAACTCAAATATCACCTCCATTTTTCCCTGACTTCTCCCCCAAACAGGAACTACTTTACCCTTTTGACTTTATATATGTATATTATTTAATAATGTTATTAGCATAGCATGAATGTACATTGATATGAATGGCTGGTTCCACACTATCATTTTACTGAAACTCCTTTCTCAAATTTTATAAAATCTATACATCTGAACATTTCATCTCCTAACTGCTCCTTTTGTTTATTCTTCCCACCTGCCTCCCCCCAAAGCCCTGTCCTTAGCGTTTTCCCCTTTCTTTACATTCTTTCCTCAGAGCTCTCATCAACTTTCATACCTTTAACAATGATTTCTATACAAATTACTTCCAAATTTTTACCTCTCTCACCAGTAATACTAACTAGCTATATGACAATGGGCAAGTCACAAGGTACCCGAGTCTCATTTTTATCATAAAATGGGGATAATGCTTGTTCTACCCTTACAAAAATTTTGTGAGGAAAATACTTTGCAAACCAGAATAAAAATTGCAGATGAGTCAAAGGAATCCTCATGGTGGGTGTTAAGTAGGCTGTAACATATTACCAACAATGATTTTGATTCAAGAAGCAGCATAAAAAAACAAGTAGTTCTCCAGGGAATAAAATTCACATTATCTACATAAACATTCTTTAAAATGCTCCATATCTCTAATATTTAAGAAAAATGCAAGTCAAAGCCAACTCGGAGGTTCCATCCCATAGCCATCACATTGGCAAAGCTGACAAAAGAAGAAAGTGACAAATTTTGGAGGGGCTGAGAGAAAGGAGGTATATTTATCCACTGTTGGTGGAGCTGTGAATTTGGTCCATCTATTTTGTTAAGTAATTTGGAACTATAATCAAAACCTCACTAAATTGGGCCTTACCTTTTGACTGGGATAACGGTAACATCATGGACAAAAACAGAGGAGTTATGAAGAAGGGAGGCTAGGGCATAAAGGGTTGTTTTGGACATGTTAAGCTTAAGATGCCTACAGGATATCTAGTTTGAAAAGTCCAACAGGCAAATGACAGACTAAAGTAGGAAGACTAGGGCTGGATATATAGATCTGACT
Organism: Vombatus ursinus; assembly: GCF_900497805.2. Lineage (NCBI taxonomy): Eukaryota > Metazoa > Chordata > Mammalia > Diprotodontia > Vombatidae > Vombatus > Vombatus ursinus. The sequence continues at coordinate 80,557,222 of NW_020954576.1, read as the reverse complement.
CATCTGTACAGAGCTGATGAAGTTACCAAGAGAGTGAGTGTAGAAGGAGAATGAAAGAGGACAAAGAAGACTGAAGAAAACCCACAATTTGGGAGTTTTTGATATAGATTATGAAACAGCAAAAGATACTGGTGTGCATACCCTCTCCAATGGTACAAGGAGTTTCAAACAGTGGCAAAATCAGATTTTTAGAACATCTGCTAATTTAATTCATGTAGCATTTGCTAAATTTAATTCATTTAGCTACTACAAAGAAATAAAACTTTGCCTAGAACAGTAACCACCTGTCTATTTCAAAGGGAAGCAGCAAAGATTAACATTTTTTATAACTCTTTTAAAGTAATTTAGTAAATTGAACCATTAAATCATTGGTACTACAGATAATTAACCTATTAGGAGAGGTATGTCTTTGTCCTTGTCATTTTAGTCATATGGTAAAAGGGGGAGCTAGGTGGAGCAGTAGATAGAGCACTGGGCATGGAATCAGGAAGACTCATCTTCCTGCATTCAAATGTGGCCTGAGACACTGAGTGATCCTGGGCAAGTTATTGAACCTTTTTTTACTTCAGTTTCTTCATCTGTAAAATGAGCTGGAGAAGGAAATAGCAAATCACTCTAGTATCTTTGCCAAGGAAACCCCAAATGGGGTCACGACACAGTGAGACACAATTAAAATGACTGAACAACAACAAAAAGGAAGCAAATATAAGAGAAGCAGTTTGTAGTTCTTACTCAAATAACTTGAAGTTTATATTCTATTGCCCAGAGTAACTAAAGAAAAAAAAAGCCTGAAGTTAGAATCTTCCATAAAAAATTATACCTAAGTTTCTCCTCCACCCACACTTTATAATATCACTGTCAACTCAAGAATTGAGATCCTTTACGTTAAAAACCTACTACCAGTCAGTCACTCAGTCACCTAGAATTTATGAAGCACCTCCTATTGGTCAAACACCATGCTAAGCTCTGCGGATACAAAGAAAGACAGAAGACAGTCCCTGCCCTCAAGGAGTTCACAATTAAAGAGGAGAGAAATTTAAACAGATATGTACAAAGAGCTATGTTACAGGATTAATTAGAAATAACCAACAGAGAGAAAGCACTAGAATAAAAAGAATCTGAGGAAGGATTCCTATAGAAGATGAGATTTTTATCTAGGTCTTGAAGGAAGCCTGGGAAGCTAAGAGGCAGAGAAGAGCAGGGAGAGCAATCCAGGTATGGGGGACTATTAGTGAAAACGGCTAAAGTCAGGAGACAGAGTGTCTTCTTTGAGGAACAGAAAAGAGACCAGCATCACTGGATCACAGAGTACATGGTTAAAGTAAGGTATAAAAAGACAAGAAATGTAGGAAGGAGCCAAGATACAAAATGCTTTGAACATTAACAGAGGATTTCATATTTGATCCTGGAGGCATTAGGAAGCCACCAGAGCTTACTGAATGGGCGTTTAGGGGTAAAAGTGGGTGGTATGGTCAAATAAGTGATTTAGCTAGATCAATTTCACAGCAGCATAGAGGACAGTAAGGAATGAGGAGAGACTTGAGGCAAGGAGATAAAAAAATTACAATACTACTATAGACTATTTCAATAGGGTGTTAGGTTGTAAAAGCATCTGTATCAGGTTGGTAACAGTGTCAAAGAAAAGAAAAGGTCTATGTAAGAAATGTAATAGAGGTGAAAATGACAGAACTTGACCACTGACTGGACATGGAGGTTAAGAGTGAGGAGTCAAGGATGACCCACAGTTGCCCAAATGTTATTCATAAGAAACAAGTCTTTCTAAGTCACTTGTTATACAGAAAGCAGTTTGAAAAGCTTCCAGCCCCATATAAATATGAATTCTACTAAAGAACAATGCCAACAACAAAAACCTTTCCCAAGCATAACCCTTGCTAGTGTTAGAGAGATATCCTTCAAAAGACAAATGTCTTATAAAATCAAAGAAGATGTCAATATTTTTTAATTTAAAGAGATTAGTAATGAAAATCTGGTATCTTCAACATGCTTTAATTCAAAAACAGCAACAAAAATGTTGTCATTTTTAGGGGTAGAAATCAAATATGTAGTGCTGAATCCTACAAAGTGCTTAGAATAGGTAGTAATGAATACTCTGTAGTCTAGACCAATGATCCACATGTATTACTGGTAAATACTCTATGAAAACCAAAAGTTACCCTTATTGCCTCTAGAATTAGGATTTTATATATTTCAAATATTAAGAAAGCAAGATATAAATCCTAAATACTTAAGTAAATAGCTGAATGAATAAATAAATATATAAGGTCTTTAACATTGAATACTTCCTCATCTGTAAGAAAAAATGACTACTTAAGGTTGCTAATTTTATATATCCTATGTGTCGTATCTCTTAGAGATCAAACAAATTTGGTTAAAAACAACAGTTGAAAAAATTTGTGGATTCATTTGGAAAGCTATTACTGATTTTTTTTTAAACCCTCAGAATAACAATCTGAAAACTAAGAACAGCAGTTTGCATTTGTCATCAAATACAAGCATATTTTTACTGTTCTTTAGGGGTATGATGCTAGTCTTCCTATCTTTACACGAATACTCATGAATCAAAGTACACAAAATTAGAAAAATGTTAAGTTTTAACACACTAGCATTTAGTGTTTCTCTGTCAAGAGACATAGTACTCACAAGAGAAGACGGTCAACCTTTGGTCCATTGTGCCTCTGAAGGACAAGTGGAGGGTTACAGACTTTCATTGTTCCAACTCTCCTTAACTTTCTTCCTATGTCTAGATAAGTATTTCCCTTTTATCTCTTATATACAGTAATGGTGATTTATAAACTATTTATAGATATTTACTAAGCTCTTTGCTCACACTGACATAATATCCTAGTTAATAGGAGCTGACTCACATGCTTTGGATACATCACAACTAGGAGAGGAAGCAGGATTAATAATGTGAAGAGGACACCAAAGAATGACATTAACTGTTATATTGGAAATATAAAAACAAAATCTCTCATTGTAAGAATTTATTACATGACTATCAATCTGTCAATAAATTACATGACTATCACTGTTGAAAAGAGGTATTAAAAGGTATCACACATTAAAAATCAGAGGAGTAAGAGATCGACTGGAAACCAAAAATATTATAGAAACAAAAAATAAAACTAAAATCTGGTTCTTTGAAAAGACAAACAACCTGACTAAATAGAAGAGAAAATCAAATCAACAAAATAGCAAGCAGATAAGATGAAATCACAAAAAGAAAAAAATTATCTGAACTTATTAGGCAGTTAAATGCTGACAAAGTTAAAAATACAAAAGAAACAGGAACACTTTCAAAAGTATGAACTACTAACAAGAGAGCAAACAGAGATCTTCAATAAAAATCTAATCTCAGACAAAGAAACAGAACCAGCTAAAAAGGAACTACCAAACCTGAGGGGACAGGATAGGGGGACAGAGGAGAGGGAGTGGGAGGGAGAGACAGACAAACTCTAGTCCAAACAGAGTGACAGAACTGTATTAAAGTTCTAACGAACAAATAGAATCAATGCCATACAAGTAGTTTAAAAAACTGAGAAAGAACATACTAACACGTTATTTTCATGAGATAAAATAGTATTAATACCTAAAACAGGGAAGGATTAAGCACAGGAGAATCAAAGACCAACATAAATCAATGTATTTCAACTTTAAAATATTTAAATCTGGTCAAAAGACTACAGAAATATATCCAAATATCATTATGATCTTATTGGATTTAGGCCATGGAGACAAAGGTATTTCAACATCAGAAAAATAATGAGCATAATTAACCACATTAAACCCAGAGATTTCCAAAACAACACAATTATGAATAGATGAAAGACCTTTGATAAACTACAATCTTAAAGCCTATAAAATATTAGTATGAAAGGACCTTTTTTTAAAATGTTATACAAAATATCTACCTAAAACCAAAAGTAAGCATCATATACACTGGAGATACACTATAAGCTTTCTCAATAAATACAGAGTAAAGCAAAGGATACCCACTCTACCCAAAAAGCAATAGCAATAAGACAAGAAAAACGGGCAGCGAGGTGGCACAGTGGACAGAGCACTGGCCCAGGAGTCAGGACCTGAGTTCAAATCTAAGTTCAGACACCTAACACTTACTAGCTGCGTGACTCTGGGCAAGTCACTTAACCCCAATTGCCTCACCAAAAAAAAAAAAGACAAGAAAAAGAAATCCTGTGTAAAAAGGGGAGAAAATTTATTTGAAGAAGCAAAAGACAAAGAATTTCAAAGGAAACAATGAAAAGTAGGGGTTTGACAGGAGAAAAGCATTACTTATTTTATACTATAAAACAGCAGTCATCAAAACCATAAAGTATTAATAAAAAACAAAACAAAACCCATAAAATATTAGTTAAAAAAAGAGGTAAATCAAATACACTAGATAAGGAAGGAAGAATCAGAAACAATGGCACTCAATAGTTTAGTGTTAAACTAGAAAACATAAATTATGTAGGAAAAAACTCTGGCTTAAGCCTGTATCTTGTGCCATATTGCACAATAAATTCAAAATGGATATGTGACTTTAATATTAAAGATCATGCTCTGAAAAAAAAATCTTTAGAAGAACAGATCATATGCCTTTCACAGTTATGGGTAGGTCATCTTAACCAAATACATAACAGGGACAATTTCAAGAAATAAAATGGAAGGGGGAGCTAGGTGGCGCAGTGGAAAGAGCACCAGCCCTTAAGTCAGGAGGACCTGAGTTCAAATCCGGCCTCAGACCAAACACTTGACACTTACTAGCTGTGTGACCCTGGGCAAGTCACTTAACTCCAATTGCCTAAAATACAATAAAATGAAAACGAAATAAAATGGATAGTTTTGAATACACAAAAATCAAAAAGCTACTGCACAAACAAAATTAATGCATCTACTATAAGGAGGGAAGCAGTGGAATGAGAAATCATTTTTGTATCAAATTCCATGGAACAGGGTTTGTTATCCAAGTTAAAGAGACAATTAACATAAATATGTAAGACTAAAAGGGATTTTTGTTTAAATAGGTTAATGGTCAAAAGACATGAACAAAGCTCTTAAATGATGAATTGTAAACTATTAAGAATCTCATGAAAGAGCCCACCAAATCATTAATGATAAAAAAAGTGAAAATCAAAAGAGCCCTGAGAGTTTCAACTTCACAACTACAATTTAGTAAAAAGGAGAAACATGGAAATAGTCAATGCTGGAGGGGTTGTAAGGAAACAAGCACAGTAGTATATTGCTGGTAGAACTGGTATAACCATTTTGGAAAACAATTAGAATTATGTAACATTTTGAAACAAAGTGAATGCTAGCTGATTGCGGAATGGCTAAACAACAAATTGTAGTACATGAACGTAATGCAATACTAATATGCTCTAAGTAGAAATGACGAACATGAAGACTACAAAGAAGCATGGAAAGATTTATACAATCTGATACAGAGTGAACCAAGTAGATCATGAAAACAATATGCACACTGACAACAACGTAAATAGAAAAGTACAATTACAAAAGAATACAAAATGTTGCAAAATTAGAAAGAACAAGAATGACCCCAAAGAAGATTTTATATTTGATTCTAGAGGTGACGGTGAGCCATTAGAATTTATTTTAAAAGTTATACCAGTGGAACACAAGTTTGGCAGGTCTTACCAACCTAAAAAGGTTTTGAATATAGACCTGGTAATAAACCACATATGTGTCTCTTGAAAATAAGGTAATTTTAGAGAAGTTGGTCAATGAGAGAGAATGAATTTTTTGAGGGTTAGGATCACCATTAAGGGAGTATCCACAGGGATGAACTCACAAAATTCTGGAGCACAGAAAGATTTATACATGTTTATAGCATTTTATTGTGTGTATTTATAATATTTTATAAATGGTGGCATGCATAACAAATTTGCCATATTTACACCCCACCCCACCATCTCAGATATCTAACACCTTCTCTCAATTCACATAGCTGCTACCTTAATTTGAGCCCTTATAACCTTTATTTTAGATGACTACAATAGCCTCTCCATTGGTCTCTTTACCTCAGGTATCTATCTCTCCATTTGAGTATATCCTATACACTTCAGTACAAGTGATTTTCCTTAAGCACAGATCTCTGACCACATCATTCCCTATTCAACCAGCTCTAGTAGTTTCCTTTCACATAGGGATAGTTTTCTGATCACACCAGGCCTTCCAAAATAGCTTTTACATTTTAAAATAAAGTTTTGTTGTATTTAAAAAATGTTTAAATCATGCTTAGTTACCAGGGCCCTACAAAAGCAAACTGCAGTCTGATTTGGCTGTCAGGCCTGAGTTTGTCAACCTCTATTGTCTCTAAAATACACACTCCTACTAGCTGTGTGACCCTGGGCAAGTCACTTAACCCCTATTGCCTCACCAAAAAAAAAGAAAAGAAAAGAAAATATACACTCCTCTATTTAGCTTTTAAAACCCTTGCCAACTTTTCTCCAACCTATCTTTCCAGGCTCACTATGCATTTATTCCTCCTATAGGATACCATCCAGGCAAATAAGCATTCTCTTTGTTCCACATATACCATATCCGATTCATCATATCTGTAATGTACTCTCTCTTCACCTCTACATCAAAGAATCCCTTTCTTCTTTCAAGAAGTAACCACCCTGGAATGGGGAGGGGAAAGCAAAGGGTGAGGGTGGGGAGTGGAATATGCATATTTATTAAGTGCCTACTATACACTAGGCATTATGCCAGCCAAGCCCATTAAAAATATCACATTTAATTTACATAAGGGCTTCCCTGATCCCTCAATCACTAATGTCCTGTCTTTTAAATCATCTGTTTTTCAGCTATTTTATACTTATTACAGTTATCATTCTCTTTACATTGATTCTGAATATATTTCAATTCAGAGGGGATGTTCTTCAGTTGTTCAGTAATGTCTGACTATTCTGTGACGCCATGGACCATAGCATGCCAATACTGTCCATTGGGACAAATACTTTGTCCATTGACAAAGATACTGGAGTTGTTTACCATTTCCTTCTCCTGTGGATTAAGGCAAATAAGGTTAAGTGACCTGCCAGGTTCACACAGCTAATAAGTGTCTGAAGCCAGATTTGAATTCTTCTTGATTCAGGCACAGTACTCTTATCTACTAAGTTACCTACCTGCCTATTCAGAGAGGTAGCATATCAAAAAAGGCTAGAGAGCTGGTTGGAGAGCCAGGAAGACCTGGCATATACTCACTGTGTGACCTTGGGCAAGGCACATAACCTCTGGGTGCACTAGGGAAATCTAAGAATATAAGTTGCAGAGAAGGTGGGAAACTAGCAATGGTAGATGCAGTTTACTCACAAGAGAGTTCTTTATACTAATGAAATCATACCTTTTGTCCCTAGCCATATACTTCTATATGTCTTTGTTGTCTTTCCTAATTCATAAAGGTATAAGAGAACATTCATCTACCATTAGAGTACTGTTCTTTGAGTTCATTTATTTCACACACACACACACACACACACACACACACACCCCCAAAAGACAGAAAGAACAAAGTTATTTTGTAGTCAGAAATATAATTCTGATGCTTTTGTATAGCTATAAAATCACATTTAATTATACATTTTACCTCAGTTGTATAGAAAATAAAGAGATAATCAGTATAAAAGAAACTCAGAAAAACCAGTCTTGGAAAATTATACTAAATAAACAAAGTATTTTTCAATAGTGTTTTAAGCACTATAAAATATTTGCTCAGGCATCCCTCCCCCCTTCTTTCTCCACTTTCCTTAGCTCCTTACTCCCAACATTTCACCCCTCTACTGCCACCCCACAAAAAAGATTTTTAAAAATTATTCTACTCAAGTCTCCAACTCCTTCTGTCTACCTCTTCACACAATCAGACTTTAGAATGCTGTCCAACTTCCAAGCTGAGTAAATTCAAAGTTAAGTTCATTTGGAATCTGGCACCCTGGCTCAGACAGTTTTTTAGAAAGGCCATTTCTCTAGGCCTCACTCTGCTTAACTATAAAAGGAAGAGTTGGCCTAGATAATGTCCAGTGAAGGCTCTAATATTATGACTGTGAATCAATGCCTCAAGGCTATAATATCAGAAGGGAAGGGAAGGAAAAGTACTTAATAAGCACCTACTCAATAAGTACAATACTCAATAATAATTAAGCACCTACTCACTTGGTCCTCAACCAGCGCTTCTTAAATTGTGGGTCAAGGCCCCATGAGCGATGACGCACAGTTTAAAAAATGCTGAAGGGGTCTCAAGGGGAAAAAGTTTAAGAAGCTCTGCTCAAAACAATTCTGGAAGGTGAATGCTATTACAATGAGGAAACTGAGGCAGGCCGAGGTTAACTGACTTTTCTGGGGTCACACAGCCAGCTTCCAAGGACAGATTTGATCTCAGATCTTCCCAAATCCAAGCCCATACTACTAGCCACTGTAGCACTTAGATGGGTACAGGCCTACAGAATTTTGAAAACTGTAACCAAAAGGATCAAACATTTCTTCTTTAAGGAGCATGTCAATTACCAACAGAGACAGTTCAGGAAAATACATGCTTTGCAGAAGACTGTTTTAGTTAGATTGAGAAACTGGCCACATTTGTTAAAGCACCTACTACATGCCAGGAGTTATGCTAAGTACTGGGGATACAAAGAAAGACAAAAGACAGTCCCGGCCTTCAAGGAACTCATAGTCTAGTGGGAGAGAGAAGATGCAAACTATAAACAACTGGATAAATTCGAAATAATCAACAGAGAAAGTACTAAAATTAGGAGCGATAGGGAAAGGATTCCTTTAGAAGATGGGATTTTAGTTGAAATTTGAAGGAAGTCAGAGAACCTAGGAGGCAGAGATGAAGAAGGAGAACATTCCAGGCATGGGGGACTTAGTGAAAATGCCCAGAGTCAGAGGATGGAGTGGAACAGCAAAGCAGTCAGTATCACTCAATCACAGAGCACGTGACCAGAGTAAGATATAAGAAGACTGGAAAGGAAGGAAAAGCCCAGGTTACAGATGGCATTGTGTTTCCCAATGTATTTTGTTCCATGAATCCTTTTCAACAACAAAAAAGGTGTTGTGAACTAGGGTAATTTAATATACTATTCATAATATGCTTTTAGATTTATTCACTAAATGCTAATAACTACAGCAACTTTTGCCCCCTAAAATTTCAAATTAAAACATACATTAACTACAAAGTATAAAATTTTTTCTACTTAAAATAAAATTTGAAAATTACAAATATTCTGAACATTTTATAAGAATTAAAAAGATTATTCAACAAGATCGCATATGCTTACTACCTGCAAGACTTCCTATTAAATTTTATTTTACAAGTTTTGTTGAACTTAACATCTTTAATGAAAAAAGTTACAACCTGAAGATGTTTAATATAACAATAATCATATAGAAATTACTTCTACATTGGACTTTTTTATTTAAAGAAAGTTCTGCAATATTTGGCTCAACCCCAAAGACAGCTTTAAATGTTTCCCCATCATGTTTATTTCTTTATTTTTATTTAAAACAAGAATAAAGTTAAAATATTCACTCACACGAATCTGTGGTTGAAAGTGGTAGAATATTACAAACTCTTACAAAGAGATAAAAAAATTTTATTTTAGCCACTTAACCAAGCAATAAAAATGAATAGCATGTTATGATATAAAATACTTAACACTAGCTAATGATATTACTGTATTAAATTATAAATGTACTTATGGTGCAATTACACATATTACTCCATTTTAAACAGTGTTTATATATAAACCAATGTTTGTAAGGAAAGACTCTATTCAGATGTTACTTTCTGACTTTCTTCTCTTCCACCACTGGTACACCAACTACACTTCTACAAAAACTACTGAATGCAACTGACCAGAGATACTGACAACTGGAAAATCATCCAGATAAAACAGTAACATAAACAGAAAACAGGGTTAATATTCAATGACAGGCAATATAAAGTTTGTTTCTCCAGAATGTTTGTGATGGTGCAGGATATGTGTCAAAATGGCTTATATGCACGTAATGCACAAGTCCACTGGTCATGGTTTCCAAAAACTCTAACATTTGCAATCCAAGAACAAAAATGTTCCTAATATCTTGATTATGTGATTATCAGACAACAGAAAGATAAGAGAATGCTACTGGAGCAGCGTACGGGACATGAGAGAGGGTACATGCATGCATCTGACCATCCACTGGGAATCAGTTTGTGCTCAAATACTGATTTCTTGTGGCAATTTGGAAATCTCATCAGACTGAGAAATTTCAAGAACATGTTGTGCTTAGTCAGAAGCAGAAGTTTGATGTGACTGGTGCATGAACACTAAAATCACTGTGTGTGTGATCATGACAGTTTCACATAGCCGCATAAACAAACCTAGAATGCTTCAAATATTCACGTACTTGCTGTCAGAGGGAAATTTTATTTTTAACATAATTGGACAATTATTTACTGCTTGAGGTAGCATTAAAGAATTGGACCCAAATGGGAACTATTGACTACAGACAAAGAAATCCATTCAATGCTAAAACGTGCTTATCACCTGGAAATTTATCAATCCTGCCTTCAAATATTTTAATATCTAGTTGAGGGGGCAAGATTAATAAGAAAGAAGCAATTATAAAAAATACAAGTCAGTTCACAATAAAGTATTACATAAAGCTGAATGACTTCTATTGAGCTCAGAAAGAAGAAAAGATTAATATACCTAGAGAAGTTGGGGGAAAACTTCATGGATTAGAATGAGGGTAAGGGCCACTCTGAACTTCAAATAGGATCCTTATGGATAGAGAGGAAGTAGGTAGAGAATTCTGTAAGGGGGCAAATGATGTAAACTAGTAGTGTCAAACTCAATTAGAAAAGGATTAATATGCCAACTGCATGCTAACTTTGAAAACCACAAATTACCATTCCAATAACATTTTGATCTGGTCCAAGTGTGGCTTGACAGTTTAAAAATTTGGTACTGCAATCTAACTGGGCTACTTGCTATTTTCAAAGAAGTTCCTCAATGCCTAGGCTGAATTCCTTCCTACCTCACTCAAAGCTGCTTCTATTCAATTTTTACCAACCCTTGAGCTAACAGCTGACCATTTATATAGTGCTTTAACACTGACAAACATTTTATAATATTTTTTCATTTTAACCTTAAGATAACCCTGAGAGATATGATTATCATCCCCATTTTATAGTTGAGGATACTGAAGTACAAAGAGGTTAAGTAACTTGACCAGGTAAAAGCTATAAGTATATGAGGCCAAATTTGAACACAAGTCTTCCTGAGCCCAGAGCTCAATTCACAGCACCACCCAGCTCACATGTATGTGTATATGTGTGTACATAAGTGTGTGTGTATACACACACACACGATTTCTTTCATCTAAAACTGGCTTTGATCCGCCACCATCACCACCACCCCCTTCCAAGTAATCACTTTCTCTCTCTTGCACTTTCATATTTTATCCTGCATTACTGTTAAGGATGAAAAGGACTCCTAAAGATTATATACTCCTACTTGAAGTTACAGATGAGGTCTTTGAGACCACATAAGGTTAAATGGCTTGAGTCAAGGTCAATGAGCTAATCAGTAGAAGAACCAAGGCTAAAATTTAGGTCTTTTGGCCAACGTGACTCACTGCAATCTGGGACATCACCAGTCATCCTGACTGTTGCCTTGCCACTAACCTTAGATGACTCTAGAGGACAAAGTTAGGCTGATGACTTTGTACAGGACTGCCCCACTTATATCTAATTCATGCACAAATCAAGATATCACCCTTGTGATGTCATTGGTCCTCTTTGAGAACAAATGATGAACAACAACAACCTAACATTTTTTTTAATGGAGATTCCTTTGCTTGCTAAATAAATGAACAAAACAGATCACCAAAAGAGAGATACACACAGTTAAGAAAAACCATTGTCATCCCTTAAAGGTATCATTTCTTAATGGAGAAAAATGAAAATCATCTATAATCCACAGTCCAGAGAGGTTAAGTCTCTAGTCCAAACGTTAAGTGTTAGAGGTAAGGTTCAAGCCCTATTATTCTTGCATGACAATCCAGGATACTATTTACCATGCCTCACTACCTAACAAGTTATAAAATAAGATCAAATTATAATGACTGTAAAATCTTAGTCTAATATCTAAAATAAAAAGAACTCTTTTGCAGTAGCAAAGAAATGGAAACAAACCAGCTGCCCACCAACTACCAACTGAGGAATGGCTAAAAAGGTTGCAGTAACAGAATAAAATGGAATGATACTATGTTGTAAGAAATAATGAATCTGGAGAAGCACTGGAAGGCATATGAACAGATTCAAAGTGAAGTAAGCAGAACAAAGAAAACAACATATAAATGACTATAACAATGTAAACAGAAAGAATAAAACAATTTAAACCAAATTTTGTAAAATTATAATGACCAACCAATATTGGCTCCAAGGACATATGAGAAGGTATCTCTCAGTCTTGTTTGAAGAGGTGGGGAACTTATATAGGCATAAAATAATGCATATAATGTCAGACATTTTGATGAGTTGGTTAGTTTTGCTGAACTGTGTTTTTACCCCTCCTCTTTATCCTATGTTATAGGGCTACCTCTCTTGGAAGTGGTGGGGGAATGATACACTCAAAAGTGTACATGTTGTAACAAACAAAATAGGTCAATAAAAAGTTATTTTTAAAAAAACAACAACAACCTCTAGCAAGTATCTGGAAGTGTTGAGTCTTCCCTTAATTTATCATTAACGTATCTTCTATTCACCAAAGCCAATGTTCAATCTTACTGGTCCAGTTTACAACGGAACAAAGATAAATAAGACAAGGATAGTTCAAAGGTAAAAGCTGGTAGTATTATTAATTTACCAAATAACTGATTTTCAGAAATTACAAGAAACTCCTAACTCTCAGCAAATAAGGAGGATATGATACACTAACAGGAAATATGTACAAGTTAACCACCTTCCTGAAATCTTGGCTTCTTGAAAAGAATTACACCAACACTTTTAAAAAAACAAAACAAAACATCTCTTTCTGAAGTTTATGATAAACTATGCTGATTATCCTACTTTTCTAACTTGACTTCCTTTTTTCATTCTTAACTGTGGATGTTTCCAGAAGTTCAGTCTTTGTTCCATGTTCTCTTTATATGTGTGTGTACGTGTGTGTGTGTGTATTTTTTTTTTTTACTCAGAGATGTTGTTACCTTATAGTTTCAACTAGCACTTCTACTTAGACTATTTACAAATCTACATCTCTTGCTCTGCTCTTTTCTTCTCTCCAAATATATTCTTGTCATTTCCAATTCACTATCCTGGTTTAAACCAAGTGTGTTGAAAACCAGAACTTAGACCATTTCTCAAAACAAGCTTCTTCTTCATACTTTGGTTGTTTGGTCAATGAAACACTATAATTCTTCTAAACACTATCTTCTCTTCTTTCTTCCTCTCCTTTTCTTTTTTTTTACCCTTTCTCTTTCCTCCTCCCTGTGCCTTCCCCCCCAACTTTGTTACCAACATAAATCTGTTAAGTGGAAATTTCAAAATTAGATATGAAAATGTTTACAGTTAGGGATCCCTGGCTTTGCCAGAAAAAAAAAAAGAGGACAGAAGTTTCCCTACCATAATCCAGATTCCTTGATATCTGTTTCTCTACTCAGGAGCTATTTTAGCAAACCAGCTTCCATAGAATGTGAGTTGAAGGAATATTGTGATTCTAAGTTCAGGATTTTTTTTGTTTTACTTTATATTTTTATTTCTATTAATTTTTATTTACTATATATTATCTAATATAAATAATATATGAAATATATTTAAATATTTGTATTATTTTATATTATTTTATTTTTTATATTATTTTGTTTTAACTTCTTACTCCTATATAACTGATTAAGTTCTGGTTTGTCTTCTGAGATATCTGTTGCAGTCCATCCTTCCTTTCTATTATTTCTTGCTCAAGCCTTTAGGACAAATCAGGCCTGCATTAATACCTCCCGATCAGTGATCCTATCTTGATTCTCTCTTCTTTCCAATACATCCTATACAACTCTATCTATGCTGATACTCCTAAAACAATTCTCTGCACATAGGAGCCTGATAAATAATTTTGACAAACTGATCTATCCTGTAGGCATCAGGGAGCTATTAGAAACTTTTGACCAATGGAATAGCATGAGATTCATCTGGCCATGGTACATACGTACAGAAGGAAAAAGAACTGTGAGGTTTCTCCACAGGAGCCTAGCCCACTGCCTATGCTACAATTGCTACACGTAAGTACCTGCAGAGCTTTTATGATCCTCTAAAGAGCAGCACATATTTGCCACTTCTTATATAAACACACAGAGAGGAGTGCTTAAAACAAATGCAAGAGAAAGATTAGCACCATCCTAGGATCACTGGTCATACCTTTGTTGCTATATCACATCCTGAGAGGTTATTCCCAGGTTCCCTATCTCACCTACTCCCTCATATCCAGTCTTTGCTTGTAACCAAGACTCTGCTTGTAACCTCTTTTCCTGTCTGAATTTCTAAATAATAATTCCTTAACACTTAGTGAAATTTTGAATTTGATTTGTTCCTGGCTTATGTGGACCAACACTTAAGTCTACGACCTCAACTTTGGTCTCTGAACTCCCACTACCTGCATGTTCCTTATTTTGATGGTGATTGACTGGTTCTGAGCTCCTATCAGTATTGTAAACTACAGATCATATAATTTTATGCTTGTCTGTGCTTTTAACTGCTAGCCAAAACCCACTTGGCAAGGGTAGAAGAGAATCTGGGGAATAACGAGTTTGCCTTTGTATTTGACTCTATATTTAAATCCAAAATCCTTAGCCTGACATTGAAACTCACCACCGTTTTGTCCCTGGCTATCACTCCAGTCACACCTTCACTTACTACTGATTATTGTAAGGACTTGACCAATCACCTTCTAAGATCATGACACTGCTCACATCAGTCTTCATACCTAGGATAGTCTTCTTCCTCACTACCTAAAAACTCTTCTGAACGCAGGTCAAGTTCCTCAATCTGTTCTTACTGAAATCTTCTCTGACCAGCTCAGCTTACTGTTATATTTCACTTCTCTGGATTGTCATAACATTTACTATTTCTACTACTGATTAGTTACTAGTTAATTTTTCATTTATGGGCCCTACCATCTAAACCTGACAAAATCATTGAGATTTTAGACCATGTCTTATGGTTCTTTCTATGGCCCACCTTAATACCTTATACATACTAGGGGGTTAAAATATATGTGATAATTACATAAAAGTTATACCAAAAGTTTTGGTAGTAAGAAAAAAAAATTTTTCAAAGAAAAATTGACAAGGCAAATTGTATCTAACGCATTCAAAATGTCAATGTTAGGACTTTTCCACATTTCAATTCTTCAATGGTAGTACGTAAGACAGAAAATTATGAATTCCCAATGTGAATGAATTTACCTTCTTTGAATTTCCAATTCTTCTTGTGATGGACCATTCTGCACTTGGGAAGGCAGTTGTGAATTTTGTCTAGGTAATGTAGGACCTACAAAAGGGGAAAACAAGATTATGAATGAGTATTACTTTTAGATTAAAGTTTATAAAATATATAAAATCAGGAAAATAATACAAAATCATCACAAATATTTACAAATGTATCTTCCTTTTGTAGCAAAACAAAACATAAGCTTCGTAACACACAGCAAATGAAAGAAGACTGCAACAAAATACTGTCATTATTTCCAGAAGACTTACTTGAAACAAATGGAAAAAACTTCAGGAATAAAGAAAAAATAAAAATTTAAACATGAAGAGCATAAGATTAAAACAAGTATTCAATGAGAATCTGAAGAGGCACCTGAACTTGACATTCTTTAAGACAATGAAGAAACATTATCTTTGAAGTAATTACTCATGGTTGAAGAGGGAGAGGGGAAGGATGAGAAGGGTGTAAAGAGACTCAAAAGGAAGAATTAGAATTGAAAACTCACCTAAATAGAACACTGGAAATGAAAAACAGGAGAGAAAGAGCATGAGAACCTTGTTACTAATACTGATTTATGATGTTACTGCAAATTTAAGGACGCATTATAAATCTGTTTGCCAATTGAAAAATGACTTTTTTGTTCAATGGCTCAGCATTTCTGGCACTGAATACAATAGATACTAAATGTAACCATTATAATTAACGTAGCTACCTGAATTTTTAACACAGTTAATCTTCAAAGACTTTTGAGTATAAAAAGCATCTTCCACAGCTACCAATAAGCTTTTTTGTAGGTCCACATTTCTCACTACACATTCTAATGTTCCAAGTCTATCATTAATCAACCATCATTCCAGCAATTATTGGGGCAATTTCTGCTGCAAACTATAGAACTGCTCCCCAAATTTGTGGCAATGATAAAAGTAAAATAAATTTAAAGTTTTTAAAGATGAGATCAATCAATATTGGAACTATTCCTACATACCATATTTAGGAGTCAAAACATTTCAATCTTAAAACTTAGTCCAGTAAAAGAAATAATGGTCACCTTCTAGTCTTGAATATGAAAATATTGAAATTTAGTATGCCAAAACTTGTCAAAAGGATAACATATTCAACAATAAAAACGGTAAGATGTTTATCAATAAAGGCATTTTTTGAGATCTTTTGAAAAGCCACTAGACTGCTAACATATAAAATTAAATGTTTCTACATACTAAATCAAATCTTTGTGATCTGAAAGTTAAAAGATTAAATGTCTAGGTAATACCCAGGTTTAGATTTTATACTTGAAAGGATCAAGTTCATTAGAATTCTAAGCTAATAGATCAGCAGTAAAGGATCATGATTATTTACCTGAATTCTATTTTTCCCCTTATACAATGCATTTTCAGTAATTATTTGCTATAAAATAATTTGTATTTTCTTGTAAATTACAGATTAATCAGCTAACATAAATTTGGTGATGCATTTCTTTAAATTTCCAAAGGTAATAAATTTTAAGCCTTCAACTAAAGGACATTTAAAGTCTACTATGCTCTATTTTTAAAAAATCTATTATTCTCACCTAAGCAGCACACTATGAATAGCTGAACAATTTTGTAGGCTGGAGTGTGTATCATTCAGACACAATGGAAGTATCTTAAAATATACCAACTACAGACACACACACACACACACACCCCCCAATAAAAATACAAATATAGTCTATTACTATTTAGTTAATATCTTGTATTATTAACTCTAACACTTTGGGGGAAGAATGGGTATAACAGGTGGTTGTTAGGCTTTCTTAGAAAAGCAGGTACAAGTGCATGGATAAATTTAAGAAACGATGAAAAAAAAGTCTGCATCTAAAGGTGGTGCATATCCAGGCCATTCTTATCTAACTATTCCAAATAGGCAATTAGCTTTAGTAATTGACATCATCACTGTAATTAACCTACTTTCAAGAATGTCTAAGAACAACTTTTATCTACTATAAATTAAATATGAAAATTCATACTGTTATGAGTTTTATACAGTGGCCATCTTTTATAGGTTAAATAGTTTGAGGTAGCATTTATTTACAATATCTGGTATATTTTTAATTTTAAATGCAAAATCATTTACTAGTCTATCAGAAAGATTTCTTTAAAGGTAGCCAAGCTTTCTGATATGCTGGTAGTGAAGTTCTTAAGAGCATATATAAGGAAGAAATTTTGCTCCAATATTAGTTCATGGCACGTACAAAATAATACGATAAAATGCCTGCAGATGAAGTCTTTTTTAAGTAATAGAAATTAAAATAGAAACAGTTAAAAGAAATAAAGTCAATTCCAGGTAGAATATTGGGCTAGGGAATTAGGAGACCCGGATCCTAGTCCTAACTCTCATCACTTAAGTTCTGTGACTCTTGGGGATGTCACATATTACGCTTCTGGGCTCAGGTTCCTCATCTGTAAAAAGAAGTGTTGAACTAGATGACCTCCAATTCTTTTTTCAGTTCCAAAATGCAATGATTTGATGGTTCCAGTAATAACAATATTAATTCATATTTCTATGGCACTTTAAAGCTTGCACAATGCTTTGTTCACTACATCTCTGTGAATTCAGTAGTGCCATATTATAAGCCTAGTCCATGCTTGCACAGAGATCACACTGGAACCCAGGTCTCCAGGCTACGGTGAGTGTTTTCTCACTGCACCACATATCAAGGTACATGTTGAAAAACTAAAGACTCAAAAACTTTCTAAAAGTGAATACTAAATCCTAATTAGTAATATAAAACTCTTAAAAAACATTTAAGGCTGCTAAAAACCATTTAAATAATCTGGATAAACATTTTGGTAATCTAACTTAAACTTGTGAATTTGTAAGGCCACTAAGCCACGAATAATTATTTGGTAATGGTTATTGTTTTTACAGACCACTTTAACATGATAATCCAAAAGCTTATTAAATTACAGTCTATTAAAAATAGCCTGACTAATAACTTGATATCAACTTAAAATTATGTACTTTTTCAAGAAGAAATTATTTATTGCCTTTGAAATAAATAGATCAGGAAAACTGATGTCATAATGCTAATTCTTTCTAACTGAAAACTTTAAAATATTGCAAAACTGCTTTTTAGAAATCTAATTTCATGAGTTTAGGTTTTAAGTGTTGAAAAATTCTAACCAGTCCTATAAATTTTAATAATCCCACAAGATTTCACATAACTCTTCCTACATTCACTAATGTCAAAGCAATGATGTATCTAATGAAAATAAGTATCAGTATCTCAATTAAGTTTTCTAATAAAAATAGGTCTATAACATCCTAATAGGCTTGAACTCTTACTTCTTTTCATCGTGATTTGGTTTCTTATACTAATAAATTCACGAATACCAGGTCATTTGATATCAGAAAAGGCATTTTTGTAAAACAACAAAAAGAAAAACTGGAAGACTAAAGATCTGTCACTAAACTTTAGTTTTCTTTCATCCATTCAACAGTTATTTAGTTCTTCAGCAACAGAACTATCCAAATTATACAGAGTTCTTTTTAAAATGAGCAAAAACTAAATATGTGAATTTTAAAGACACTATCTGCAAAATAGCTGTGAACGCTTAGGTCTGTCAATTAAGTACCACATACTGAATGCAACCTGAAAAAAGAAAATGTGAAAGGTGGGAGTTTGTGATTTTATTTACCTCTCCATTCCAAAGAAACATGCTCCTTCTATGTGTCCACATCAGGACTTTCCTAACTTTTAAAGCTACATTAATTCACATCTCCTATATAGGAATCACATCAATTTACTATGTTTGCTACTTAGTTATTAAAACAATCCATTTTAAGTCAAATGTAACAGACCAAGACAGAGGCTGTAGAGGCTGGATTCAATCTTATAATTTTCACTCAATTTTTTAGGGGGGAAGCAAAAGTAAAGTCTATCATCCTTCAAACATGACATTTTTATTTTAAAAAGCAAAACTACTGAGTAAAAACCACAGGACTGAATTTTAAGAAAAGCAAAGAGAAAATGAACTTTAATTGAAGAAAGTCAAAATGGACATGAAAAATTTTCTTTGGAGAAAATAAGAGAATAGTTTTTGATTCTACAGAAGAAAGCACAGCAGAATTTTGTGAGTGATTTCATCTTTGATAAAAACTAAGTTTACTATATTTTATACAAGAAACCTTGAACAGATAGGAATAATTTTAAAGTCCTTTTAAAATAATAAAAAGATTATGAAAAACAAATAACTCTTATGACTCTTTTCTAATCTGTTCTGGTAAAAGGCAGTCTTTTTTTTCCTCCATAAGTAGACTTCTACTAAAAAAAAAAATCATCCAATCCTTGTAGAGCTATAATCTAGAAAAATCTATCACAGTTATGTGAATGCTGTTCACTCTAAGTTTTTGAATTTAGGAAAAAAACTACGTTTAGTCTGTGCTGAGTTTTATTTAAAGCTACCATATGATGGCTTGCTGCCAAATCTTAAATACAGAGACCATAAAACATTTTGTATGCATTGTCTATTGTACTATATAAGCATTCTGAAAGTATTAAAAGAGCAGGATTGAAAAGGATGAACATGCTAAAGGAAAATGACCAAAATGTTGTCCTTTTTTTAATGAGATTATTCATTGGTTTTAAAAACAAAAGTTGGAATTAGGTTTCTGCTCAACTTAAAATAGAGATGAGGACCTAAAACATGAGGTGCCCACTGAGAATAGTTAAGGCTATGTATTCTTAACCATCATTTCTTTTCCTAAAATATCATGGTCATTATAGAACTCAAATAAGGGAGAGGGGAAGATGGTATGGGGAAGACAATTACATGTCTCAGAATATTTAAGGTATTTAAAAATGCATAAAGTAAAACAATGTCATCAAATCTCTTTAACAGCAGGGAAATGATCATTTGAACTCTGGCTTTGTCTATCAACACATATTTTAAGAGCTGGCAATAGCTATGATATATCTAAAAACCTACCCTCTCATAATGAGATTTCTAATTATAAATTACCCTTATTTATTAGTAGGATCTGACAAAGGGAATTAATGAGAAAAAGAGATTAATGAAGGAGTGCTCTTTGTTCTTGGCTGCCTTGTCCTTTTGTTTTTACCTTCCTATAGAATTGTTACAAACATATTTAGCAGATGTTAACTTTTTCTGGCTGGTGATGGCTGAAGAGAATGCACAGTAAAGGGGATTACCAAAAACTCCTTACTACTCTTTACTAAAGCAACTGATTTTCCTGATGATTTCATTATAGAAAATCTCCTTCGATTATTAATGTCTTTTAAATTGTCAAGTTGCCAAAAATCATTCTCTTGTTAACATCACATATCTATTCCAGTAATAATACTATTTTCATTCTCTAGATACAAATCAAATTACTTAACCATACCATTGAAAGAGTATATATTTTATTCACTTCAAAATGCAACAGTACTGCTTCTGTAATTTCATTGGTGTGGGTACTCCTTCCACTTATATTTTTTGAAATTTTCTATAATTTGGCAGAGCATCTATGACTGAAAAAATCTGGCTGCCTATATGGCCAAATCTGATGAGAAACCTCTCTAGATATTAGCTAGGTTGGTCCTTTAATGACAGGCATACAGTTCATCACTTGGGTTTGAAACCATTCTAAACTTGATATGCTCTGACAGAGCTTATGCTCAACTGGCATAGCCAAGAAATTGGGGTCATCTCCACATCATCATACGGTAATTAGATAGGACATTAGTGGAGAATTTCATACATACACAAAAAATTAAGCTAATAAAATTTTCTTTAAAAAAGATAACTGTCAGTAACAATCCCTCTACAGCTTAGAAGGTTTTTTATGTTCCTATAACCAAAAGAATTCATCACTCCTGGAAGCTAACTTGGCTGGGTTGGCCACTGGAGAAGAGACACAAAGTTCATTATCAAACTATCACTCAAACCTTTCTCCACCTTTCCCTCCACTTCACACTCAACTGGCAAATTCTTCAAAGAAGCCAGGACCATCTCTATTTCATGAGAACTAGGTAGTAAGTAAGGTAATAAATGTTACACTTTTTACTCTCAATGGAGGCTCTAAGCATTCATTTCAAAGCTTAATTCAGAGGAGACTCAAAAAAGAGTAGCTTCTATTTTAATCAACAACTGGTGCTTTGTTTTTTTTCCCACTTCTCTGTCAACTTTTTATGAAATTACTTTGATTGACAGAAGATAAATTAGTCTTTCTGCAGGTGGTCAAGCCCTTCTTAATTTACAGAAGGGCTGGCCAATTTGTAAGCCCTATTTTCTGTTAATAGGTCTTAACATGAAAGAGAAACAACAATGTACCAAAAATGCAAGAATGTTCAAAGGAAACAAGAATTAGAATGTCCTTTAAATGGGCATAAGCATACTGGTTTACAATTTAGGACAGAATATTAACATCAGACTGGCTCAAAAGACAGCCTGGATGGCCTCTCTAGGGAAGAAAATCAGAAATATTCGTCCTATAGTACTAAAACTAAAGCATAACATTCTAAGGAAATTTTGCTCCACCTGATAAATGCTGATGATGGATAATCTGATTCAGCTATCATGTCTCAGTCACTATATGAAAATCTGTAAACAATGCAACTGATATGTGAATGTTACAACAATTAAATTCTAATGTTCTAATTTAGTTTTTATTTTGGAAGAATACAATAAATATTTCCTTGCTAATTACAAGCAAGCAAATATTCACAAATTTAAAATAATTTTCCTTTATCCTTAATCTCCTTTTGGTAAATTAACAATATTAATATTTAAAGTGCTATGCTCTGATTGTCTTGGATACAAAGCAGCAAAAGTTGAAATATTCTGAAATAATAATAGCAATGAATACAACCTTAAGTGAATTTATATAAATAGTATAAATCTAAAATATTTCTTTTTTTCTTATTAAATAACCAACTTTTTCAAATTACATGGCATTCTAAAAACTGTCAAATTAAACCTGCTTTTTAGAGTTTAGAGTTTCAAAACGACAGTACTTTAGAATAAAGGGAAATAAAAGGAAACAAAAATGAAAAAGCTAACTAAATACCAAAGATAGAATACCAATCTTTCTCTTGGATGCTTTTATTTTTTCATAATTTGTCTTTTTAGGGCACCAAAATGAAGTGGGCTTATATGTGCATTCTCTAAAAGCCTAAGTTTACACCTAAGCCACAATTACTTGAGCTTATTTTCTTTTAATAAAGTGTATCCAGGACACCATCCTGTTGATCTTGAAATAGAAGCTTCTATTGCCTTCACAGCCATCCAGTAACTGGAGGTAATACAATTTTGATTAAAAAGTAGTCTAAGAGGAGACATTTTTTAGGTTCCAATATACCTTAACAGTTATAATCACTAAAAGAATTTCTAATGAGAAAAGATAGTTCTCTCCTAAACATAACTTTTTTTCTTTAATTTAAAATGCATTATGCATATGAGTACAAGGAGTTGATCATGATCAGGATTTCCCAAAGAGTGATTCTGTACCCCTCCTAATGAGCAGGTTCAGAAGCTATCAAAGTTATATATATATATATATATATATGTATATTTACAACAACATTGATCACAATATAACAGTAGCTTATAATAAATTCCAATTACCACAAATTAGACCATGGCCTAGGGTTAATAAGACTTATGAAAAGTGCAAGCAGTATGTACCACAGCTTGAAAAAAATAATGTAAACGTAATGTTGCTTACCACAGAAAATACATCGCAAATTAGTGCTGTCCTGGGTAGCAGTAACCTTGCTCTGGGCTGCAACAGACACCTTGGTGTTAGAAGCTTCAAAGGACAAAGGGGCCATCTGTAAATGATTAGTCCAGGGACTTCATAGTAGACTAAAAGGTGGTTTTAAATGCTTAGTGTGTATTTATACATATTTCTTGGTTATTCCTCTTTTCCCTATAAGTCCTATTAAGAATTTGGTACTCTGTGAGATATATATGTATATGTGTGTGTGTGTGTACATATATATATGTGTGTGTGTGTGTATATATACACATATATATTTTATGACGAAATATTTTTCCCTATAATCTCATCCATAAGAGGGAAAAAATATTACAATAAAACCTATCAGATGAGAAAGTAACATTCATTTCACAAATAAGAATATAATGGGCTTCTGGTTCCTAAGTTTAAATAGAGATATGAATCTGAGACAGTTCAATTTACGATATGTACCCTAATAAACTTGTGCCCTATTCTGTTTAAGATAAGTTTCACTTGAAAATACTCTGAATGAGCAAAATATATTTTGATAAGAATATTTAAAATGTTTTTTTCTGATACCTATTTGTCAAAAAGATTGCATCAACATGAAAAAAGCCTATAGCAAATTAAGTTTTATATTATAACATGAAATTAACATATTTCATTTGTATTGAAACAGAAAATTATAGTAACACATTGTCTGAGTGTACCATTCTGTTATTTCTTCCCTTCCCCTCAAAACCATTTGTGAAAGTTAATCAACATATGTTTATGTGCCAAAGAGAGGAAGTGAAAAAATTAACTAGAACACTGAATATCCATGAAATAAACTTATGTACATTACTAAATACATTTATATCCCAGAAAAATATGAAAATTTGGAGGGCTAACAAAGACTATGTGCAACACAAAATTAGGTATGGAGTTGGTGGGGGGGGATATTTATCTCTACATATACATATGTCTTTATCTTCTACATCAACATGGTCTATACAAGATCTAAAGTTCTTGGGAGATGTTCTCTGTTCTCATTTGTAGTAACCAAGAAACATTGGTGAGTTAAAAATAATCTGGTTTAAATATCGCCAAAAGAAAAAGAATAACTTTTAAAGCAACCACTACCAAAATTAAGAGTTTTTTTAAAAGAAAAAAAGTGTGATACTTTAGAGTACAGCTTGTACTACCTAAAAATGTTGTTACCTAAAAACAGAATAAAACCAACTTATATTTAGTAGAAGAGTACAAATCTAAAAGTGTTTAAAACATAGTATAATACAACAAATCTAGATCATTTTTAGAAGGCTTAATTTAAGATAACTCAATTTTATACATGTCTTGTTTCTTTACGCAGGAATATTTCTGACATTCCTATTTTTAAGGAGATCTTATTAAATAATTTTAATACTCAAAACACAATATTTTAAAAAAATTAAATTGAGGATGAAAGCCAAGGGTATCAATACTACAAGGCTCTCAAAATATGATTAAACATATAGTGATGACATTTACAATAATGTTACAAATTATAACATACATTATCATATAAAAGGAAAAATTTATCAAACTAAGTCTAAGATTAGACCGTATATAAACAAACTTACAAAGTAATTTTTTAATTAAAATTACACACCTCATTTTATTTTGGAATACCACTTGACAATTTTTTAAACTTCTTTTTAGAGTCTAGATTTAAATTAAAATGGATAAGGGCTGACGTTTTAGCCATTTTTTTCTTAAACAATCTTCAAGTAAAGAAGCATAAGAAAAATAAACACTTACAAGAAAAACTTGAGAAATTATCCCGCTTCTGACAGCACAGAAACTGCCAAATCCTGTTACCAACCATACTGGTAAGGAGAGTTGCCAATTACCTCCTGAGAATTGTCAGAATGCAGGTAAGCCATGATTTCTCTTACGCAGTCTTACTGTTTTCAGACCAAAAAAAAATCTGGATCCATATTATAATTTAAACTGCCATATAATATTCCTAGAATGAACAGTTTAAGCCTTCCTTTTCTGAAAAGAATTTTCACTTCATGCTATCAAGCAAAATACTGCTTACTACTCTGATAAAGGTTGCTTGAATTCTTACTGCAGTTTGCATTTCCCGAAGATACTAAATTATTCATTCCATCATATGCATAAGGATAACAGCATTTCCTGCTTTACATCCTTGATGCTATTAACTCTTTCTTTGCTAGAAAAGATTAAAAATACAAAAGTGCAAGGGGAAAAGACACTAAAATGACAAATTTCAATAGAATTCATCTTACAGTAACATCCATCCTGGGAGACAAATTTCTGGTCATTTGATGATAACTTTTACACCAAGCATTAATTTAGTAAAAAGAATTTTAAAGAAAAAATGTTGGAAATATTCCCTTACAATACTAAGATTTAATGATTCTATGCAACATAAATGAACTAATAAATACTGAAATATAGCCAAAAGCAGATTAGAGCTCCTCCAAAACGTGACTACAAAATATATCATATTTGTATGGCACTTTAATATTTTTGAATCTTTCTCATTTGTTATCTCATTTGACTGTCACAAGATGTCTGTCAGACAAGGAAATTATTTTACTTGTTTTGCAAATCAAGACACTAAGTTTCAGAATGGCTAAATCATTTGCCAAAGGTCACATGGGTTGAGCCAAAACTAGAATTCAGGCTTTCTAATTGTTCATTCAGAATACAAGGTGCTGGTGTTAAAATGGTAATTTGGTGCCCTACCCTCAATTCCAGGAAGAGCTTCAGCAGTATCTCCCTCATATTTTTGTGGTTAATATTCCTGCTAGACTTTTTAAATCTTCTCATTAGAATAAGGTCTGGCTCTACTTATCATCTCATTTAATGGCTCTTCCTTATTCCTAATTCTTCCTGACCCCTCTGTATCATCATCTCATACTGCTGACTATGTTCTCTCTACTTACATATTCCTTCTTACCTGGAGTTTTGTGACACGGCTCTCTGGGTCCTCCTTCTACAGTAGACTTCCAGAGTATTTCTACTCAATCTTCTTTGTTTGATCAACATCCAGGTCTCACCCCTATATGCTAGACGAATCCTGTGCCATTTTCTCTTTCTACACATTCTTTTTTGACAATAGCATCAGCTTCCATGGGTTTAATATATCATTTCTATGAAGGTGGACAACCAAATCTACAAATCTAGCCCTCAGCTCTCTCTTAAGCTCCAGTCCCACATCAACACCTGCCTGTTAGGCACATCTCTATCTGGATTTCCCACAGGCATCTCAAACTCAACATGTTTGTTTTAACAAATCAATGTCCAAAAGAGAATTCTCTTTCCCCAATAGCCTACCATTCTTCCTAATTTCCTTAATTCTTCTGAGGACATTACCATCTTTCCAATAACCCAGGTTCACAACTCCAAAGTGATATTCAAATCTTGACTTTCCTTCACATACTTTATCTCAATTCTACCTCCACCCTTGCATTACAATCCCTTTTCCTCCTCAATTCAGCCTCCAAAACTATAGTAATAGCCCACTAATTAATTGGAGGTTCCCTTCACCAACACAGCCTTCATCTTTTAAGATATTCCTAAAACATGACTCTAACTCTCCTCAAGAAGTTTCAGTGGTTCACTCTTTCCTCCAGGATAATATACAGATGCCTATGTTTAATTTAAATGCCTGGGATTAAGTTCTTCACAATCTGCCTCTAGATATCCTTCTAGAAGACTTCATATTACTCTCTCTTACAATTCTACATTACAGCCAAACTAGCCAACTTGCAATCTTCCATGCCTTTACTGTCCCACATTTTTGGAACACTCCCCACTCCCTCTTGGAAATCCTAGCTCCCCCTTCAAGCAACGGCTAAATGGTGATGCCCTACACCAACCTCTTTCTGATTCCCTCCCCCAGCCCCCTATCCAGTCAAATTATTTTGTCTTTATGGCATATATATTTTGCATTCACTTATCCATTCACATTTTATATCCTCTTCAGTAGAATATAAGGTCTATGGAGGCATGGTCTGTTTTGTTTTATCATCGTACTCTAATGCCACACAATGTGCTTGGCATGTAGTAGGCACTAAATGAATGTTTACTGAGCTGAATTGAATTCTTAAAAGATATATACACAGGGTCAATGTCAGGGTAACAAGAAAACAGATCAATTAAGAGAGATTAAGAATCTCTAATGTAGTGTAAAAATTTCATTAAGATTCTAGACCTCAGAATCTGATAGAAAAATACATATTTGTATGCATACACATACACACACAATATAATGTACAAATCCTACTAGAAAAGCACCCAATACTATCAAAAGTTAGAATTAGTTTGAAAATCCACAGTATCACAGGTTATGTGTGAATTTTTATTAATTGTGAATTTTAGTTATATTTAGGTAGGCAAGGAGGAAATCAACCCACAATCACATCCTCTCTCAAAATACTGCTTCAAAATATTAACACTAGACAAGGAGCATAGGAAAAAAGCTAGAAGACTAGTTTTGCCACCTGAGGCAAACCCTGACTTAAAATCGAACTTTTAAGTAAGAAGGGATACCCCAGGAAGATTAAGCTCCAGTAATTTACATGCTGCTGCTATGGAATTCCTTCTCCTCATTCCCATTTTCCTGTTTCAATTCATCATGTTGCCAGAATTGGCCCACTACAGTTTCAACGCCCAACAATTTTATTTAATTCAATTCAACAAACATTTATTCAGTGTCTACTATGTACAAAAATGTGCTAAGTTGCTAGAAGCAGCTAAGTGTGCAGTAAAGAACTGGGACTGCAGTCAGGATGATCTAGTTCAAATCCTGCCTCAGACACTAGGTATGTGTCTGGGCAAGTCACTTACCCTCTCTGTCTCAGTTTCCTCCTCTGCAAAATAGAGATAATAATACCTACCCTACAAGGTTATTGTAAAGATAAAATGAAACATTTGTAAAGCACATTGCAAACCTCCATGTGCTACATAAATGCTAGTTTTATTATAATAATTATTATCATTAAGCACTGGGTATACAACGATAGGATGTCCCAGCTTTCAAGATTAAAATCTAATAAGGATAGAACACATACTTAACTCTGATATAAGACAGAAAGCCACAAGTATGACAAGAACAAAGTAGAAATCTATAGATAAAGTTCATTTGATGTGGGAGGCAAGTAGGTATGGCAGTGAATAGAGCACTAGCCCTGGAGTCAGGAGGACCTGAGTTCAAATCCGGCCTCAGACACTTGACACTTATTAGCTGGGTGACCCTGGGCAAGTCACTTAACCCCATTACCTAGGGCCCCCCTGGAAAAAAAAAAAAGAAAAAGAGAGATAACTTTCAACTGAGGGAAATCAGAAGGTTTTATGGAGGCAGTTTCATCTGAACTACATCTTAAAGCACAAGAAGAATTCTTTACAGACAAATGAGGAGGTAGTATATTCTAGGTTAAGAAACATGGCTTACATGAATATATAGAGAGGCAAGAAAAAGCAAAAGGAGATGAGCAACAGGTTTAGTCTGGCACTACAGTGCAGTGAACATAGGATCAAATAATGCTAGGAAGGTTAGATGAAGCCTGACTGTGAGTGCCTTGCAGACCAGACTGAGTTAGTTATCTTTTAGCCTAAAGACACTAAGAACCACTGAAGCTCTTCAATCAGGGGAATGACACATTGAGAACTACATATTAGGAAAATAATTCTGGCAGCTGTGTGAAGGTCAAATCAGAGAAGTGAAAGGCTAGTGGCAGAGAAATCAGAAGGCTAATACACCAGCCTAAAGCAGAGATGATAGGGCTTCAACTAGGGTGATTGCAGTGAAGAGAAGGCTATGAGTGAAGATGTCCCAGTGCCTCCTTTACAACCCTCACAGTCTCCATTCAGCAGGATGGGAAAGTCTGAGGAAAATTCTTATCTTTTTCCTGACTACCCCAAACCCCATTAGCAGAAAAAGATTGTAAAGGAAGAAAGAGATTAGAGGGCAAGTAAGGGACTCATTGGGCTTCCATCTTAGAATTCTAATCAGAATCATACTTCCTTTCATGTAATTTACATTTTAACTAAACTGCAGTGTCAAACTCAAATAGAAAGAGACTACGCAGGCCTTCAGGGCAACTGAATCAGCAGCAGGGACTCTGGTGCCCTCAGCCCCCAGGGACGACCGGTCAGAAAAAGACTGCAGGAACACGCTGCTAGCACTGGGTGCAGGACTCTTGTCACACTGCCCAAACGGGGATCCGAGTCACAGACCCAGGTCACAATCCCACGGTGAGGAGGAACACCAGCACACTGGAGCATGAAGACACAAGGGAACGGGGACCCTGGTCACCAGCCCAGGGCAGGAAAGAGTACTCATGGTCTCTTACAGACCACAGCGCAGGGTAGGAGAACAGTGACCACATCTCTCCTTCCTTCATACCGTGGAAGAATCGAAAACTTTCAGGTCCCCAGAATTACCTGTGAAAATAGCTACATGAAAAATCTGAAGCCTGGGACAATGCCCCCTCCACCCCAGGAGCAGAGCCCAACTTTAACATAAAATTAAAAGTCAAGAAATAGGCTCAAAAAATGAGCAAGCAACAAAAAAAGAATCTTACCACAGAAAGTTTCTTTGACAGGGAAGATAAAAACACAAACTCAGAAGATAACATTATCAAAAAGGCTACATGTGAAGCTCGAAGAACAAAAACTGGTGTCGGGCCCCAAAGAAATCCTGAAAAGCTCAAAAAGAATTTTAAAAATCAAATAAAAGAGCTAGAATAAAAATTGGGAAAAGAAATGAGAGTGATACAAGAGAACCATAAAAAAAGAGTCAACCACTTGGTAAAGGCAACACCAAAAAATGGAAAAAAGATATACAAAAATTGACTGAAGAAAACAATTCCTTACAAAGTAGAATTGGCCAAATGGAAAAGTAGGTACAAAAGCTCACTGACGAAAATAATTCCTTAAAAATTAGAATTGGTCAAGTGGAAGCTAAGGATTACATGAGACATGAAGAAAAAAATAAAATGAAATTAAAAGAATGAAAAAAATAGAAAATTGGAAAAACAATGGAAAACAGATAAAGGAGAGATAACTGGAAAAACAACTGACTGGAAAATAGATGAAGGAGAGATAATTTAAGAATTACTGGACTACCTGAAAGCCATGATCAAAAAAAGAACATAGACATCATATTTCCAGAAATTATAAAGGAAAATTACCCTAACATCTTAGATCCAGAGGGCAAAATAGAAATTGAAAGAATCCACCAATCACCTCCTGAAAGAAATCCCAAAATGAAAACCTGGAGGAATAGCACAGCCAAATACCAGAGCTCCCAGGCCAAGCAGAAAATACTGCAAGCAACCAGAAAGAAACAACTCAAATATCGTGGAGCCACAGTCAAGATAACACAAGACTTAGCAGCTTCTACATTAAGGAATCAGAGGGCTTGGAATATAGTATTTCAGAAGGCAAAGGAGCTAGGATTATAACCAAGAACCACCTACCCAAAGAAACTGAGTATAGTCCTTCAAGGGGAAGAAGAGACATGGGATAGCTAAATGGAGAGGGGAGGATCATTTCCCAGAGAGGAAGAGGCTATATCTGCACTAGGACTATCTATGGGGATGAAATCATAACTCACTAAAGTATTATACATTTATTTAAAGATAATGTCTTATACAGGTAAGATCTGATTTTAAATTTTTATTGAATTTCAAATTATACCATGATTCAGTATATACTGTGTGTCTCAGCTTTCTGAATAAAAGCCGTTAAAATGGAGGCCTACTGGTCTAGTGTAGAAGAGGGTTTCACATTGTATTTTTAATCGATTTACATAAAACAAACATTTGGTGCATAGAAATGTTTCTATTAATGAATAAAATGTATTCCTATGACATGGTATTCTTTGTCAGAAGCTCCATTGTCAGAGGTAAAAATAAAATAGGATGACAAAAACATCTAAAAAAATTACAGTACATTACAGTATGGGGCACTAAATCCTAGAAGCAGTCAGTGACAAAGGAATACAAACTTTCACTCCAATGACTTTCCTGAAATAGATCTTTTCTCACTCCCAGCAGGAGCAGGTTTCTTGGACATAGAAGGGAAAGTAGACAGAGGAAGACTACCCATTATAAGATTTTATGAATAGATCTAGTATGATTTTAAAGACCTGACAGATCAAATTTCTGATGTTTGTTGATTTCTATAATTTCTTTAACAGGGGGCAAAGCTGTTTCAGTGCACATTCAGAGAAGAAATATTATGTGAAACACTGACAAGCTCACTCAAAAATCATTCAATAAATGTAATGACAATATTTCCTGTGTCAATAAAAGAATGTGACCAAGATTCAGGTCAATTTAACACACATTTATTAAGGACTTATGATATGCAAAACCAAACAATCTTTGTCAGGGAGGTTACTTGCTTCCAAGAAGGGTGAGGGGTTGATGAAGGATAAAAGGATACAAGAAAGAAAAACAAGAGATAAAGAAAACCTGGAAGAATTAAATGTCTAGATTGACAATCTTCATCTTCCACTGGGCAGGGACAAAAGGTATACAGAGACATCTTTGTCACATACTACTTTACTGCACATAATTTATGACAAATATTTTATAACCTTCAAGATAAAAAGGGAAAAGGAGCTGACTAAAGAAACTGATGTGAATGTAAAGAGAACTCACTAATCAATTAGAATTTAAAATTTAAGTTAGAATTTTTAAAAGTATATAAGACGGAACAGTAAAGTATGTTTTATAAGAATGTCAGGAGTGCCAAGGCTGAGACTAGTAAAGAGCTACAGATAACAAAACAAATGTTATTGTTTTTAGCTATTTGAGAAAAGGAGTAAAATCACAAAAGGACTAGATCACTGCTTAGAATGTACTGTCACAATTATAACCAACTAGAAAGAGAATCTTTCTCAGAAAAATAATCTCTAATGGAAAGACAGAACAAAAATGGCTAATGTGGATTTGGTACCCAAATTAAAGAGATAATAAGAGAAAATCTACCTGCCCTAGATGAATCCAAGTCATCTGGTCCAGATAAACAATTCAGGAAATTAAAAGAATCATTGGATGTGACTGCTGAGCCATTCTTAATGATCTTTGAATCACTACTTCAGAACTGGAGATGGGCATCTTATGTTGGTCTAATTTTCAAAACAGGAAAAAGAATGGAGTCTGAAAACTACAGGTCAGTGAGCTTGCATTTGATTTCTGGTAAAATTGTAGAGCCTATTAGTAAGGGAGGGTTAGGGATAATCTAGAAAAGGAAATAGTGAACACAGAGAGCATGGCTTTGTCAATCAAACAACATTTATTAAGTGCCTACTATGTGTCAGGCCCTGTGGGAGTTGCTTAACAATTCTTACTCTTGGGAAGCGCACATTTTATGAAGGGAGATAGCATGTACATGTAAATACGTACAAAATGAACACAAGTAAGGGGGAGTGGGTAGCAGCACTAATATCTCAGACAATGAGAAAAGGCCAATTAACAGATCATGTTGGAATAACTTCATTTCCTTTTCTGAAAGGGTTACAAGACTGGCAAATAAAAGGAATATTGTAATTATTGTTTACTTAAATCTTATCAAAGCATCTGACAAATTTCCCCATGATATCTTGGTGGAAAAGATGAGAAAGATGAGGCAGATGACAGTACAATTAAACAGACTCAGAACTGGTTCAAAAGCTAGAGCCAAAGGAGACTCTTGAATGTGAGGAATCTGTACTTGACTTTTGTGCTGTTTAACATTTTTATCTATGACTTAAGATAAAGTTATAGAGAAAGTAAAAACAAAGCTGAGAGGGACATCAGCTCACACACTGGACGAAGTCTAATCAAATGAAATTTAGCTGGCATAAATGTAGTCTCAGACTTAATTAAAACATCAGCTTCACAAGAACAAAATGGAAATGTGGATGTCTAGCTCATCTGAAAAAGATAGTTTTATTGAACTGTTTAACATCAAGAAAAGTTGACAGTGAGACATGGCAACCAAGAACGCTAATGTAAAACCTAGGCACCAGTAAGAGTGACATATCTTCCAGTACTAGGAAAAGTGATAGTATAGTGTATGGAAAGGACACAGCTACCACCCTAGTTCAAAAGTTTAGCATCTCTCACCTGGTCTAACAATCAAATTGAACCAAGTCAATTAACATTTTTTATGCAAACAATTATGTAAAAACAAGATTAAACTGGAGATAACCTCAGAGGGAAGGACTTAAAATTATTATTAGGAAAGCCTTCTTGAAGAAGCTGAGATTTCATCTGAGAAGCCAGGAGATGAAGATGCAGAGGAAGAGAATTCCAGGAACTGGAGGACAACCAATGAAAATTCAAGGAGTCTAGAGATGGGGAGTACATTGTGCTAGGAATATCAAGAGGGCATGGACGGAAGTACGGTGTAAGAAGGCTAGATAGATAGGAAGAGGACAGTTTTTAAAAGCAATGTATATTTAATCCTGAAGGTAAGAGGTAGCTACTGAATGGGAGTAAGGGTTGGAGGAAGCAAAGAGGGAAATATGGTCAAACCTGTGCTTCAGGAAGATCAATCTGACAGAAAAGTGGAAGATGGAAAGACTTAAAAAACAAAGAGATCAACCATCAGGCTACTACAATAGTCCAGATATGAGCTGATGAGGGCCTATACCAAAGTGGTGGCAGTGTCAAAGGGCACACACAAGAAATATTACAAAGGTAGGATTTGTCAATTGAATGAGTACAGGGGGATGGGG
Source organism: Vombatus ursinus (assembly GCF_900497805.2). Lineage (NCBI taxonomy): Eukaryota > Metazoa > Chordata > Mammalia > Diprotodontia > Vombatidae > Vombatus > Vombatus ursinus. Next base: position 80,523,266 of record NW_020954576.1, on the reverse strand, counting down.
GGTGGAGGATAACACCCCAAGTGACTGGTAAAATGACAGTATAAGATATAAGAATGACAGTTACAAGGTAGGAAGGAGGGAAGGTTTTTTGGGAGGAAAATAATAAATTTCATTTTGAGCATGATGAGTCTTAGCTGTCTTTGAGACATCCAGTTTAAGTTGTCCAACAGGAATTTGGAGATGCAAGACTGGAGGTCAGAAGAGAGTTTAAGGCAGGACAAGTAGATTTGAGAATCATCAGCATAGAGATAATAATTGAATCCATGGGAGCTGAGAGATCACCAAGTGAAATTTAGGAGAAGAGAAGGGAGCCCATGACATAGCTTTGAGAGATCCTCCCCATTCCCCACCCTCAGCGCATAAGATCCAGCATAAAAACGTAGAGAAGAGAGTATAAAGGCAAAGCAAATGCCTGAGTTTTGGTCAAAGCCTGCAAAAGAAGTCAAGAATGAGGACTGAGAAAAGACCATTAGTTTTGGAATTAATTGATCACTAGTAACTTTGGAAAGAGCAGTTTCAGTTGAAAGGAACTAACACCAATACACAACACAGAAGACATTATCCAACACGTACATAATCAAAAGATATGAACAAACAGTTCTCAAAAAAAAAAACAACAAAAACTGAGCTTAACCGTATGAAAGATTGCTACAAATCCTAACAGTAAGAAAATACAAAGCAAAACAATTCTGAGGTTTTGCTTCATACCCAGCAAATTTGTAAAGATGACTAAAAAATGAGAATATGCATTGTTCCTGAAAATGTGAACTGATCCAAACATTTTGGAAAGTCCAAAACATTTTGTAATTATGCTAAGAAATTGAGAAATTTGGCCCAGAGCTCCTTCCGCTAGTTATAGAGCCCCAAAGCAGTCAAGTACTCATGGCAGCACTGACCACTGTAGTAAAGAACTGGGGGAAAAGTAGATAACCATTAGCTGTTTAATTGCTAAACAAATTGTAGTAAATAAAAATAATGGAATATTAATCAGCTGCCAAATCTTGTTGTTTCCATCAAGGCAGTATTTCTTATGAACATTCCCCTCTTCTCCCACACACAGCTACCACACTAGTTCAAACCCTAGTCACTTCTCACCTGGGCATACGAGAAGTGTAAGAAATAGTTCTTTACCTACTTCTTTCATATACTTCCACCTAATTACTGGGTTCCCTGAAACAATTTCTGACACATAAGCAAATTTTCAGACATCCTATCAGCTACTAATAAATACCACAAATATTACAATATAAGGCTCAACTTCTATAATAGGGATAATGACAATAACAACTCACCCTTCTTCAACGCTATATGGTTTACAAAGAACTGTCCTCACAACAATAGTGCAGGTATTATTTATTATGGACATTTACATATGCTAATCAAAGAGTTTAAGCAACTGGCTTAAAATAACACTGATTATAAATGGCAGCACCAAGAGATCACAGTAACTCTATTAAGTCACTAAGCACAAGCAATATCTGTCATCATGTCCATTCTCTTATCACATTAGTCTGGGAAACAACTTTAAGAAATGCTTTGGTCCACTATGGGTAAACTGTCAGTGAAAATAACCAACTGTAGTTGAATATTTGCTCTTATTAAGAGTCAGTTCCAAGCTTATCATTAGGAGAAGTAAAAAAATTTTAAGTTCTGTTTTTACTAATGCACATTTCACAAAAGCAAGGGCTCCTAACTGGGGGACCATGAACTTTTTCTTTTTAGTTTTTTATTTAGATAACTTTATTTCAACATAACTATTTAGATAACTTTATTTCAACATAACTAGCTTCCTTTGTAATCCTATATACTTTGTGAAGTCAAAAATATTCTTACATGTGATTTCACCAGACTGCCAAAGGTGACCATTTCACATACAAAAAAATTAAGATGACTTGCCCTAAAGGAAAGTAAGCATCTGTCATCCACACACTTCTCAGGTATAGATTTGTTTGGCATGTCCTCTATAATTGGGATTTTGGAGTTATGGTTGGGCTTCTGATTCAGGGTCTGTTAAGGCTGCATTTCTTTCTTCTTTTTTTTTTGGTGAGGCAATTGGGATTAAGTGACTTGCCTAGGGTCACACAGTTAGTAAGTATCAAGTGTCTGAGGTGGGATTTGAACTTAGGTCTTCCTGACTCCAAAGCCAGAGATCTATCCACTGTGCCACCTAGCTGCTGAGGCTGCATTTCTTGACAAAAAATTTTAATGAATTGGCATCCGCTTTTGTGTATTCTTTCAGTAAGCCCTGCTTTTGTCCCAAAACTACAAGCCTTTCATTTGGATCCTTCCTATACCTCTAAATTTGAAATCAAGCATTGATTGTCTTGTTCATTCAGGTTAATATGTACTATTCAACATCATAAATTGAGTCAGTCAAGGATCTTGAAAGATAAAAGCCTTTTCAAGAGTGCAGACTAATATTAAGTAACCAAAACACCAAAAACATAAGAGTTGGGGCATATAGGTCTTCTCGGGACTCTGTAATTCTAACTTTGAGCACGTCAATGTAACTTGGTTTCCTCATATGTAAAATGGGGTTATGACATCATAGTGTTTTGAGAAATGAGATAACATGTAAGAAAATGTTTCAAAAAATAAAAAGTGCTACACAAATCTGTTGTTGCATATGCATATTTTGTCTTACTCTTAGAAACAAATTCTTCCACCATGGGCAATTTGTTAAATTGAAAGAGAAAATCATCAAAATTGACATGAGATGTTTCTAGATGTTTTTTCAGATTTCCTATCAACCAAGAGTTACTTCCTTCATCTCTTACTTCTTCCTTAAACTACTCCCTCCTCCCCCCAAAAAGGTATCTTGAAACTACAAAGTCCTAAAATATGATTTATGCAAAATATCTGAATGACAACTCATTCAGACTATCCTTTTTAGGTAATAAAAAGCTGTTCTTCCAACATTCATTGTAAAACCTATAGAGAATAACAAAAGGAACTGCATATTTTAAGTATATGACAGACACAATTAGCATAAAATGGAAATGATCTGTGTATTTCCATCTCAATTTCAATACATATTCCTATGGTTGCTAAAACAAAATTTCGATAGGATAAATGGACTTTAATTTATATTATAAAAATGCATTAAAAACTAGATCACACCTTTCTTTAAAAGGATGTCTGGAATGGGGGAAAGATACAGTGGGACCAGTAGGTGATATAACCTCAAAACATCAATAGCTACTTTTAAAAAAATTTTAAGTAAGTAATTCTTTGGATTGGTGGCACCAAAGTAGGGGAAAATCAAAGTAATTCTGAATGTTACCTATGATTCTCTCAAAAAATATTTTTGCCAAAAATTTTACCATGAGCATGGTATTTTTATAAGTGACTTTCTGTTCCTCTTCAAATCTCTTTAAAATAAAAAATAAAACAGGCTAAACAAATTATTTGAAACATCATTAGGAGTTATACACTTAATGTATTGTCATCTCCAACTAACTATTAGATTTGACTTGATAAATAATATAGAAATGAAATGTTATACAAGCTTGTCTGAATACTATATATTTTTTCACATTCAAAATCAAGACCAGCTTCCATTATACTTTTCAAATAGAACACCAAAGCATCTGATATAATTTACCCTCTTTCAAAAATGATAAAAATATAGGGTCTATGCCTCTAAACTGCAAATATCACCTACTATATTTATTTAGCATCTTTAGTGCATTTCAGAATATACTAGATGGACTTATATGCCAAGTTCAAAACTAAATAAACGAAAATATTCTTGGCTACTTATCTTTCAAAAATAAAATGAAATATTGAAAAAAAATTCTAAAATGTGACCCTTTCCAATCAGTTTTCTTTTTAAGAGTAGTAAAACATTCTTTATAACTTAAAATTCTTTTTTGATTTGTCTCTTTTTTTCTTTTTGGAGTAGTAGTGGTAGAGATTCTATCACGTGTTCATATCTCTGTCTAGACTGAATACCAGCATGAGTTCACTTAATACCTAGGTAATGTTATAGTTAGCCCAAAAGATAGAGAGAGCTTAAGGCTCAATTTAAGACAACAGAAAAGTTGAGATAATGCCAAGTTTAACAAAAAAGACACACAAACATGCAACATTTTCACTTACGCCATAAAAAAAAAAATACCAATAAAACTAGTATCTAATGTAGTTAACTCCTGTGTATTAACTCTTTGTGATAATTTCTGGGCAATTTTTTGTTTGGTGGGTAGAGAAAAGGTCAGAAATTAGAAAGCATGTTAAACTTTTTCAAATCAGTTTTGGTAGGCTATCACTGAATGGATAATTAGCAAGAAGTTGGTAAAGGCTCAAAGCATGTAACAGAGTAGACATTTCTAACATTGGAGCAAGCAAGAGGTAAGCTCTGGACACGATAAATTCTTGGGAACAGGGAAAAAAAAAAGACAACATAACTAACTTGCCCATGCTAGAAATAGACTTCCACCTATTCCTTCTCCCTTCCCATTTTCACTGTGGAATGTGTCATCTACATCTTAACTCCTGGTCCAGATTTTCCCAGGCATAAATTTGACCTATGCTCTAGTTTGCTACATAACCCCTCCCTACCATAACTTACACTTGAGGACGATTCCAAGTAAAATTAAGTTTCATAATTTATCTATGAATATATTCTCCATCCCCAATTTAAAGATCCAGAATTATGGCTGCCATATTCCCAATTCTGAGGACTGAAATTTTTTAGGATAAGACAGTATTAAGATCTTGTTCTTGAGGAATGTGTCTATGGTGTCAGAAAGTAAGATATGATGCTTGTCTCCATCTATAATAATCTCCACTGCTCTTATCACTGTTCCTTCATCACACTCATCTGGAAAGCAGCTTTAAGAAACGTTGGTGTGTTAAAATAGCAAACTTTTAAAATGTGTTCTTATTAAGAATCAGTCCTAAGTTTATGATCGAGAAGTAAAGAGAAAATTTTAAAATTATATTCTTACTAATGCACCTTTTACAAAAGCAAGGTCAATGAGTTTCTTTTTTTTTTTTTTTACTGTTTTGATAACTATTTCACTATAATTGGCTTCCCGTGCAATCCTAAACATTTTATGTAGTTAAAAACATCTTGAGAAGGAGTCCATACATACGCTTTACCAGACCACCAAAGGGGCTCAATTCATAAAAAAAGGTTATCACTTGCCCTAAAGGAAATTAAGTATAATAGAGATTTCTGACAATGATTACATTAGAATCAGGATCTTTGCTAATCAGATCTAAGCAGGAAAGAAAGAATAATTTAATATAGCTGTATATCCCACTATATATTCCAAAGTGGCAAAGCAAAGCAGAGCAAATAACCAGATTTACAATCAGGAAAACCTGGGTTCAAACCCTTTGACAAATTTATAGGAGCTGTGTAATCACTGGCAAGTCACTTAACATCTCAGTCCCCTGGAAATTATCTCTCAGATTATGAATCAGAGGAGTTGATCTATATGGTGAAAGGAGTTTCTACACACTAATGAAATCATAAATCCAGATCAAAAAAAATTTTAGTAAGAAATAGGTAGTATTTTGTTGCCTTAAGTGGAAACTGAAATGAAGAATACTTTAAAATAGCTAGGGGAAACTTGTTTTAATACAATTTCTTTGATAAAAACTTTCTACCTGTTGATATAAGTATGGAACAGAAATTTCATAGTTCACTAGCACTTTTGCTTATTAAAAAAACTACAGGAAAGTATGCCCAATTACTAAAGTAGTAGCAATGAATTATTTTTCCTCAGTTGTATATTACCATAATTAAAGTAAATTAGTCTCAATGGTATTGAGAGAGAACTTTTTTCAATTTAAACATAGTTATTCCTTTATTGCTGAATTGTGCCTTATTTTTAGAGTTATTCAACAGTATTTTTATGTATATTTGTTTAGATAGGCAAAAAAGCTATTAGTCAAAGATTTTCCTCCTTGACCTGGAAGAGTCAACTTCGGGGGAAGGAGGGTCTTAATATATACACTGAACTTAAGCCTCTAAAAGCTCACTAATTTATCTAGAAATTTTATAAATCATATTAATAAAGAAACAGTACAATACAGTGGAAAGTATACTAGAATTAGAAATAACAAGGGCTGAGTTCAATTTCCAACTCTGACATTTATGACCATGGGCAAATCACTTAACTTCTCATCCCCCACCTCTAAAATAGGGATGATAACAGTATTGTAATAACTACCTCAAATGATAATTGTGAGGAAAGCATTGTATAAATCTCAAAGTGCTACAAAAACGAGCCTTGTCATGAACACACACATAATATCATATTCTCTTCCTATAGTGATAACATAATGCCAACAAAGAAGAAAATATCTGTGACCACAATATGACAAGACAATACTTACTTTCTTAGCTAAGGAAATACTGAAGAATATGGAAGTGGGGGGGGAGGGTATTTAGATTTTAATGTACTCTAAAAATATAAAAGTTCAAGCATACTTTTCTTTGCTTCTCACTTTAGTTACTGGCATCTTGGTCACATAATTCATTTTTTCTCAAAATGAAGTGAATGATAATTATTTATTTTTCTATTAAAATGTCTACTGTACTTAACTCTTCATTTGTCAGAAGATGTATACAAAACATTTATGGCCAGAGTTTAATATATCTTATAAACATTTTTTTCAAGAAGGATCACCTTTAAGGTTTAAAGTTATACTACAGAAAAATAATCAAAGTAAGACTATTTTTCTTAACATAAGGCTTTTTGTGAAAATATATGACTACATGGAGTCCATAATACAATTTAATTACCTGTGACTTATACTAGTTACAAAACTTTTATTAAGTCAGACGGAACATAATGGAGGACCACACAGCAGTGCTAAGTACAAAGACACACAAATGAATCTCTTAAAATTTGTTTTACGATTTTATGGTATTCATGAAATATTAAAATTAAGATTCAGTAATGATTATTTCATTTTCTAGCCTATCTCTGGCAAATTTGTAACATTAAGTTTATAGCCTAATTTTAAAAATGTAACAGATACAGAAGTAATCATATATAAGAGGATTTTTCTTATATCCTTTATAGTTAACTTCCTAAAAAAAAAAATGGATGGAGATCACTATGTGAACCAGATGATTCTACTACCATTGCCTTTGTAAGGAATATGTCATTTATGTGTGAAATTTTTACGTTTCTTCCTATATGAAAGTAGGGGATTAGATTTATTCTGTGGTTTATACATTTTATTCCACAAAGCATCTCTTGAACAAAGCGTAAACAAAGAAACCTGCTTAATTTTTGTTTATTCTTTGGCCCTCCAGTCCCACACCAATATTGTAATTAAAAAGTTGAAGTACTGAAACATTAAAACATACTCAAAATGATTTAAACGATAGGAACAAATGACCCATATGCTATATATCTATTAACAAACACAAGTTCATATTTCTCTAGAATCAATTAGCAAATCAAAGTTAATCTAACTATAAACATGTAATCAAAACAATTTATCAAAATAAGATTTTCACTACAAAAAATGAAGCTGTTTTTAAAATCATAATTCACTGTTTATGGGATAATTTAATGTAAATTTCACCTCCTAAATTAAGCCTAGCTACAAGCATGAAAAACCACTTAGAAACTTTACCTGCTTCCTGTGAATTTAACACTTCTAAGGCATGCATCATGGCACTTGCAAAGACGTTGGCATCCTCTTTACTGCCAAAGTTGAGACCATACACCTGTCTAGCATCTCGCCATTGGTGGAAGGTCTGTGTAGCTTGATTATACTTCAATCCTTTAGGAATGGCACAATTTATCACGACCTAAAAATACAATAATTGGTACAATTAATTCAATGTAATTTAGCAAGGATTTAAATGTGTCTAATATGTAAAAGACACTATTCCAAATAGAGGGGATACAAAGGCAGAGACCAAACAGACCCTACCCTCAACAAATTTACATTCTGATGGGGTAGAAAGTGATAATCATACACAGACATGTAAATATGAAGAAGGCAGCAAAGATAAAAACTCAGGAGCAAGAACAGGAAGCACTGTCACCTAGAGGAAATCAAGCAAGATCTCAGGTAGGAATAGCACCTAAGCTAAGCCTTGCATGTGGCTAGGAATTCCAAGAGGTAGAGGTAAGTTGAGAGTGCATTTCAATCACTGAGGACAAATTGAGCAAAAGAACAGATGTGGGAAAAGAATGCTGTGTGCAAAGAAGGCAGGAAGGAAATATGCATTTATCACTAGCTTATACTACATGCCAAAACTGTACTAAGTGCTGGAGATACAAACAAAAGCAAAAAGAAAAAACAGTTCATGCCCTTAACAAGTTTACATCCTAATGGATGAGAACCCAAAAGAGTAGGATCAATGGATCTTACTACTATTTGCAAGGCTCTACAACATTACTTACTTCCTTGATTTACTGTGTAAGTTTGATCAATCACTCCATTTCAATGCAAACATTTATTAAATGCTTGCTATGAAGAAAGGGTTGTATGGGGAATTGGGAATACAAAGATAAAAATGAAGTTTATACTGGTGATACAACGATAGATACACAGAAAAGCACAATATAAGGTAGACTATATTAGGAAGAAAGAGATACTGTGCAGGGGTGTGCTGATAACTTGAACCACTGCTAAATTTTCAGTGTGAGCATTCACACCTTGGAAATCAGCAAAGGCTACAAACCAGAGCATATGGAAGAGGAAAAGGATCATAGTCCTCCTTGAAACCAGATAATTAATTAGCAGGGGGATTGTGACAGAGAAAGATATACTGAATGCTCTGGGAAATCTGAGAATCAAGGAACAGAGATTATCAAATAATTTTGATTAAATAAAATTTAAAAGCTTTTCACAAAAGACAAATAGTAGGGTTAGGAAAAATATTTGCACCAATTATTAACAATAAGAGTCTGATATACAAAATATACAGGGTACTAGAAGAACAGCAAAGAGCTATTTCCCAGTAAACAAGCAGTTAAAGGTTACAAATAATATTTCAAAGGAAGGGGCCTATTTTCCAAGGTGTATAGGAAACTGATTCAAATTTATAAAAACAAGATCCACTGCACAACAGATAATGGTCAAAGGTAGCTCTCAGAGGAAGAAATCTAAGCTAATTAATAACCATATTAAAAAATGCTTCAAATCACTAATAACGGGAATAATAAATTAAAACAACTCTGTTTAAACTTCATACTCATCAAATCGAAGAGACGATGAAAAAGGAAAATGACAATTGTTAGAGGAAAGGCACACTAATGTACTATTGGAAAGGTATAATATTCCAACCACTCTAGAAAGCAATTTGGATATACTACAAAAGTCACTCAGCTGTGACATACTATTTGGCCTATATCCAAAGACATCAAAGAAAGAAGAAAAACATTCATAGTTGCCAATTATAGTAATGGCAAAAAACTAGGAACAAAATGAATATCTATCAACTAGAGAATGGCAGAACAAATTACGGTATATAAATGCAATGGAATATTACTTACAACAAGAAATGGAATGAGAAAAGGAACAGATGCAAGAAACCTGTGAAGACACGTGTGGACTAATACAAAGTGAAAGTCAGTAGAACCAGAAGAAAAATACATACAATGAACACAAGATTGTAATGGAAAACAACTTTGAAAGACTTAAGAACAATGATCAATGGATGACCAATCATGATTCCAAAAGACTGATAACGGATGCATGGCTTCCACTTCTTGGTAGTCAATAGCTACAGAATTAGACTTGGTTTTCCTTCACGAGTTACTTCTCAAACTAAAGGTTAGGGCAAATTTCTAAGGTGTAAAGTGAAGTTTGTCTTCTCATCTCCTTTCCAAAATATCTTTTTTATTCTTTCATACTGTTCTGAAGCAGTCACACCAGCTCCATCAACAGTCAATAAACATTTATTAAGCAACCTATTATGTGGCAGACACTGTGCTAATCTCTGAAAGATAGCCCTTACCCTCACAGAGTTTACAATCTAGTGGAGGTAGACAACACACAAAAACATGATGAAAAAGGTAGTAGAGAAGTCAGATTAAGTCCCAAAGTAGTCCAACCAAGTAAGTAGGAAAGAGACAAAACTCCTCTAATTGGTCATCTGCAAACCTTGATGATATTTCTAATGACATGTCAACATAAAATGCTCATACCTCATGTGTGTAATTTATCCAAGATTGCTATTAAGCTATATAATACAAAGAACACAGGCTAAATTTAATCAAATTTAAAACATTTCTGTGGAAGTAAATCCTGTGTAACCCTGTTTCACCTGAAGTCAGTTCATAAATAGTTATTAAGCATCTATTACATTTCCAGGCACTGTGCTAAGCACAAGAGACCCAAAGAAAGGAAAAAGATAGCCCCTACCCTTGAAGAGCTCACAATCTAAGGGCAGAAACAGCATGCAGATAACTATGAACAAATTAGCTATACGCAAGATTAATAGGACATAATCAGCACAAGGAAGACAACAGAATTAAGAGGCACCAGGAAAAGCTTACTATGGAAGGTGGAATGTTCGAGAGTATTCTATGCATGGAGGACAGCCAGTTAAAATGCTCAATGGTCGAGGGAGTTGGAAGATGGAATGAGTGTCTTGTTTCAAAATATGGCCTAAAGTCTTTTCCAGGAACGACAATGATTTTCAGTGGAAAGGTGAAGGAGGTGAGGGAAAATCACAGAATAACTAAGATAACCTTTCAAAATATGGTTTTATTACTTATAATGAGCAAGGAATTCATTTCTATACTAAGATCACACCTTCAAGTTTTCTGGATAGAAATTTTTTATATTTTCAAGACCTTTCATGAATTTGAACATATAAATTCTTACATACCAAACCTTAGATACCTAAAGACCCTTCTAGTTCTTACAAACCTATAGAATGTGAAGCCTAATAATCTCTCTCTGATAGACATACATTCAAGAACATAGCAGTCCTCCTAGACATCAAACTCAGAATGCTACTAATAAAACACTAGTATCCTGTTAGTGTCGCATAGATCTGTCATCCATTACTTTACAAAAAACCTTTTTTGAAAGGCTAACATTTTTATACTCTGTTTAATTCTTGGTACTTTTTACATCAGTCATTACAAACTTCCCCTCCATACTGAACCTTCCCTTACAAGTAAAATATCCAATACAGAGACCATATCTGTATTGTAAATATGTATAATCCCCTCCCACTTATATGGGGGGGAAGAGGTGATTATGAATTCACTTGGACCTTCACTTAATCAATTACTCCAAGTTCCTTTTAGTTCATTTTTATTGTTATAATTTTGAACACACTGTTCTCTTGATTCTGCTTATTTCATTCACCAACAGTATTTAAAATCTTCCTATGAAATTCTGGGAAAATCTTCCCTGAATTCCTTATTGTTGTCATTTTTTATTATACAATAATCACATACCATAATTTTTTTTGTATTTCCCAGTCAATGGAGACATACTTTATTTCTTCAAATACCTGACTATACCCCTGCGTCTCCTCTTTCTCCATCTAAACATCAATAATCCCTTCAATAAATCCTCATAGCAAGAAGTGGAGGTTACATAAACTTACATATAAGCTTGTTATCCATGCCTTTATCCAAAACACTGAAGAAAATGTTAAAAAAAACAAGGCCAGGACACTTTCTTGGGGGCACTCTACATTTAAATTAACCCATTAATGACTACTCTTTGGGTTCAACCATTCAACCAGTACTGAACCCAGATTCTAATAGTGGCAAGTCCACATCTCTCCAACTACATCTCCACAATGAAAGCATAAGGGACTCAAAAAAAAAAAAAGATGAAATTTCTTCATCTTGCCCAGGCTAGCAGTATAGACTGACTACCCACAGGCCTTGTCGTATGGGGTGTAGGAGTTTTGACCTTTTTTTCTGATGCAGGCAAATTGTCCCTCCTTAGGTCTCCAATCCCATGGGCTCACCAAATTAGCAAAAATATACAGACTTGATGCAGACACACACTCAGCGTAACCTACTGTAGCTAAGAACTCCCAAGTTCAAGAGATCCTCCAGCCTCATAGTCTCCTCAGAAATAGGGATTATAAGCTTGTGCCACCCTGCTCTGACATAAAAGCCTTTTGGAAATGCTTGACTGAAATCTAGGTAAATATTTCCTTCATCTACCAGTTTAATTATGTTATTAAAAAAGGAACTGAGGTTAGTATAGCATGACTTGCTCATGGAAAAAAGGCCTTGCCATTTACTTAAAAAAAACAAACCTTCTTATAATTTTGTCAGAAATCTAAGTCAAGATTGCTCCATTCTTATCTCTTCTGAAAATGAATATAGATAGCACTTCCCATTTTCTCTAATATTTAAAAAAACAGGGACAGTGGCTAAGCAAACATCTGCCACAATACTAGGGAGTTTTTCATCTGGATCTGATAAATTAAACTCATCAAGGATAGTAATTAATCTCTGATTATACTTTTACTTATTTATCTACAGAATGGAAAATAGAAGCAAAATAACAATTGACTAAAACTTCCTTTTTTTTCCATTATCAAGTACCAAAATTCTGTCCCCTCCCACTTTCTCTGATACTCCCTTTTCCCACTATAGTTTCAAATAACCTTCTTACAGGATTGCCTTGTGTTTGTTTATATTTATTCTGTTACCTGCCTTTCTTTCACACTCTTTCAAAATTTTCTCTTTTCTTAATAGAAACAATTCCCATGGAATCTTCAGAAACTTAATCTTGAAAGCTTCCCATTCCTCCTGAGCTCATTTCCCCCAATGAATTTTAGGCCATAGGACCCTCCTACTTATTCTATCTCTAGACCTTTGAAATTTGCTCTCCTCAACTCTGGAATGCATGTCAGACTATAGCCAACTATCATCTCCTTTATTATGAAAATTAAGATCAATGATCATTTCCCCACCTCAAGGAAGGAGTACCATTTCTACTATAGCAACTGGCTGCTCCTCTATGATGTCCTCTAACTCTTTAAAAAAAAATTATTAAGGCAGTCCAAGAAACTATTAGCTACACTTCATATAAAAATGTTTTTCTAGTAAAGCTTGTGATCTGTTCCTCAAATTTTGGGAAACGAGGATTTAAGAGATACAGGCAATTAGCAATAGTGATGCCAAAAAAAAAAAAAAAAAACAAAGAAAGAGACCTTTGATATTTTTTAAAATGTATAGAAAAGAAGGAGGGGCACAGACAAGAAGGATAGCTTTGAAAGTAACCTGATAATTTTGTTACATGTTTCTGGAAAAAAAGCAAGCTGTGTAAAATAGAATGGAAAGGAATAATTTCATGCACAGTCCTGTTTTTGAGTTCTACTTTACATATGAAAATGTATATTTCATATATATATATATATAAAAAGTTTATATATATATTTATATATATATTAAGTTCAGAATTTTTTAAAAAGAGTAATTTTTTTTAAAAGGAGTGAAAATTTATTTAAGATAATGCAGCTAATGAGTGGCTTGGTTAGCTCTAGAAGAATGGCAATAACAGTTTAATTTGTATATGGTATTATGGTTAATTTTTCACTTAAAAACACAGATCGTACATACAGTACTAAATACAGCTCTGTAACCAAAATAAATTTAGGGCAATGGTCCTCAAAGAGTAGCGTAAATACTCCTTGGGGTTCCAGAGACCCCTTCAGGGCATACACAAGATTAAAACTATTTTCATAATAATGCTACCATGTTTAAATTTTGAATAGGGTAAATATCAACAGACATAATCCACATAAACAAAAACTCTACGGAAAATCTTCAATAGTTTTTACGAATGTAAAGGGATGGTGGGACCAAAAAGTTAAGTAAGAACTGTTGATTTAGAATACAGGTTATTACTTCAATTAGAATCTTTATATGTACTCAATAAAATAATTAAGTAATCCCAACATCAAATAAGAGATGAAGGCCTTTATTTTTTTTTTAAAGGTCCTTACCTGATGGTCCTGAATCTTCCTTCCCACAACTCGAAAAGTGTTATTACCCGTATGATGATATATATGAACTCTGCTAAACCCAGTTGAGCCACCAGCAGGCACCCATTTCTTATTGGCATCATCATAAACCATCACTGCAGCTCTTGCTTGGCAGATACTCTGTTCACTGGAAGAACAAAATTCAGATATTTAAGATTTATAAAATAGCTGATACAAAGTTATAGAAAAGAGTATACAGATTGTGAACCTGATCGAGGAAGGAACCCAGATTTTATCAAGGTCACTGATGAAAGTTGAAAATGATTTTTCTACAAAATTTAAATATCTAATTCATTTACCAAAATGAACATGAAGACTTTTTTTACATTATTCATACATATATTTAACTGTACATGAAGGCTAATTTATTTTTTATAAATCTGTTTGTTTTACTGTGTTTTCTTACTTTCATACTTAATGACACATGAAGCACTTAAAGAGTTGACAAACCTAGAAGAAGCCATCAAGGTAACAAAAGACAGACAAGCTAGTCATGTGAAATAGATTGTAAAACTGAAATAAGTATTCACTGTGATATACTACTAAGTTAGCATGACTAGTTCAAATCTACAGATCACCTCAAGTTGCATTTTAGACATGAGGGCAGTTATTTTAGGCAAGTAAATTACTTACATCTTCAGTTATGGAGGTTAATTGAGGTTATATCACTTCATTTAAATTTTACTCCTTTCTAAAGTGGAATCCCAAGTCTCCTTGGATTTAACTAAATTTTTTACCATTAAAGAATAATGTGGAGCAAGAAGAATTAGGTAATATCTGTAACTTCAGTGTTTTAAAGGCAGGAAAGGGAACAACACTTATTAAGTACCTACTATGTGCCAGATATATTATGCTAAGCACTTTTTACAAATATCTTATTTGATCCACACGACAATCCTAGGGGGTAAGTACTATTATTACCCTCCACTTTAAAATCACGGAAACTGAGGCAAATAGGTTAAGTGACTTGACCAGGGTCACACAACTAATGGCTAAGGCTGGGAACGAATTCAGGTCTTCATCTTCACTTTTGCTCCATGACCAGACTACCTACTTTTCTAGTTACTTATAATTCTGATATCATTTGTATTCTTCTTTTGCCTATTTCTTCACCAATAATGTGTTTACATCCTACTTACATGTATGAGCATGTACTTCACTGACTTTTAGCCATGCAGCATGACTAGAAGGACACTTTTTTTTTTTTAAAGGGGGGGGGGGCTTGGTCCAGAAATCCAAGGAAAAAATCACGAGTCATTCGTCCAGCCTAGCTCAGCAAAAGAAAAAGAGTTGAAAGGTCTTTGAACATTAGAGACTGGGTAAGAATCAAACACACAGACTCTTCCAATGGAAGGAATGAACCAAGGTCTGCCCAAAGCTATGCATCAGGGCAAAAAGGGTCTGGCACAGAGAGGCCTTATCATGTCCAAAGAGCAAGAACTAGTAGCAACTGGCAGCACTAGGAATCCTAGGTCAAGAGGAACCTGCAGTTCAGTCACTATGAACCTACAGAGCTTTCGAGCCAGTCTAGCAAGCAGTCTACTGAAGGTATAACCAGTGGCAGATCCACAGATGCTTAGTCTCAAACCCAGGTCAGAAACTTGCAGAACTAAGACCAAGAGATCAGTGCTTAGACCTCCTGGATCAAACAACTCTGGGTACGCAAAAAGTTTCCAAGTTCCTAATGTGAGCTACCCTTCAGATTCTGGAATAACACACTATTCAACTTCTGATAAAGCAGCAGCAAGAAAAAATATGACACAAAATATGACCAAGCATGGCCAAGATATTCCCCTCCAGCAATGCACTGAGATTGGTCCTAACATAAAGTCCAAGGTCAAGAAGTAAAAATGAAAAAATGAGCAAAAAAAAAAAAATTCAATCATAAAAAGGTAGCACATTATCAAGGATAATAAAGAGGGAAACAAAGATGAGAATAATTCTAAAACATGTATAAGAAACGCTTCAAAGAAAAGCACAGCTTAGGCACAAGTTAAAACTGAATTCCCAGAAGAGAGAAAAGCTGGAATTTAGTGAGCTAAGAAAAGATTGTGTATTATAAGAATGCCAGGGGGAAAAGTTGGAATAGAAATGAGAGTTGTAGAAGAAAAAATTGGAAAGAAAACAAAGGTTTGGCAAGAAAATGAATAAAACCTTATACAAGCACTGAACTTCTAAAAATGAGAAAGGACCAAATAGAAGCCAATGACTCCATGAGACAAGAAGAAATATTACAGAAAAGTCAAAAGATTGAAGAAATATAGAAAAGTATGAAGACTCTCACAGCAAAAACTGACCAGCCAAACAGATTAAGGAGAATTCAAGAAATGACAGGCCTACCTGAAAGCCATGACCAAAGAAGAGCCTAGACTTCATATTTCAAGAAATCATAAAAGAAGACTGCCCAGAACTCTGAGAACCAGAAGACAAAGTAAGAATAGAAAGACTCCATGAGTCACTTCTGAAAGAAATCCTAAAATGAAAACCCTCAGGAACATCAGGGCCAAAATTGGAAGCTTCCAGGTCAAAGGAAAAATACAGAAAGCAGCTAGAAAAAATTCAAACAGAGCAAAAGTCAAGATTGCACAGGATGCAGCAGCCACCACTACAGAAGATGTAGAGCTTGGAATATGATATTCCACAAAGCAAAATATAAACTTACAACCCTAAGGGGTGGGGACATGAAGAGGACATTTTATATTTTAATCAAATAAAGGCCTTCCAAGTATTTCTGATTTAAAAAAAAAAATGAGAGGGAATAGAAACTTAGAAATACAAACATAAGAGTCAAAAGAGACATAAAAAGTTAAATGAGAGCACAATCATTAGGGACTAAACAAGGATAAACTGTAAAAGTTCAAATATAGAGATGATATATATGTCCCTGAAGAACCATGTCATTATCAAAGGTCAAAGAGATAGACTATTATTAAGAGTAGAAATGTTGTTTGGTTTTTTTTTTAACATAGCAATGTTTTTTTTTAACAGAAAGGAAAACCTATTAGTTAAATGAAAAGGGTAGGAGAAATTAATGTCACATAATTTGGATGAGGAAAGAAGGTGAAAAAGTGGTGAAAGGAGAACAATACACACACGGTTGAATGCATTTGGTAGTGGAGAGGAGAGAGGCATAAGGAAAAACTCTAACCACTAAGGGTAGATCACAAAGGGTGGTTTAATAGGCTTCCTGTAAGAGGTGGGATTTTAGCTGGAACTTTTAAAAAGCCAAGGAAGCCAGGAGGGGAAATGATCTATGATAAGAAACCATTTACAAAGCATGACACTGCAAAAGGATTTCTAGTGGCTTTTTCAGAAAAATCATTGCTGATTAATGATATCAGCACATATTTACAATACATTTCTGTTTTTTATATTATCAGAGTGGTTAAATTATTTGCTCACACAGCTATTGAGGGTCAGGACAAAGTCTTTGTACTAAATGCTACCAATTCCAGCCATGCTTTAAAAAAAAAAAGTCTTTTTTAAACTACCTGTCAACTACAACCCTAAGAGATGGCAGTGCCATACCTCCACCTTTTCCCCATGATAAGAAAAATACAGAGAGGGTGACTCTTTTTTGTGCTATTGCTCAAGGTTTCCATAAATACATTCTTTGATAATTAGAAAATTTGCTCGCATTAATTTACTGTTTCCTGAGCACAACCTAACAAATGATTGGAATTTTTTTTTTCCCTGAATTGGTTCCATAACCTTCTTGTACCTACGGTGAAAATACAGAACACTGAAAAAAACAGAGGATGGAGAACTGGCATCTGCTAATATTTTTTAACATTTTCCCCCTGGAACCACACTGATCTACCCTAGGGACAATTTCATTATTAAAAATAAAAAATGCTACTAAGAAGAATGCTATTTATTGAAATTTTTTAAAAAACTGATCATCTAGACATCATAAATTTCAATTTTCCTAACGATTTTAAATATGAAATTACTTGTACATGAAAAGTTAAAATTTAATCATTTAAGAAGGAAATGCAAAGTTAAATGCAAAAAGATCAAAGTTAATTGCAGGTAAGAAATATAGCAATAGTTTGCAGAGTAACAAATCATAGCAAGATAAAACTTAATTTTTACGATGATGAGACTTGACTATGTTTTTAGGAGCAAAAAGACACTGAAGGTATACAAGAGGGGATGACAGAAGAAATGAGGCCACAGAGGAAATGGAAGGGCATTGAATGAATGGCACAGGTGGAAAGCTTAGCTTTAACAAGTGAGAAAGCTGAGCCTGAATGAGGATACAGAAGATCAGAAAAATGGAAATGAAGCAGGATATGGATCTTAGATTAAGAGCTGAAAGGGAATTCAAATATCATAACTTTCCTAGTCAATAAACACTTTTAAGTACCTATTACATGCCAGCTAGTGTGCTAAGCACTGGGGATACAAAAAGAGGCAAAAGATAATTCTTGCCCTCAAGGAATTCACAATTAAATGGGGAGACTATAAGGAAACAAATATGTACAAACAAGCTGCAATACAGGATAAAGAAATAATTAACAAGGAAGGCACTATAATTAAGAGGAGTTGGGAAAGACGTCCTATAAAAGAGAGGATTTTAGTGGGGCCTTAAAAGGAAGTCAGGGAAGGCAGCAGGCAGAGATGAAAAGGGGAAGCACTTCCGGCATGGAGGACAGCCAAAGAAAATTTCCAGAGCCAAGAGACGGAGAGTCTCATTCAAGGAACAAAACAGTGACAACATTCTGGCGAGGAGTAAAGTGTAAAAAGACTAGGAAGGTAGGAGGGGACTAGGTTACAAAGGCCTTTAAATCCTAGAGAGGATTTTGCATTTGATCCTAAAGGCAATAGGGAGCCACTGGAGCTTAGTTTAGTTTTGCGTTGTTTTTTTTTTTGTGGGGGGAGGGTTTGACATGGTCAGACTGTACTTTGGTGCTTTAGGAAAATCATTTTGGGGGCTGAATGGAGGACTGATTGGACTGAAAAGAGATTTGAGGCAGGCAGAACCAGCAGTAGGCTATTGCAATAGTCTAGGCATGAGGAGATAAGGGCCTGTACCACAGGGTAACAGCGTCAGAGGAAAGAATGGGATGTATTCCAGAGATATTGGATAGGTGAAAGTGGCAGGCCTTAGCATCAGGAAGGATATGGAGGGTGAGAGATAGTAAAAGAGTTGAAGATAACACTTAGGTTATAAGCCTGAGGAAATGAAAGGATGGTGTTGAGGGATGACAATTTGGAGGTAAAGATACTGAGTTCTATTTTGAAGATGATGAGTTTAAGATATCTAGTGGATACTCAATTCCAAATATCTACTAGGAAGTTGGAGAAGCCAGACTGGAGATCAGCAGAAAGGTAGAGACATTTGAGAATCATCAGTATAGAGATGGTAATTAAATCCATAGGAGCTGATGGTATCACCAAATGAGGTAGCAGACACAGAGAGAAGGCCCAGGACAGAACACTATGGGACACCTACAGTAGTGGGGGGGGGGGGGGGGATTGGGGGGGGGCGAGCAAAGGGGGAATAGAAGAAGGAGGGGAGAGAGGAAAGAAAACCAGGAAAGGGTGGTGTCCCTAAAACCAAAAGAAAAAAGATTATGGGGGGGGGGGTTAACAGTGTCATAGGCTGCAGAGAGGTCAAGGAAAATGAGGGATGAGATGAAATGGTTTATCTTAAAAGGTTTGGTTTATAACAAGTCACATGTCTAGTGTCAGAGGTGAGATGAAGAACTGAACAATGCAAGGAATTCTCAAGGGCAAAGAGGGAGACAGCACGTAGGAGAGAAAAGGAAATTGGGAAAGAATAGAGAATTATGCCAGGTAGTATATCTAGAGGTAATGTGAAGACAAGAGAATAAGGGAAGATACCAATATGGAGAGGCTTATGCCTAAGGCATTGAGTCTGATAACTGGGGGAGCAGGACATTGTCCCATGGGAGGTGACCTGAAGGAATGTTACCTTTAGTGAAGGGGAATAAAAAGCAAGTAGATATACATGAGTAATGAAGAGGCTCACATTATTAATCAGAACAAAGGTCACGTTAAAAATGTGGGTACCTCCATAATCTAATTATAGGATCACAAGATCAAAGCTGGAAGGAATTTTAGGAATTATCTGTTTCAACCCCTTCAGTTGACAGATGAGGCCCAGGAAAATTAAAGGCCTTGACTGAGGTCACATATGTAGCATGTGGCAGAAAAATGATTCAAACTCAGGTTCTGACTCCCAAGTTCAAAATATGTTATACTACTCCACACTGCTTCCTATCCCTTTTCCAGGAGAAATGTTCTCCCTTGATTTCCTGGGTGGTTTCTCTATTCTGCTTGGTGAAGTGAAGGTAGAAACAAGTGGAATGAAAACCTCCTAAATCTAGTTCTTCCTCAGATTGAATTCTCCCCTTAATTTCCCATCTACCTAAAGATATTAAAAGGAGAACCACATGAAAGCAGGAGAAGTGTGGCATATCCAGAACACAAAGGAAGCTGGGATAAAAGTAGAGTCTGTGTTAAGAAAACACCAGCAGTATAAGGAGGAGTCAGATTATAAAGGACTATGAATGTCAGGGATTTAGATTTGGTATAATTATGAGTATGACTGTAAACAGTATAAAGGACAGACTGAAGTAGGGAGAACCTTGAGGCAGGAAGACCAATTAAGAGGCCATTGTAATAATCTAGGCAAAAACAGAAGGGCTGAGCTAAGTGGTAGGGAGGAGGTGTCAGATGGAAGAAACATTGTGGATATGCAAAGAAAAATATCTAACAGTTAACTGGATATGTAGGGTGAAGGAGAGTAAACAGTCAAGGCCACTAAGGTCACCAACCTAGAAGTCCAGAAAGGTGGTGCCTTTAACAGAAAAAAGAAAGTTTACAAGAGGTATAGGCCTGACTTAAAATTAACATGTTTAAAACAGAATTTGTTAAGATATCTCCAGGATAAACAGTTTGGAATAACAAACAGGAAACTGCTGATGTATGACTGAAGATGGGGAGAGACTAATGTTGGACACAGATCTAGGAATTAGCATAGAGATGACAGTTAAACCCATAAACTAATAAGGTCACCCCAAAAAATTGTAGGGAGAGAAGAGTCCAGGGAGTCTAATACAAAGCATTGAAACAAACCAACAAGTACGGGTATGTGATATGGATGATGCACCAGCATGATGAACCAGCAAAAGAAACTCAGGAGAGATTAGACAAGTAGGGAGGAGAACAAGCAGAAGAAACTAGTTCCCAACAAGCCTAGAGGAAAAGATAGTATACAGAAAAGGGTGACAAACTGCCAAATGCAGCAGATAGGTTAAGAACTATAATGACTGGGGAAAGCTCAGCAAATTTGGCAATCAAGACATCAGTGATAACTTTAGGGAAAGCAACTGCAGTTCAGTGATGAGGTCAGAAGTCAGATTGCAGAGGGTCAAGGAGCAAATGAGAGGAGACAAAGTAGAAGCAAGAAGTATAGGCAGCTTTTTCAAGTTTGGTTTGAGTTCTGAGTTTGGTTGAGAAAGAAGAGATTTATGTAGATGATAGTTTGAGAGGATGATATAGATGGGTTAAGATTTTTCAAAGATAGTGACACTTGGGTATGTTTGAAGGCAAGAGAGAAAGAACCATTAGATGGTTCAAGGGCACATGTATAGGGGTTGGCCTTGGCTAGCTAGAAGATAAGCCACTTCACTGTCAGAGACTGGTACAAAGTAAGAGTGGAGGGATGATATCAAGAGAAGAGGGAGCTCATGCTAACTAAATAGCCTATTTTCTAAGTAAAGTGGCATGGTCCTGAGCTAAGGAACTGGTTTGAGAATAAAAAAGAAAGCTTTTTTAAAAAGGTTTTGTGGGGAATGAGATTGGAATTCAATTAGGGAAAATAAAGGAAGTGCCATGCTGCAGTCAGAATCCAGTTGAAGTTTGATAACATTAAATTATAATGTACTTCGGTCAGGACAGTTGTGTAACATCTACCAGGTCCAAAGAGTAGCAGGTGAGAAATGGAAGAAGCAGAAGAAAGGAGTAATCTTAACTAAGGTTTCACAAGGGTTGCTTGCAATACAACAAGGGGTAAGGGTTTCTATAGTTGTGCTATAAGAAATGATGAACAGACTGACTTTAGAAAAACCTGGAAAGACCTGTATGGTCTGACGCTGAGTGAAGTGAGCCGGAACCAGGAGAACATTGTACGCAGTAACAGTCACACTGTGCAATGACTAACTCTGACAGACTTAGCTCTTCTCAGGAATGCAAGAATCTAAGACATCTCCAAAAGTCTCATGATGGAAAATGCTATACATATCCAAAGAAAGAACCATGGAGTGTGAATGCAGATCGAAGCATACTATTTGCTCTTTTTTTTCTTCTGTTTTGTTTTGTTTCTTCTTTCTGGTGGTTCCTCCTATTGGTTCTAATTCTTCTTTACAACATGACTAATGTGAAAACATGTTTAATAGGAAGGTATACGTAGAGCCTATATCAGCACTCTGTCTTAGTTTCAAAATAAAGCTATTGATTGATTATTTACTGGTTGCTACGGGTGACATACTTTTAAGAAGGCAGCATTCTTTGAAGGACAGTTATTTGTGACAGTCTGGTCATTAAGATTGGCATAATGTTTCTGCAATCATAAGCAAACTAGAAAGCACATACAAGAAAATAAGGATGCTCAGTTTGCAGAGGAGTTAAAAAGATGATTCATATTTTGAAATTCAAAATTCAAAGGGAAGCTGTTTGGGATTTTGGGAAAGGGCAGTAAACTTCAATACTTCACATTCTAGCTTCCCTGGCTTCCTTTAAGTCTCAGCTAAAATCTTAGCCTTTCACAGTCCTCCTAAATCTTAGGGCCTTTGCCTTTCCTCTGAAAGTTATCTCCAGCTTTCCCTGTATATATCCTGCTTGTACACAAACGTTATTTTTTGTTTGTTTTGCCTTTATTTCCTCAGCACTTCGCACAGGGCCAGGCACACAGCAGGTAATTAATAAAGGCCTGTTAACTGACAACTATTTGTTCATACCCTTTGACCACTTATCCATTGGGGACTTTGTGTATGTGGATATGAACGGATATAAAATTCTTTCAGAGAAATCTGATATAAATTAAACTAAGTCCTTTGATAGCAAGTACTGATTTTTTCTGCCTTTCTTTGCATCTTCAGCCCTTAGTATTGTACCTGGCACATAGTAGATGCTTAATTAATGATATGTGACAAGGCTAGGACAAGGAATTTTCCCGTATCACCATATCTCTTCTTATCCTTGATACATTAATTTTGTTTTTGCTCAAACTTTTCAGTTTCATGTAATCCAAGTCATCTATTTTATCCTCTGTAATTACCTCTGTCCCATGTTTGGTTAAGAATATATCTCCTATCCATAGCTGTGACAGGTATGATCTGCTCCTAATTTGTTTTAATAGTATTATCTTTGTGTTATTTCCCCTTCATTCCTACCTCTTTTCATTACTTCCTTTATAGTGTAGTAAAAAATTCATTGTATTTTTCCAAATAAATTCTATAATTATTTATAAAGAGTTCTATTAAGTATCCCCTTGATAATTTGATTAGTATAACATTAAAATTCTAAATTAACTTGGGTGGTATTGTCATTTTTATTATATTGTATGGCCCAGACAAAAGCACTGAATATTCCAAAATATTTAACTTGTTCTTTATTTCTTGAAGGAGCACTTATTCAATTTATGTCTTTTATGTGCTTTGATGACCTGATGCCCAGATATTTTATAATTGTGTAATTATTTGGAATGTGATTTCCTATTCTATCATTGCCTTTTGAATATTGTTATTGTCATATAGATGCCACAGATCTTTGAGAGTTTAAAGCTACTATCTTAGAAAATCCTAGGGAACCAGAAAAGACACTAAGTATTTTCTAAGCAATTAGAACACAATGGGTTGTTGAAGATCTCTATTTGGTGTTCAGTTAGTCTGGATGCAATGTTTTAAAACATACTCTTTTATGTCTTTTCTGTTCTCAGGTTTATTCGTATAGTGCAGAGCAAGTTCTTTTCGATTTGTTCGGATATCATTTGCTAGTTCAATGATTTTATTTCTCTGCCCTCTTCATTATATTGGCTAAAAGTTTATTAATTTGACTACTCTTTTCAAAGAAGTGGCTTTTAGTTTTATCATTTTTATAATTGTTTTTTGTTTTAGTTTATCTATTCTTCCTCTAATTTTTAATATCTCTTCTTTTGTGCTTACTGGCTTTCTAATTTTTAAAAATGCATATTAAATTCATTATTTTTCTATTTTGTCAATGATTTTCCACTCTAGGGTTGCTTTAGCAGCATGCCATTAATATTGGTATGGTTTTAATCATTATCATTTTCTTTCACATAATTCTTAATTGTTTCTATGATGTGTTCTTTGACACACATTAGAGTTTCATTGTTAAGTCTCCATTTGGGTATATAGGGTTTCTCCGCCCCTTCCCCCCACCCCCATGACTACTACTTTTATTGCATAACAGTTTGTAAAGAATGTATTTAATATTTATTTTTACATTTGTCTGCAAAATCTCTGTGCACTGATACATAGTCAATGTATTAAGGCATCATTAATTATACCTCTTTATGAAAATACTTTTCAGGACAAGTAATAAAAGTCATGTCTGAATTTCTTTAGAACACAAATGATAGATTTACAATTGGCAACATTATGTCAACATGAGGCCATTAAAGACACCATATGACTGAAGAGGAGAGAGATGAAGCTGATCAATATCTAAGTTCAAGGAATTCAGTCAGAATGGAGCTTTCGTGCGGTAATGAAGTTCCACATGGTGCAAAGAACACATTGATGATTTATTAATCCTATTTAGGGGATGTTAATTGTGTCTTTGACTCTTTCTCCAGCAATTTGTTCAATTCTTTATTTTCCCTTTTGTTCAGATTTGTTACTTAAATTACTACGCAAGGAACGTTGCAATCTTCTGCCACTATTATCTTACTGTCTATGTTTCCTTGTAGTTCAATGAATTTCTACTTTATGAATTTAGATACTAAAGTATTTGCAGCATGTAAGTTTAGTATTCATACTGGTTTGTTGAACATGGTTTCTTTCAGCAATCTGATATCCTAGTTCATCCCTTTTTATATTGTAAATGCTTATTTTTGCTCTGATAGCATGATTCCAACTACTGTTTCTTTTAATTTCCCTGATAAATAGTTTTTAAAAAATTTCCAGTCCCTTTAGGTGTGTTTCTTGTAAGAAATAGATCAAGGGGCTTTATTTTCTTATCCAATGTAAACTCTTCCATTTTTCGGACTGTTTAATCGACTCACAAAGTTATAAAAAGTTCAGTTTGTTTTCTTCCATGTCTTTCCACATATTAATCCTCCATGTCTTTCCACATATTAATATTTTCCCCTTCTTCCTCTATTAATACAGTGCTTTGTATCTTCAGTTTTTTTAATCTATTTCAAAGCAACATAATTCCCAGCAACATTCTTTCACCCTAAAAAACCCTAATACTTCCTTTTCCCTAGTTTTAATATTTTTACTTACTTATAAGTTCATTTTTCATTCTTCCTTTAACCTAATTATTTAACTCTTCCCTTTTTCTTCAGGTAGTCAAGAAAACGTCTCCTCCCTTTCAACTTACTTTGGTTCATCTGGTTTTAGAATTTCATTTTCTGCAAATTTTTTTTTATTACTTTCAACTACAAAGAATACTATATTTACTAAGTAGAGCTAAGCTAACAGCTACTGTTAGCAGAATTCCTAGAGGAAATTGTTTTAATGAACAAAAAAATTAATATTTGTTAAAGGCTAATGAGCACACCAACCGTAAGTAGTTACGATCTAAATTTGAGAGTACTAAAAAAAAAATTTAGTTTTAAACATTCTGTAATCTTATTCATACTATTAATTGTATTTAACAAACCCTTTTGCATAAACAGAATATAAAGGTAAATTTTAGTCCAAATTATCACAAATACCAAACATATGTAACATACAGAAAAATACAACTACCAGGTATTTGGCACCCTCAGTGTCAGAAACAACTCCAAACCTAGAAGAAAAGGTCTGTGGCAAAAGAATCATTGAATAAGGTGAAAGCAACAACCTGATAAGGAAAAATAAGATTGAAGTATTTTACCCTAGGGTATTGTAATTGGTCATTTTTGACTCAGAAGGAAAGATAAGCAGTAAAATACAAAAAAGTCAGAAAGAACCAGGATGAGAGTGACAGATATCAAAAATAAAAACAAGAATTAGGAAGGGCAGTGATTTAGGGAAAAGGAGATGAACAGGAATAGTGGAATTCTAACAGACTCCCTAATAGGAGAAAAGAAGAAAGTCAAAGATAAAGAGACATTTACTAAGAACCTACTAGGGGCAGATAAGTGGCACAGTGGATACAGCTCCAGCCTTAGAGTCACGAGGACCTCAGTTCAAATCCCACCTCAGACACTTGACACTTACTAGCTGTGTGACCCTGGGCAAGTCATTTAACCCTAATTGCCTCACCCCACAAAAAAAAAAAAAATCTACTGTATGTGGAGCACTTAGGAGATACAAAGATCATGTACCCTCCAGGAGTAGGTAAGAGATAGATAACTACAAAACAGAATATTGCATAACAAATGCAATACATTTATAAGGCTTCCTAGAGGAAGTAGGCTTTAAAATTCATGTGGGAATTTAGAAAGCAAAGACTTTTTTTTTTAATGAGAGGGACAGTACTAAACACAGAGAACAGTTTGAGCAAAGGTATGGAGGCCAGAGAGCACAATCCTTGTTTAGAGGTAGAAAAGTTATTCAGCTCTGCTAAAGGATGAGATTGGCACAATAAAAGATAAGGTCGGAAAGATAAAGTGACATCAGTTTAAAAAAGGATTTAAATGACAGGCAGAAGAGTCTGAACTTTGCTCAAGATGCAAATGAAGTCCCTGGAGAACTCCTGAGCGTGATACCTGCTAAAGGACGTTAACAATAAAGGCTAATTTTAAAATGCAATCATAGAAAATATGATTATATCACCAAAAAGCAAAACAGAAAATATGATTCTAGAGTTGGAAGGGACCTAAAAGAGTACAACTAATATCTAAGTTAAGAATCCCTTGTACAACACATCCAATAAATGGTCTTCCAACCTCAAGACTTCTTTCAATGAGGAATTCACTACCTCCCCAAGCTGTCTATTACACATTTAAACAACTCTAAGACTCCTCTTCCTGAGTTAAAATCCAGTCTCAGACATTTACTGGCTGTGTGACCCTGAGCAAGTCACTCACCCCCATTTGCCTGTTTCCTCATCTGTAAAACGAGCTAGAGAAAAAAATGGCAAATCACTCCCGTATCTTTGCCAAGAAAGTCCCAAAAGTCAGACATGACTGAGAAACAACTAAACAACAACAAAAAGTGTTAGAAAATTTCCCCATACATGCAGATGAGAGCTGGCTCTTTGCAACTTCTCCCCATTATTTCTAGTTTCCTCTTGTGGGACAAGGATAAGTGACAGGATAGTAAAGTTGAAAGGGACCTCAAGAGGCCATCTCGTCCAAACCCCTCATTTTACAGATGAGGGACTGTAGCCTCAAGGGCTAGGCAAGGACTCTAGCCTAGACTGTTGCCTAAGTAGAGCCGGGATTTAAACCCAAATTCTTTGATTTTTTTCTCTGAATTCAGTGTTCTGTCTATTGTATTACACTACCTAATTCCTTTTACCTGACAACCCATCAAATATTTGAACATAGTTAATGCAACCCTCTAAGTCTTCTCTTCCCCAGACCCAACATCAACAGTTCCTTCAAAAGAAGCTGTCATGTAATGACCTCAAGGTCCATCAGCCTGATCACCTTGCTCTGGCCACTGTTCAGTTTAGGACTGTTCGTCCTAAACTACAACACCCAAAATGGAACAAAATATTCCATATGATGTGGTCTAACCAGGACAAAATATATCAGGACTACTACATACCTGATCATTTACCCTTTACTTTTTAATGCAGTCTGAAATTATAAGAGCTTTCGTTGGCTGCCATCTCATACTGTAGACTCCCAAGGAGATGCAATCAACTCCAACCCCATGTGTAATTCAAAACAATTACTGCCTCTCAAATTATTCGAAGCTGATGAGAGCCACAAAGGATACAAAGTTCAAAAGAAGGCTTTTTTAGGATCAAGGAAGTCCCTGAATATGACTGCTGTAGAGGAGACAAAGACAGTGGCAAAAGTGCTATTTAAAAGCATGAGAGAAAAAATCAAGTTCCTAAAGGAAGTCCAAACGCATACTAGAAGAATTAGCCCTGGCAAGTAGCTAAAATACTTCCTTCTAAGGAGGATAAAGTGACAATGCTTGATGCTGGGATCCTTCCCTCAAACTTCATGGCGTGCAATACAGCCTTCTACATACTTGCCTTGCCCTGTTCCTTCTGTTTCTCAGTTCTCTGTTCCAATGGCGCAAAGAGTTGTCCTGCCACTATCGAAGTCTGAGCAAATTTCTGCCATTTGGAGTTGAGAGTGAGGAGAGGTCCTCAAGGTGTGAACTTGATCTCTATTTCAAGCCAAGACATGTGCCTGCCCCATTCCCTCTGTTCCTCACCTCTCCTAAAGAACTCTACTGTGGAAGAGAACAATACTGCCTTTACACTATTGTGGCCTGGGCAAATTTCTGCTGTTTATAGAGTTTGGATGTCTGCAACTCTGAAGAACGGGAGATGAGGGAGGATGTGATTTGTGATGCGGAATCTGTTGCAAGCCTATGGATCAGCTCAAGTAGTCTTATTGCCCGAGTGTGCTGAGTGGTGGGTGAGGTGCACAGTAAGCACTGATTAGGTGTTAGGGAATATTAGCTCTATCTGGTTCACTGAGGTTTCCCTTGTTTAGGCTCTTGATACTCTACACAGACCATGCAGACAGCTGAAATTGCTTTATCTCTGGTATATAATTTCTGTTTTGGAGAGGTTTGAGAAGTCATGAGGATCAGAGAAAATATATAGTCTGCTTGCTATCTTGTTGCTCATGACAGAGAAGTTTAATATTATTATCAGCAATGATCTGAGGAATCTTACTGAACAGTGGGAATGGACAGTGGCAAAATGAACCCTATTTTCAAAAAAGAGAGACATGGCGGCAGTCTATTCACACCTGAGTACCAATCTACCTCTCCACTGCCCTCAGTGTCCCCACAACTTTAATTCTTTGGAGACTGCAGTATTCATAACTTGCAGCCATATATCCTTGTAAGATCACTGTTGTTAAAAAGATAGGTCACTGTTTCAAGGAGAAGCTTGAGGACATTAAAAGAGCACTGCACAATTTCCAAAAGGCAATCCAGCCTGCTCCCTCTTTGGTCCAGGTCATTATTTTAACCACATATCTGTCCAAGATCTATGAGATGATGAGCCTGCTTGTACAAACTTCATATCGTAGTCTATAATAAGCATTTTCCATCTACTTATTTAGTAAGCCAAACTGTGATTATAGATCTCGTGTAGGTGGCTCAGCAATTTTCTTAGCTTGATGCAGTTGTTACAATGTTATCTACAAAGAGAAACAAATGTTTGGACCTCAAGAAATGGAGAATCAATTTTCAATTTATACTCTGCAGGACATTTTCCATGACAGTGGCAAACACTACAAATAATCACATATGTCTCTCATTTAAGTCTCCTTGAATATCAATAGCTTAATAAAGACGTATTAAAAACCTACTATGTGCCAGGTGCTGTGATAAATGCTGGCGATTCAAAAAAGAGCAAAGGAAAAGATTGTCCCTACCCTTCAAAGAGCAGTTCAATGGGAGAAACAATATGTGAACAGATACAAAGCAAACTTCAAATGGCATAAACAGAAACTAATTAACAGAGGAAAGGCAATGGAATTAAAAGGGGTTGAGGAAGAATTTCTGTATAAGGTGGGATTTTAGTTGAATCTTAAAAAGAAGTTAGAGAGGTCAATATTTAGAGCAGAGGAGAAAGAGCATTCAGGGTATGGTGGACAGCTGAAGAAAATGCCCAGAGCCCAGAGATGGAGCGTCTTATTCTTCAAACAGCCAGGAGGCCAAAGTCACAGATTCAAAGAGTACCTGATGGGTAGTAAGGTTTAAGAAAACTAGAAAGGTAGGAATGGGCTATGTTACAAAGGACTTTGAATGCCAAAACAAGCATTTTGTATTTGCTTTTAGAGGCAACAGGAAGCCCCTGGAATTTACTCTGGAGTATGAGGATGACAAGATCTTGGACCTGCAACTTTAGAAAATCATTTTAGTGGCTGAACGGAGGATGAATTGGAATGAGGAGCAACGAGGCAGGCAGACCCACCAGAAGGCTACTGCTCTGATCCAGGCATAAGGTGATGAGGCATGCACTAGAGTGATGGCAGTGTTAGAGAAGGGAGCAGATTTGAGATGTGTACAGGCCTCGGCAACAGATTAGATATAAAGGTGGAGAAAAAGTGAGGAATCCAGGATGATGCCTAGGTCATGACTGAGGGACAGGGAGCATGGTGTAATCCTTGAAAGTAATAGAGAAAGTAGGAATTCCCCAATTGATAAGTGGTCAAAGGATATGAACAGGCAATTTTCAGATGAAGAAATTAAAGATATCTATACTCATATAAAAAAAAGTGTTCTAAATCACTATTGATTAGAGAAATGCAAATCAAAACAACTCTGAGGTACCGTAACATCACACCTATCAGATTGGCTAACATGACAAAACAGGAAAATGATAAATGTTGGAGAAGATGTGGGAAAATTGGAACACTAATATATTGCTGATGGAGTTGTGAAATGATCCAGTCATTTTGAAGAACAATTTGGAACTATGCCCAGAGAGCTATAAAAATGTGCACAGCCTTTGACCCAGCAATAGCACTTCTATGGGCTGTATCCCAAAGAGATCATAAAAATGGGAAAAGGATCCACATGTACAAAACTATTTATATCAGTTCTTTCTGTGGTAGCAAAGAATTGGAAATTGAGGGAATGCCCATCAATTGGGGAATGGCTGAACAAGTTATGATAAATGAATGTAATGTAATACTACTGTGTTATAAAAAATGATGAACAAGTAGACTTCAGAAAAACCTGAAAAGACTTGTATGTACTGATGCTGAATGAAGTGAGTAGAACCAGGAGAACACCGTACACTGTAACAGTCACATTGTACAATGACTAACTCTTATAGACTTAGCTCTTCTCAGGAATGAAAGGATCTAAGACATCTCCAAAGGTCTCATGATGGAAAATACTATCATTCAAAGAAAGAACTATGGAGTTTGAATGCAGATCAAAGCATACTATTTGCTTTTTTTTTCCTTCTGTTTTCTTTTATTTCCTCTTTCTTGTGGTTCCTCCTATTGGTTCTAAATCCTCTTTAACATGACTAATGTGAAAATATGTTTAGTAGGAATGTATATGTAGAGCCTATATCAGATTGCACGTTATCCTGGAGAGGGACAGAAAAATTTAAAACTCAAAAATGTATGGAAGTGACTGCTGAAAACTAAAAATAAACATATTTTTTGAAAAAGGGAATAAGTAGGAAGAGAGAAAGGTTTATAGGAGGAAAAATAAGGGGTTCGGTTTTAGACATGTTGGGTTTCAGATGTCTACTGGAAATACTGTACAAGATGTCAGAAAGGCAATAGGAAATGTGAGATTGGAGCAGAAAAGGTAGATTTGAAAATCAGCATAGAGATAGTAATTAAATCCATAGGGGCTAATTAGATCACCAAGTGAAGTAACACAGAGGGAAAAGAGAGCAGGGACCAGGACAAAACCCTGAGATACCTATACAGGGCACGCTCTGGAGAAGGATCCAACAAAGGAGATGTTTAAGAAATCATGAGGTCAACTAGACAGGAAGAAAAGCAGAAGAGGGTGGTATCTACCAAAAACCTACATAAGAGAATATCAAGGAGGAGAGAGTGATCAACAGTGTCACAGGCTGTAGAGAGGTCAAGGAGTATGAGGACTGAGAAAAAGTCATTGGATTTGATAATTAAGAAATCATTAGTAACTTAGTAACATCGTTAGTTTTTTGTTTTGTTTTGTTTTGTTTTTGAAAGAGGAAAACAAGGCAAGGTTGGAAGCTAGATTCTAAGAGGTTAAGAAGAGAGTGAGAATAGAGAAGGTGAAGGCATTGTATTGTAGGCCTTTTCAAGGAGTTTAGCCTCAAAGGGCAGAAGAGATATAGGAAAATAATTGGCAGCAACAGAAGGATCAAGCAAGGGTTTTTTCAGGATAGGGGAGACATATGCATGTTTGTAGGCAGTAGAAAGTGAGCCAGTAAAGAGGGAGGGACTGAAAATAAGTGAAACAGTAAGGATGAGAGGGGACAATCTTTTGAAGACGACAGGATAGAATGGGATAGCTTGAACAAATAAAGGTATTATCCTTCATAAGGAGTAAGGCCACTTCATCATTTAAGACAGGAGTAAAGGAAGAGAAAGTGGCAAAAGGCACCTGAGCAAGATGAGGAAGGGGGGAGAAGAGGGATTTCATGGCGAAAGGGCCTCAATTTTTTCTGTAAAATACAAAGTAAAGTCCTCAGCAGAGACAGTGAGAGGAATGGGATGTTTGCAGAGGGTTGCCACTGTAAAGAATGGGATAGTGATAAGAAAGTGTAGGGTGTATAGTAAGACTGCCTAGTAGAAGTGGGAAGCCGGGGCAGCTAGGTGGCGCAATGGATAAAGCTCCACCCTTGACGTCACGAGGACCTGAGTACAAATTCGGCCTCAGACACTTAACACTTACTAGCTGTGTGACCCTGGCAGGTCACTTAACCCCAATCACCTTACCAAAAAAAAAAAAAGTGGGAAGCCAATTGCAGTTAGGTAACATAAATTCGCAGTGGACTGAGTCAAAACGGTTGAGTGAAGCTCTCCACATTCATTCAGTAGTGCTTCCGTAGAAGGGAAGGAAACAAATGGTGGGAGTGATTCAAGGCTGAGGGCTTGGTTAGGCATAATTGGAATATGATTCATACTAAGTTGCTCCTGTTATTACATCATTCAAGGAATCTTAGATGATTTTGACAAAACCATTAGATACCTTTTTGGAGGTTAGAGTCTTTAACAAGGCATCTTGCTCTAGCAAATTAATGCGATTTCAAAACATCTAACTGTATGAACAGTGGAGTCTGATACTGCCTATAACTTTTTTTAAATAATATTTTTCCCTAATTATATATGAAAACAATTTTTAACATTCGTTTTTTTTAAGTTTTGAGTTCTGAATTCTATCCTTCCCTCCCTGAGATGAGAAGCAATCTGATACAGATTATACATGTGCAATCATATGAAACATATTTCCATATTAGACATTTTGTGAAAAAGAGAGAGAAAGGAAGGAAGGAAGGAAGGAAAGAAGGAAAAAAAGCAAGCTTCAGTCTGTATTCAGATGCCACCAGTTCTTTCTCTGGAGGCAGATGGCATTTTTCATCATGAGTCCTTGGGGATTGTCTTGGATCATTGTATTGCTGAAAATAACTAAGTAGTTCAAAGGTTCTCCTGGTTCCACTTCAGCATCAGTTCACGTAAGCCTTTCCAGGTTTTTCTAATCATCCTGCTCATTAATTCTTATAACAAAATAGTATTCCATTAAACTCATATACTACAACTTATTCAACCATTCCCCAACTGAAGGGCATCCCCTTGATTTCCAATTCTTAGCCACCACAAAAAGATCTATAAATATTTTTGTATTCTGATTCCTTCTATTTCTTTTTCTTCTTTTTGCTACTGCTAGGATTTTCAATATATATTGAATATACTGGTGACAGCAGGCATCCTTGTTTCACACCTCATCTTACAAATAGATCCTTTTCCCTTTTCTTTTCTGGATCTCTTCGGGATAGACCTAGTAGTAGTATTGCTGACTCAAAGGTTATGCATATTGTTTATAACTTTCAATCAACTGTATCATTACAAAAGTTGGTCTGTTATAAGGTATTATTTGGAAAAGTCTTCTTTTCTCCTGTTCATTTCTTCCTCAAGGATAACCTTCAATGTATGGGAACATTATTCTCAAAGATTTTGTAGAGATGGGAAAGTAGAGACAGTACTGTTATTTTCTCAGTTGCTCTTTTTTAGTATGGAAATCCATTTTTTTTAAGTATTTGGTATCATATCCTCTTTCAAATATAACTTGAGAATAAAACCCTGAACACCATTAAAATTGCATATGGTTCTTGCCTTTTGCTAAGAGCCCTATGCTCTTCCCATCTTTATTTTCTTTCATTTCTACTCCATAAAATATTTCAGGAGCTATGAATCCATTACACTGAAGGAGGAAAAAAAAAAAGCACAGAAAGAAAAACATTGCTTATAACATGGTAGATGGAATAATCCTATGTAATCTGCCCTGATCAGACCCCATCTGTGGTAGGGTGTTCAATTCAGGACACCTCATTTTACAGAGATACTAAGTACAAAAGAGGGTCAAAAGAAGGTTAGAAGGAGCAGTGCAGTGGATAGAGCACTGGCCCTGGAGTCAAGAGGACCCCAGTTCAAATCTGGTCTCAGATACTTGACACTAGCTGTGTGACCCTGGGCAAGTCATTTAACCCCACTGCCTAGCCAAAAAAAACAAACACATAAACAAAATACAATGCCAAGAGGACAAAAGCAAGTATAGTGGATTCAGAGTGCTAGACTTGGAATCGAGAGATTTGGATTCAAATTCTGTTCTGTAATAGTAGCTATGGGAAAATGGATGTAAATCACTTATTTTCTCTAAGTCTTGATTTTACTCCCTGAGAAAATGAAGATGATAATATCTGGAGAACAAGCCTAATAGGGTTGCTATGAAAATCAGATAACAATCTATACTTTGCAAACTTTAAAATGCTATGTTATATAAACTGTTAATATCATTATTGTTGTTATCAATATTATTATTGTTGCTGCTGTTGTTGTTAACCATGGCTCCAAAGAAGCCTAGAGAAGACCTGTGTGAGAAATAACTGCTGTTTTCAGGCATTTAAAAATGTAATGTGAGAGAAGGATTAGCCTTTTAGCTTGACCCCAGAGGGCAGAACTACAGTACTGAGTGAAAAACGCAAAATTTTGAGAGTTAGGGAATTCCTGAATCAATGGAGGTCTTCATGCAGAGGCAGGATGAGCAATCTGTCAGAGATTCCTGTTGAGGAATAAATTAAAACTACTAGATGACCTTCAGGACCACTTACAAGTCTGAGGTAGGTAATGCAAATATTATGACTATAAGCCATCTCCCACCCAAGCAGAGTGGAGGACAGGCACTCCTGTGCAATGCTGCAAACAGAGGAAGAAGTGACTATTCCTAAGAAATATAGACTCTTTCTAGAGTTCTCTCAAGAAAACAAGGAAGACAGAATATACTCTAGGGCAGTGGAGTAGAAAAACTTGAAAATACCAAGAATGCAAGGGAAGCTCATCAGATCATGTCTCCAGAAGCTACCAGAGTGGTCTAGAAATTACTAGAACGAACCTTCTCTTTTTAAGAGTGCTGTTTCTCTTCTGGTTTGAGATGAGATCTCTGATCATTCCCAGATAAAGAGCTTACTCATTCTTGCATATTTTATGCTAATCCAAGTTAATTGGACATCTCCAATTGTTTTTTGTAGTTTGCTTAATTAAATGGGTTTACAATCTACTCACTATTCACTATGTGGAATCATCTTTTGTATAACCAGTATTTTAGTGGGAAGGAGCTAAGATTGCAAATGTAAACTAAATGCTACCAGGCAGGCAGCTTTCCTTCATAACCTGTCAAACTCTAGGCCAGCAATATTTGAGGATAGATGTAATTTTAACCTAATATCCATCCTAGAGACAGGAGTGGTTAGCCATAGCCCTCACCTAATTAAGGCAGAAATCAGCAGATTTAGGTAAGGATAAAATAGAACCCACAGATATCCAGTCTACCCTCAAGCTCTGTCCACACATTTAGTCTTCCCATGTAGACTCAAATATCTTACAGGGATATGTCATATATATCTTATATCACCATTATACCTATTAGGAAACAGACTTAAAATTCTAAATTCCAAATCATACTTCCTATAGCTAGCCTATTTAAAGCTATGTTTATGATGTAATATATAGTGAGTTAAGCCTGGTGTCAGGAAGATCTGAATTCAAATCCAACTTCAGATGTTCACTAGCTACGTGGCCCTGGGCAAATCATTTATTCTGTCTGCCTCAGTTTCCTCAACTTAAACTATGAGAATGATAGCACCTACCTCCCTAGGTTGTTGTGAGAATAAAATGCTCAATGTTTCCTTTCTTCCTTCCTATAATCACTGCTATTTTTCAGCATATACTTAAAATTCTTGCCCTTTCAAAAATCTCATTTTATAGAGACAGTCTCCTGTATGCATTCCAATAAAGTAAGGGATTGAGCCAAAATATTTACTTAGGTCTTCTGCATCAAATTTCAGCACTGCTGACACCAGATAATGCTGGGGTTTTTTCCAATCCCTTGGACTAGAAAGAGAGTAATACTACAAACATGAATCAAGATTTGAAATTCAGTCAACAAATATTTCTTAGGCATTTAATGTGCCAAAAATCATTCTAGACACATATCTGATATGCAAGAAGGGAAATGTGAAATATTAAAACACACAATTAGAGATGTGTAGCATTTATATTCCTTTTGAACTAAATAACATACTATTAAAGCACAAAAAGATTATCAAAGTTTCCAAAAGGTATAAGCTACTACATCTTCCTTATCAAGCAACTAATACAGCTGTACCATGAAAAGTACTAATTACATCTAAATAATCAAGTTATAAAATGCACTGTCTACTTATAAAACAAAGATCAGAAACAAAATTCACCACTCATATAACATTTTTGTAGATTAATGAGATTTTTGATTACTGAGGAATACAAGCAACAATTTTCATCCAAACAATACCGTACAATTTACAAGCTTTATTTCTCATATAATAGGCACAGAGAAAATAATTTTTTAATCAAAAGAAAAAACTGAAGCACTAATTCTTAAATGACAATCTCTCCACTTTGCAATAAACCCAAAATTTAAGAACAATCCAAATAGCTGTTGTAGTTACCTTATACAAAAGCAATGACTTAACACCAAATCATGGTCTATACTAAAGTGACTATATTTCCACCATTTGATATTCTATAAAATAGCTTTTAAGGTATTCTTAGATAACTGGCAATTATATATAATAATTTGTTGGCAAAAAAATGTGACTAGATTCATATGTAAGCTTAAGATCAATTTAAAAGAGATCTTTGAACTCTAGAGACTGGATCTACTCAAAATCAAACACACAAACTCTTCCAATGGAAGAAATGAACCAAGACCTGCCCAAAGCTATGCATCGGGGCAAAAAGGGATACTCAGTCTGGCAGAGAGAGGCCTGATCTTATACAGAGAACAAGAACAGGTAGTAAGTAGCCACTCCATCACTAAACCACTTGCGGGTCACAGTCCCAGTAGAGGCTGAAGGAGGGAAACTGGGATGACATATCCAGGAAAAGGAACAGTGGCCAACCATAGATTGTGTACTAAGTATAAAAGCAAGCAACAGCTATGTAGTTCTGACACTGGAAGTGTAGGAAGGTCTCAGCAGCATTAAAACCAAGGCAGGAATCCCAGATCAAAGAGAAACCATCAGTTTAGTCACTGTGAACCTGCAAAGACTGGAAATGTTTATTTGTTTTAATGTTGTAATGATCTTTTTTCACTTAATTTTTATTTTATTTTTTTTTCAATTACATGTAAACAAAAAATTTTAACATTACTTTTCAAAACTGAGTTCCAAATTTGATATAGATTATAGTAGTCCTATAAAATATTTGCATTAGTGATGTTGCAAAAGAAAACACACTAAAAAAAGTAAAACTAATAAAGAAAGTTTTAAAAGTATGCTTCAACCTGCATTCATATATCATTGGTTCTTCATCTGGATCTTACTATTGCTGTCATTCATAGTTGGTCATCACACAATACTGCTATTACTGTATACATATTCTCCTAGTTCTGCTCATTTCACTTTGCATCAGTTCATGTAAAGTCTTCCTAAATTTTTCTGAAAGCATTCTTTGACCATGGGTAAGTCACTTAACCTCGTTTCCTCATCTGTAAAATGAGCTGGAAAAAGAAATGGCAAACTGCTCCAGTATCTTTGTCAAGGAAACATCAAATGGGGTCATGAAGAGTCAGACACAACTGAAATGACTTTATAACAACAACAATGGAAAGACAACAAAAAACAAGGAAAAAGTGAGGGAAACAGGTGACCCTTGAACCTCACACTGTCATCTGAAGTGGTCAAAGGAGAGAACACAGCTGTATGTATAAATATACTTCACCCAAATGGGAAAGTGGGAGGTGGGCAGGAAAGTAAGAGTGGGGAGTTTCAGGAAGGACTAAGACTAATGAAAAACTCTTAACAAAAGGGGAAAAAACAAAAACAAAACACTTAAGAACCTTGATTGGGCTCTGGGTAAGAAAAAGAAAAGAAGGACCAGGAGCAGAAATAGACTGCATCAAGCCTCGAGCATAAGGCTAAAGCAGCCTCCTTCCTTCTTTCTCACCATAAGCTTCTTTATAACAGAACAGGTGATCAGAAGACTCCTGATGATACATGCTACCTAACCTCCAGACAGAGAGGTGATATACTCAGAGTAGAGCACGAGGCTTTTTTTTTAAATCAGCAAAAATCTGCCTTCTCTTCTTCCCCTCCTACTCTCTTTGAGAAGGAAAGAGAAACAAAATCCCTGTAGATAACATGTATAATCAAGCAAAATAAATTTTCACATGTATTTTTCGATATGGCCAATGATGGAATTTGTTTTGACTATGCATGTTTTGCAAGGGTTTTGTTTTTCTTTCAATAGAGGAAGGGGAACAGGAGGAAGAATTTTCATTAATTGAAAAAATAAAGTTTAGAAAAAGAAGGGTTAAGTTGAATGCAGTTAAGATTATTAAGATAAGGGAAATGGCAACTGGAAAAAAATCTTTGCAACAAATATCTGACAGAAGCGTCATCTCCAAGATATATAAGAAAGTAATTCAAATCTACATAAATAAGAGTCATTATTGATAAATTATCAAAGGATATGAATAGGCAGTTTTCAAAGGAAGAAACACTGGGGCACAGCTAGGTGGCACAGTGAATAGAGCACCGGCCCTGGATTCAGGAGGACCTGAGTTCAAATCCCGCCTCAGACACAAACACTTATTAGCTGTGTGACCCTGGGCAAGTCACTTAATCCCATTGCCTAGCCAAAAAAAGAAAAAAAAAAACAAAGGAAGAAACACTGAATCTACGAATAGCCATGTGGGGGAAAAAAGTGCTCTACACAGTACTAACAATTACAGAAATGCAAATTAAAGCAAACCTGAAGTCATACCTCATACCTCTCAGACTGGCAAAGCTGACAAAAAAAGGAAATTGAAAAATGTCAAGGGGAGTTACTGGAAAGAATGCACATTAAGGCATTGCTGGTAGAGCTGTGAATTGGTCTAGTCATTCTAGAAAGCAATTT
The DNA here is from genome assembly GCF_900497805.2 of Vombatus ursinus. Taxonomy (NCBI): domain Eukaryota; kingdom Metazoa; phylum Chordata; class Mammalia; order Diprotodontia; family Vombatidae; genus Vombatus; species Vombatus ursinus. Next base: position 80,483,850 of record NW_020954576.1, on the reverse strand, counting down.
GGAACTATGCACAAAATGTTACTAAACTTTGTTCAACCTTAGTCATTGCTACTAGTCATTCAGGTATTGCTACTAAGCCTATATCCCCAAAGAAATCAAAGAAAATGGAAAAGGATCTACATGTACAAGTCTTTTACAACTTCTCTTTATGGTAGCAAAGAACTGGAAACTTAAAAGAGAAATGTCCCGTGTGGCAATTGGGGAATGACTGAGCAAATTGTGTTATATGAATATAATGGAACATCACTGCAACATACATTATTAAGAAAGGATATTTTAAGAGTAACTTGAGAAGACTTGTATGAACTAATCCAGAGTAAAGTGAGTAATAATCAGAAGAACAATTTTTACAAAAACGTTGTAAAGACAAACAAATCTGAAAGGCTTAAGAATTCTATGCATAATAATAATAATCTGTGCAATAACCAAACAGAAAACTGATGATGAAAAATGCTATCCACTCCCTGCAGAGTAGTAATAAAATAAAGATACAGAACGAAACAACACTATGGTCAACATGTGAATTTTTTTTTGCTTGCCTATGCATAAATCTTACACGAGTATAGTTGCTTTTTCCCCTCAAAAAAGTTTGTTAACTGAAAAAATAAATTAAGGAATTTTTTTTAAAATAACATAGTAAAAGATATTTAATCAAACCCAAAAAAATAAAATAAACTAGGTGTGAATAAGTCCTTAATCAATCTGAAAGGATTCTAGTACCTTTGGTTCACTGAATAAAACACCATTCAACAAATGTCTTATGATTGGATGAAAAAATAACACATCTCTGGGCCTACGTATAACACAGCAAGATTTTTCAGAACTGTCCATCCTAACAGCAGAATTATGGTTAAATCCAAAGATAAAGGATTCCTAAGAAGGAAGTGAAAGGGGTCAGAGAGAGAAATGAGTTTCCCTCCTCTTCAACAACTCCCTCACCCACCTCATCCTCAAAATCTGTGATACTGGAGATCCATCAAAACCAATAGATTAGACAAGTGGGGTCCATACCAACATCCTCAGAATGATAATAA